>NW_005842151.1:10600-46301 GCF_000455745.1 Alligator sinensis | reverse complement strand
AAAGAGGAGCTACTGCTCAAACTGTAACAGTTGTCACACTGTAACACTTAGGTGCCTCAGCCTCTAGTAATACAAGTCTAGCAAAACTGCTCCAATTTTGACTGCTTCTACCATGGTCAAAGTTGGGGTGATTCTTTTTTTCATAGAAACCCTCACCCCTTTCAAAGCTGCTCCAAGTTCATATTTCTATGCATGCCCCTTTTTATATTCTTTACCTTTTTATACCCTTGCGATATTAATTCAAATATAAGTTAGTCAAATTCTTCCCAAAAACTTATTTGATCATAGGATTAATTTACATATGACTGAGATTTACCATTGTGCGGGCCGGGAGCGACCCAAGCCCTTTTTCGTGCTGCACACGGGCTCTGGCCAGCAGCCTGGGCACGCTGGATCGGAGAGGGAGGGCGACGAGCTGGAAGGGTTTTCGGCGACGGGAAGATGTAAAACACGAGGGTACGTCGCAAGGGTTTTCGGCGACGGGAAGATAAACCTGCAGGACTCGAACCCGGGTAGAAGAGCTCTGAGATCGGTCAAGGATTCACACGAAGTTTGCTAGGCTCCGTGGGTCCTTCTGCTCACTCATCCACATGAAGTTTGCTAGGCTTCGTGGGTCCGGTTCTTTTGCGCACAGGGAGGGATACGTCTAGGAATCTATCGGCGACAGGGAGTGGCTAGAGGCTGATCAGACCTCTGTTGCCTGCTTGAAATGCGCTGGGTTCAATAAGCTCCGCAGCGCTTAGAGATCTTCACACAGCGTGAAGTCTTCTCCTCCCAGTGTTCGTGGAGTCCTCCAACTTGGGCGGAAACCACTCAAGCCTTTTATACGGCTAGCAAGCCAATCACTAGCCGCCACGTGTGAATAATTTAGAACTGGCCAATAATGGGGCTCAAATTAGCATACAAATGGCGGGAACTCTTTGCAACGAGCATTTCTGTGCTGCAACAAAGAAATGCACCCTGCAAAGAAAGCTTCAAATTGGCGGGAAATTCTCCCTTGCACCGGGGTTCTCTTTTGCAGCAGAAAACTCCACCGTGCAAAGAAGTTGTAATTTAGTGGGAACAATTTAGCAGTGCCGAAGCACACAAAAACAAAAATCACACCCTTTGGGTTGTGACAACCATATGTTTAATTTTATATAGAGCAGGGGGTGGCAACCTATGGCTTGTTGCCCGGATCCACTCCACAAAGGAATTGGATCCTGTCCAATGGTACGTATCTGTGGCAAGTCAGCAGCAGTTCTGCAGTACTGTGGTGAGAAGTCATGGTGAAGAGGTCACAATAGACTGCTGGCCCTGCCCCTCACCACTGATCGGCTGAGAAGGCTGCCTGTCATGCAGCCCTGCCCCTCTCTGCCAATCAGTGATGAGGGGTGGGGCTGCATTTTGGGTAGGTCCATAATCATGGTGGTCAAGCCGCAGTCCTCATGACTGCTGGGTTGAAAGCTGCATCCAGCCCCAAGGCCTAACTTTGTTTTTAAAGCAGTGTGCCACTACTAAAAGGTTGCTGACCTCTATTATTACAGTATTAATTTATGTTGATGATTTCTCTTACGGGAAAAAAACCAGGGTTAATCCAAGACGGGGGCATCTTAATTAAACTGAAAGGCAGTGGATTTAAGACAATATACAATTAAACTGTTTCTTACATAATGCATAATTAACAAGGTATTGTGGATAGGGACTTACTCAATTTATGATTTCATGGAAATTGCAAAATCGGGTACTGTCTGCAAAATCCACAGGGATTTCATAAAAGTAAAAATAAATAAAATGATGGCAGTCAAGGTCAACTAGTGTTAGACCATCAAAATCCATTGATGTATTGGTGCCTGCCCAGGGATGCCAGTGGGACACCAATCTGTTAGACTGTGAATTTATTAATTAAGGCTCTCTAATGAATACTAGTGAAAGGTTCCACGGTCCAGATGATTCTTGGGCAAAGAATTAGCTAGTGAAGTAGCCAAACAGTCTATTAGATCCTTACTAGCCTGACCAAAACTATGATCATGGCAAATTTAAGGATGCAAACTCGGGTGTTACAACTGAAACAAATCAAATGGTTTATTATTAAAGGCAAGTAGCAACAGGGTAACAAGGAAAACTTTAATATGATCAAAAGAATACTTAATGCAATTACTATATATCTATTGAGGACTAGAATCAATGACTGAGTGCCTTATTGCTCTGAATACTATGGCTGTGTCAAGCTGACGTTGATGCTGTCAGCTCTTCAGGGAGAGTAAAACCCTTCCTTCCCTCTTTCCCTTTGGGGAGGAGTGATACTTACCAAAGTAGTGTGAGCCACTGCTTATCGCACTAAGTGCTCCCGGGGGCAAATCCGGGGAGCTGATTCAGTCACAATTTACACAAATCAATGGTAGGGGAGCCATGAAGTAATTCTGGAAATAACACTCTGGGATTAAGTTTCAGTGCTGTTCCAGCTTCAGTGGTTCACTCTCTCTACACACTGCAACAGCTAAACAGCAACACCATACAACCAACAACCATGCAATAGGACCCACAGTCCACCAGACCTCTTCTATCAAACACACCATGCCACACTCATGCACTCAGAGTCACACACTCGCACCTGCACTCACTCACTGAGTTCCCATCAGCAGTGACCTTTTATATGGGTAGTGCTCATGGCACCCACCCTTGTTGCACTCATTACTCAAGGCGCACTCAGCATGCAAAAACACAAGTTTCTAGGACATTCTCATGTGCGCTGCATATATTTCTGAGGTAAAGTCATCTGCAGTTCATCCCTTGACTTAGTTTTCACATAAGTATGGTACAGAGGTGACCTCAGGCCTTATTTCTGCTCCTACACTGGAATGTTCTTTATTCTCTGTCCTTCTAGCATTGAGCTATGATCCAGTTACATGGCTTAGACTGGCCATGAAAATTCTTCATCATGCTCTTGTACTATATTTACCTGAATCCAAGTATCTTGCCTTTTTCTGTATTTATATTTTTGGCTTGGCCATAGTAACAGGCAGATTGGTTTTAATTTTGTGCAAAAGCCGTGGTTAAGGCCTTTAAAAATTGCTGAGTAAATACTGTAATTTATCTGTAGAAGAGTTGTAAAACACATTTTCTACACTGGTTGCACTCTTTCAGAGTGGAAATACTTCTATACTGTCTGGGAGGGGAGAATATTGTGTGTTGACTTAATCCGCTGTTTTCCATCTGATTTGCCTCCTTTTCAGTGTATGCCTTCTTGTTAAATCCACACCCACTCTCTAGCATCATCATAGCAGGGACAGTCCATGATGAAGTCTCATTTGCAAGCTATCCAATTAAAGAACTTGTAGGTTGTTCTTAAGCCTGACCTTTGAGGGAAGATGAGCAATGCTGCAAGACTGCATCTCTATATTTGAGGAGTTGGTATTTGTCAAAGTAGATTTTAAATAATAATTTCACACCATCCAGTATCAAGCAGTTTTTCTTTCTTTCTTTTTTTTCTGTTTATACTGTCAAAACAATACTTTGTCAGGCAGGAAGACAATAGGGTCTTTGTGTGCAGTGTTGCATTCGCTGTCTGTATTCCCCCTTTCAAGATGGCATGTGCTACATCTCCATTTTGCCATGTAGACCATTTCCCTGAACCCCTATTGGCTATATACAGACAAAGAAGTGGTTTCTAATTTTTTATTTATTTGTTTTGAGTAACTTGTCTTAGGAGCTGGCTGATGAAATATCTATTTAATCTATCAATATCTATTTAATTCTTGATGGACTTCCAGGAGATATAATAACTTTCTACTTTGACTTCCTTTTTTACATCCCCTGAAATTTTATTTTCTAGATACCTCCTTCCTCTCCTATCCTTAGGGCATTTAAATGCTGATTTTTTTTTGACAGTTGATATTGCAAAGTCATGTCTAAAGAATATCAAATTCAATCTGTTAGTAATCTTTTTGCCATATTACACCAGGGGTGTCAGATGCATCCAGCTCTGCGGGCAGGATGTGGGCTGCTGGGCTGGATTGAGCCATGCCAGAATTAGCAGGATGCCACACTCAATGCAGAGCTGCATGAGTTTGACACCCCTGTGCTAGCTATGTGCCATACATGCTGTATGCCATCCCACTTGGGCTTGTGCTGTAGGCAATGCCTGGGATGGACTGGCACTGGGCATTGCATGTGGCCTGCAGAGCTGGAGCAGGGAGTATGCTGCATGCTGCTCCCCACTGGACCAGACTTCTTTGCTGACTCTGGGACTGGTCTGGTGGGATACAGCACACGTCCTGTGCTGGCCTTGGGTGCAGCACCCATGGTGTTAGGCTTAGCCTGTGCGCCACCTGCAGCACAAGCATTGGAGTAAGGCTAGTGTTTGCTGCATGCAGTGCATGGTCTAATTTGACGGCATGTGGCAAAGGGCATGCCCTGCATGTGTTGCCCCACTGGACCAACCCTGTGCATAAGTTCCAGTGCAGCCCAAACTGGATCAGCCCAGAGCCAGTGCACAGTGCCAGTTGAGTCGTGTGCCACATGCAGTGTGCGCTTCAGATGGGCTTCACACGGGGTTAATCAAAAACTTACACGCTGAACCGTACAGTTCCATGGGCCATTCTGACCTGCTGCCATATATTCGATATTAGAGAAATTGCAAAAAAGTTTAGGTTTTTTGGGGTGTATTTCTTTTTGTTTTTCTTACTGACTCAGTTTCATGTTTTAAGTTAGCTAGAACAAAAATGTGTGCACTGTGTGGGGGATTCTAACTTTACAATGTTCATAGAACGGAATATAAGGCAATCTTAATTCTATATTTCCATATTGAAAGAGTTCATAGCAGCTTTTAAGAAAAATCTTCACTCTTCTAGCTAAATTGATTTTAAAATACATAAGGATTTGGTTTCCAAATCGGCTGATTATGAAGCATTGAACTTGGCAGGCAATTTGGGCTTTGCTTATTATATTATTCTCATGTACGCCCACTCTTTTCAGTCATCTTATACAAAAAGAAATCCATTTTAAGAGTGACAGCCAGAGCAGTATTTGAAAGGAAAGACAATTTTGTGTTCTATGTAGATATGTTGGTACCAACATAACTATTATTACATGCTCAGTCATCACACTAATAAGTACAAGCCCTCTATTGTATATATGATCTCTTACTAGAGTCATGGAACATATAAAGATGGCCAAACTGGTGTAGAGATAGCATAGATCTAGACAAAAAAATGTCTTTTGAGGTTCATTTGACTGCTATGTATTTGATGTCTCTGGTTCCCAGGTAAAGGAAGTGCAGTGTGTACATGAGAAATGGGACTCAGTTGGGTTTATTCCTGGCTAACCCTTCTCTTGCAGGTAAGAATGGAATGAATGCCTTCAGGTGGAAATAAGGACAGGTTTTTTTTTGTTGTTTTTTTTTTTTTAGTGGGGGCAGGGGAGGTCCCCCTACCCTCTTTTCTCTTGGCAGCCAGCAGGGGGTTTTAGAAAAGTAAAAGTATTGTGACAAAACACATTATACCATGTCAACACCATGTCACAATGCACTGTTTTCACAGTATATGTAAAGCTGTAACGATTAGTTATCCTGATATGGCTCTCTACAGTTTTGCTGGACCATGAAGTCAATCTCTCTGGTAAATGAAGTAGGAAATAGCTTTCAAATATAAAAGCATGAGATGAAATAACTTTGACCTCTGCAGTATCTGGAGATTCAGCCTTCTGCTTGCATGTTTGCTCTCACTCTTTCATCAGCATGCCTTCGCATGCATACTGACTTTTTAACTTTTCTCTGAGTATGAAGGTAGGCTTCAGACTCCAGGATGCCTCGTGTACGTGCCTGCTATTTTGGAGAGAGCAAAGAATCCATCTAGGGGTAGATCATCTGACAGTGCCTCCTCTCACCATTGTCTTAACTCAGGGGTGGGCAAAATGCAGCCCGGGAGCTAGATGCGGCCCGCCAGGCCATTGTATCTGGCCCGTGGGGCCCCTAAAAAATGGAGAAAATTAATATTTATCTGCCCCTGGCCGCCTATCGTGCAGCCCTCGATGGCTTGCCACAACTCAGTAAGCAGCCCTGTGCCCAAAATAATTGCCTGCCCCTGTCCTAACTGGAGCTGGGGAACTTTGGAACTGGACTCTGCATCCTGCAGGATCTTTCTTTCTACTGCATAGCACTTTCTCTTCCTTCTAAGTAGGGCCAGGCCAGTAATGTATATGTGGTTTTTTTTGTTTGTTTGTTTTTTGTTGGCTGTTTTTTTTTTTTTTGTCTGCTTCCCTGAAACTACCCTTTGCACAATAACATTTTAGTTCAAAAATTAGAAATGGGGTTTTTAACTTGCAAATAAATAAATAAAAGGTGCTTGCAGATTGAAAAATGGTTTGTTTCATTTTGTTTTTAAGATCCAGATGCATTTTCTTTGGGCTCTAATTCAAATATTCATGTGCGGGTACTTAGCCCCGCGTAAGGTACTATGATACTATGAACATTTGTTAGTAAAATAAATGTAAAAGATTAAAAAATGGTATATGCTTTGTATGTAAAAGCATGTTTTTTATCTGCATAAGGAGATGATCCTGCCTTGAGCAGGAGAGTTGGATGAGATGACTAATTAATGCCCCGTCCAGCCCTATTTTCCATGATTCTGACTTCAGGAAAAATAAGCAAATTGTTCACATGTTTTCTTGTGGAGCTATTTGAATACCTGAAAACCATAATATGTATCATACAACAAAAGTATTTATAGCCTCTCTGACACTTTCAGCCTTTGTCTTGGAAAATACAGTGTAGTTACTTGACATTATTTTCAGTAACAGTGTTAAATTTTCACATACGCATACTGGATCTTATGAAGTACTTCAATTTAAAAAGTTGGTGTCAGCAGTTCCTCAACTCAAGGATGATCTGTACCATGGCTCATTGATGGTGACTTAAGAGTCCAGTACTTGAGCCATGGACCTGTTCACAGAAGTTGCAGGTCTTTTTGCAGGGGAGAGTAGGTTGTAGGCCAGGATTTCTATAGTTTTTCTTTCCTTCACGCTCTCTTCTCTGCTTTGAGGGCAAGACACTTTACCTCAAAATGGGCAGCTTCTTGGTTGAGGCTGTAGTGCCACTGAAGTCGGCTGGCAGCCAGCTCCTCCCAGCTCTTGACGTTGGCATCCATTTTCTTGAGTTGTGCCTTCAATGTGTCCTGGTAGCATTTCCTAAGAGATGTCAGGCCAGTACTAAGCTGGGAAGAGAGCACTTGTTTTGGGAGTCGAGAGTCAGGCATCCCTACCCAATGTCCAGTCCAGAAGACTGGGTATTTGAGGATCAGTGACTCAATGCTGGTAACACTGGCTTCAGTAAGGATATTGATGTTTGTGTGGTGATCTTCCCATTTGATGTGGAGGATTTTAGGGGGTGACGCTACCCACATTTAACACCTGTATGGGAGAGTAGTGATGTTGATTGCATCGTAGACCTGCATCTTGGTGTCTTTATGGAGATTGCAATGAATAAAGACACATTTTAAGCAATTTCCCAAAGGACAAATTGCTTGCACATGGGATCCTGTACTGGATCATAGAATCAAAAAAAATGAGGCCTAAAAGGGACCTAAGGAGGTAATCTAATTCAGCCTCCTGTTCAAAACAGGACCATCCCCAACTAGATCATCCCAGCCAAGACTTTGTCTAGCTGGGTCTTAAAAACCTCCAAGGATAGACATTGCAAAACCTTTCTGGGTAACCTGTTCCAGTGATTTACTACCCTCCTAGTGATAGGGTTTTTTTCCCCTAATATCTAACCTAAACTTCCCTTGCTGCAAGTTGAGACCATTGTTTTTTATTCTGTCATCTGCCGCCACTGAGAACAGTCTAGCTCAGGGGTGGACAGTTATTCGGGCTGGGGGGCCACTTAAGGAGTTTTGATGAGATATTGAGGGCGAGGGCAGGGGGTTGCAAACCTGGCCTTGGCCCCTTGTCATGGGTGTTTACACGGCCTGGTGCAGGGGGTGGGAAGATGCCAGTTGGTTTGTTTTTTGGTTTTTTTTGGTCTGGCCCTGGGCCTGGCTGTCCTGCACCCATGGCCAGGGGTGCTGAAAGGAACAGATGGGTGGGCAGGACCTCAATGAGACTGGCCCAGGACCCCTGCAGGCAGGGCATGCTTGGTCAGGTGGATGGGATGGAGCTGTGGGCAGGCAGGCAGGTGGGGAGCAGCATCTAGGAGCAGGATTGTGGGGCAGTGAGTGCAAGGCTAAGGACTGGGGCAGAGCCATCTGCTCCCCGCATGTCACTGCTACAGGCGCCAGTTCCATGGGCAGGCATTAGTAATTCAAATCAGATTCTAAGAGCCAGATGATAGAATCTATGAGTTTCTTCTTAGAATTGTTTTAAAGAATGTAAAACCATTCTTTTCCATTCAACCATACTGTCTTTGTTAAATGTGGTGTTAACTGTTATAACTAAATTAGCAGCACAGTGCTATTAAAATTGAAAACTATTTAAAAAAGGACTTCAGGATTTTTAAACAAACTGTGTATACAGTAGACAAAATAATCCAGTTTTACATGACTATTAATACCTAGGCAAATGTATTTGCTTCTGTATGAACTGGCATACTTTTCAAGATCAAGATAGGATTTTAATGCCATTATTTGCCATTGTGCTGCAGGTTTGTCAGGTTTTTTTTCTCTTTTATGAAGGCACTATAATACTGTTATAATAGTCTGTCTTACTCCATTTAATTGGAAATGGTCTCTTGAATTTGCCTTTGTAATCTTTTTTTCTCTCAAAACAATCTTCAGTAAACCTGATTTATCTTCTGGTGGGCAAAGATGTTAATGTCTGCATTGAAATCTCCAGTGGCATGATAACATCTTTGATTTACCAACTTGGTGTACAACTTTGAACTTTGTGGTACTGTTCTTTATAACCTGGGTTTGTAGACCTCTGTAGTTCAGATAGTAACAGAAAACTGTCAGAATTTAGATCCTAATCCAGATTATGGCTCCTTTCACAGAATACTTTGGTTTGAAGTGACGCTCCATTTTGGCAAAAGAATCTCACCAAAGGACTCCAGCAATTTAGTAACTGAAGGGCATATAAACTAAGTCTTACAGAGTTCTAGACACTTTAGTTTAGGGGCTGTTCTGAAGAATGCATAATTTAGTTTTAGACCTGATGTGATAAGTAAGGGTAACTCAATAGGGAAGGAATGGGATGAGGAAGGCTAAGAGCACACAACAAGAATTTTCAATTACTTATTTTAAGCAGATGCACGTCATGATGGCTCAGGTAATATTAGTACTTGTTTGAGTGACTGTTTTGTATGTGGGCATCACTGCGGCAGCAAGCATATGTAAGGAGTGTTGTGTTTAGAATGAGAAAATAGTGGTTTGGTGAACCAGGATCCATGTCTAGAATTGGACTTCTTAATTCTGTGGCCAGTATTTTTATCTGCTGTTAATATGCATGTTCTGAGATGTGATTAATGTATTCTTTAGGTTGTACCTGGTTCATGTTGATTTGCTTAATTTCTGTTGTAAATGCTCTGCTGTTTTCAGTTTCTCTGCTTAGCACGTGTTTCCTGACAGATCCTCATTTAATTTGAAAATGGTAGCAAGCAGCATAATTGTGCTGTTCTTTTCAGTGTCACTTTATTTGATGAAGTGAAATAATAGAAACGTGTACAGCTATGTTTCATATAGTAGATGCGCATCTCATAGCGCACCAGTTTATGCTGACCCCTTTTGCACAGGCTGTCTGGTTTTTACTTTGGTCCGTATAGCTATCAGACTCTTCCCAAATTTAATCTACCTTTTATCACCTTAAACAGAAGATAGTACTATCAGTTGTTAGTTTCCTGCAGGCAATACATATGTTGACTCATTGGTTGTGGAATCTGTTTTACCATCTGACATTGCTGCTTGGTTCTGAGAGTTTGCTACCTCTGTGGAAAGTGTTGCTTCTTTTACACCCAAACTTTTGGTTACTTGGGGTGGATTTTTTTTTTATTATTATTTTTATTTTTTGTAGCATACTTTGTACATTGTATATTCACATGAACAGTTAGACAGTTTGGCTTAGGTTTTTGCTATGTCTTTGCATTATGCTGAGTAAGATCTAAAAAGGTTTTTTGCTTTGCTGAAGTTACAAATTATTTTTTCAGGGGTTTGTTTGGTTTGGTGTTTTTTTTTTTTTTTTGTTAAATGCTGTTGTTTTTAAGATGCAGTCAAATCAGGTAGTTGGTTCTAGTTTTCATTTGTTTTGCTTCCATTCAGAATATGCCATCATAGTAATAAATAAACAAATCAAAATACTAAAAAATAGAAAACACCTTTGGGAAAGACTGAAAGAAACTAATGGCTCTTGTAATGAAAATATCTAGGAAAGTTCCTCTTAATGATTATAAAACCCAATTATATCAGTTCCACTCCTCGAAGTACTGTGCACATTTTAGGGGTCTTTTGGCTACATGCTTATTTTAAAATTTAAAATAAAATAAAACAAATATTTTTTTTAATCTTTATTCTTTAGCTTCTGTTCAACCAAAAAGTAAAAAGTGTACTGAATTTCCATTGGTGTGTGTAGTATAGTTCAAGGGATATCACACAAACTCTTCACAGGCAATCTGAAAAGATAATTATGAACTTGAAAGTGAACAGAGACTGGGAGAGCCTTGCCAAAATATCCCAAAAATATTTTCTGTGTTGCTTCCAAGCATAATCCCAATAACAGAATTTGAGAAGTACTATTGCATGCTGTTGGGTAAAAGCAAATTAAGGTGAAAAACCTACACAGTAGGCAGCATGACCAAAGAGGTGGTTTACAGCTGCATGAACTAACCTGCCATGTGCTTGGTCTGATATTCTCTTGCTTTTCCCTATGATGAGTGACAGAGGGAAAGGGTTTTGTGCTTTGGTTCTTAGTTGCAGATCCCTAATCAAGGCTGCTTGGCCCTTGTGCAAGTCATCTGTGTACTGCTCAAGTAGGATTGGAGATATGCTCCATTCCTGCAATTCTCTAGCCAGTTTGCCTTCTTACTTCTATGGCAGGGGTGGCAGCTGGCATATGTGGTAACAGCTGCTGCTACACCAGGGTTGCACTTACTATAACTTCCCCTGTAGAAGGAGAATTTTACACAAGCCAGTATCTGTTGCATTAAGATCCTGTTGTGCTATTTACATCTGCTCTCAATAGTGCAAGAGCAGACAGGTGCCTCGCCTACAGGCTCTCCCCATGTTCTGAAGTGTTTACCATATTTTCTCAAATCCAAGACGGTGGGGGGAGGGCAAGCTGCCCCTCATTTTAACAATGGGGGGAAGCCCCTCGTCTTGGATTCAAGTAAAAGCTAAGAGGGAGGGGGCAGACAGCTGCTGAGGTTGGAGCTGTAGCTACAGTAGGCACTCGTCATCCCCAGCCACCTGTCCTCTGCAGCTTCTGCCCCTGCCTGCCATCTTCCGCACTGCCACTGCTACTTACCCTCCAGAATTCTGGCTTTGGCCCTGCTCTGGCCTGGGGCATGGACCATTTGAATGCTCTGGCCCTAGGGAGGCAGCAGAGGTTAGGGGGTGTAGGCATGGGGGTAGGACAGGTGCCAGAGGCTGCAGGGACAGAGGGGAGCAAGTGCTGGGGGGTGGCAGGGGTATGGGGAGCAGGCAGGCAGGAGGGGGCCAAGTGATTGTGGAAGGGGAACAGTTTCTGGGGGGAGTACAAACACCGTGGTGGGGCAAGAGCCAGGACACTGGCATCAGAGGGAGTAGGCAGCAAAGGTGGGGGGTGACTGTAGAGGGGGACTGGTGGCAGGGGGCAAGGTAAGGCCACTTGACTCCCCCACTGCTGAATTGGGGAAAGTAATGACAGGGGTCAGGCAGTTGGGGAGGGGAGGGATGAATTTAAGACCACACCCCGATTTGTATAAATTTGCTACAATTCTCTCTATATATTTTCCATGTATGGAATCTAATTAGTGGGAGGCTGTCTTGAATTCAAGTTGTCCTGGATTTGGGTTAAATACAGTAACTGCCTTTCACTTGCCATGATGGTACTTACAATCAGAGAATAGGCTCTCAATTCTGTTGGGGAGATGCCATCTTGGGGGTGTCTCTCTCCCTTTTTTTTTTCCCACCACTAGGTTGTTGCTGCCTCTGGGTCTTTATCCACATCTTGGAATTACCTGGGGTTTTTTGTTTTGTTTTTTTTTTTCCCCCACTGTCCAGAGGAATCTCTGGCCTGATCAGCAATTCCAGCAGGGCTGGTGTCTCCTAGGCGATTCCAACCAAGGTGCCTTTCCCCACCTCTATCCAGGGTCTTCCTCAGTTGCACTGAGGATTCTACCCTCTCTGGTCTTCCTAGGCCTGCCTACCATTTCCATCTCCATTTCCACTTGTGCAGTTTTGCAACAAGGGACTCCTTCCCCTATCAGAGCCAGGGCATGACTGACTGCTCAGCTCTGCCCAGGAGCTAGGCTTATATATCCCCAGAGTCTGCCCCTTTCAGCCTTCAAGCAGTCTGTCTTAAAGGCCCAGCCTCCATTCTTACACTCACTCTCTAGTACAGGGTAGGGTTCCCTGTTGCAATATTTTAGGGGGGCAAAAAGGTTTAAAATAAACTAAATCCTTTTCATCTCTATTTCCAAGTCATACATGCACTTCAAAAGGCATACAGGGTTTCAATGGGTCTATTTTATTCAGCAGGTTAATTTTAATTCTTTTTAACATAGTAAAACCTTACTCTTCATTTTACTGTAGCTGAAATGAACTGCTTGTGCTGAGCTGCAATATAGTGTATGCTACTTGAATTTGCATGGAAGTACTATAATATGCAACTTATTTCTGAAAGGCAGAATAAAGAAGAAAAGATCTTGCCTTATAGTCAGTACCTGAGTAGCAACAACTTAAGAGCTAAGCCTGCTCATTGTTCTGTTCCCAGTTGATAGCATGCAGCATTACTCTTTTTGCTCAGCAGAAGCTGAAGCGGTAGAAATTGCCGTTACCATATTTTCTTGCTTATAATTCGCACCCCAGTTCCAGCAGCTGTCTTTTGATGGGGAAGAATGTATTCAATATCCAGTATGCTTCCAGAACCTCAAGTTACAGTATGGTTGAATCTTAGACAGGTGGCTGGACATTCTTCTATATGCACCCAAATTTTCTCATGCTCTGCGAAATGAAGGCCACTTCTTTGAGACTCTCTCCTTTGCCATGTGGAAAGAATATTATTGGAATAGCTACTGCTACTAAGATTTTAATTTTTTAAAAAGCCCCATAAACAAAATTACTAGTATACTAACAACAAATGCAAGTTCACCTGCATTTGCACTACAAAGAACATGTCTGTTCTTGCAAAGGACAAACATAAAGATAGAAAATGACCGAAGAAACAGGGACATGAAAGAAACGTGGTAATAACTTAAGGTCTAAGCAGAAGACTAGAAGTTCTGTGGTGAGGGCAGTCATTTTGTATGCAGAATAATATAATGCAGTGTAAAAGCCATTTTTGGCCTCCTATCCCATATTCTTCCATTACGTCTCCCTTAAATACTTTTCTCCCCCTGAAAAGAGCAGCCAATAATCTGCTGAAATTTGAGACCCAGGTGGGGTGCAGTTATTGTGCCCCAAGAGCAGAATGGCAGCTGAAGAATTGCTTGAAGAAAATGGTTGGAAAGTTGTGCAAAATAAGAGACCTGCCTCAGAGCAAAGCTGGTATTCTGGAGTAGCTCAGCAAGCACAGTTTAGAACTTGACTTGCTTGGCTGTGGAACCCATAAGGTGCTAGAAGGAGACCTTGACAGCTTGTTTAGTCTCTTCTTTGGTGGAGCTCTTAACATGTTCAGGATACAGTTCCTGCCCTTTATGCTGTGTGAGCTCCTCTACTGGAGAAAGCTGCTTGTCTTTCAGGGATTGTAAACTTTTACAGCAGGGAATATACTTCAGAGGTTCTTCTCAGGATGAGTTCTTCCTTCACAAACTTCCCTTTGCAGTCTCCCTTCTCTTCTTAATTTGGCCTTCTCTGGAGACCCAGTGACCATACTTATTTAAAGTGCACAGAGGCTGCTATATTGGTAAATCCATGCAAGAGTGCTCTTGTCTAGGTTCTTTTTATTTTCCTCATCAGCAGCTCCATAAAAGCCGTATGTGTAACTTCAGTGGTAACTTCCACAGATAGCTCGTTCTGTTTTACACATTGAAATGTTGCACACATGATACAGATGTTTGTCATTGGGGCCTGGAAGTTAAGTTAATTTAGAAGGTCTAATCCTAGCTCTCCTGCAGAAGATGTTTATGGTCATCTGAGCCTACTGTCATCTATAGCACCCCTCTCACAGGATCAGAAAGAAGCATCAAACAGTGGGAGTTTGTCAGTGACTTGCACAACATTTACTGAAACTTATGTGGGACACTGAATTTAAAAAACAAAACAGAAAAAACAGCATAGATTTTGCTTTGTTTTCCCCTCCAGTCATTAGAGATTTGATAAAAGGATATATAAGATGGGATTTATCTTTGGTAGATCCAGACAATTTTTAGATACAAGATCCTGGCTCTTCTAAAAGAATGTTCTTGGATTGTTCTGCACACTACCTTAAAAAACCCTTCTGATATTTCTGTATGCTGTCAGCATCAAAATGCTATGCTTTAATATTGCAGGAGAAATCCTGCTTAACTCAATTCTGATGAATGGGGAAAAGCTGAAAACACTTAATGTTTATAGTAGGCTGTGACTTTGTTAAAGGAGCAGTAGTTTCTTCCTATTATGGGAAATCATAGATTGCATTTACCCAGAGGTATGGGTCTATAATGTAAACATTGAGAGCTTCACTATGAGCACAGTGTAATATGTATGCACAGCCGTAAGGGGATAAAACCGTGTGAACATTGAAGGAGTGCAGTATGTACTGAGTAGGCTGTAGCAGCTGCTTTATTAATTGTACAATAGAATGTTAATTTGCATTTTGCTAATTGGCATGTAAACATGGTGGTCTTCTCATATCTGTGAACAAAGAATTTACTGGTACAGTACTCTAATAAGGTATCCAGATTTTTCTCCTAGAAATTGTTGCATTAATTTATGAAAATTAAAGTGAGAAAATATGGTATTTCGTTCACATAGAAGCACTGTTTTCCCCTCCAAAAAAAATCAGCCACCCAAAATTGGGACACCCATATTAAGCAGAGAAGCTGAGTTTCCTGAATGGGTTAGAAGAACCCTTCTTTGATTCCTGCCCTAGGGTACAGCAGCTGTTGCATTACTATTCAGGCAGATGCAGGATTCAGTTGTCTTAATGCTTCCTTCTTCACACTGCAGATGTTAATACATAATTCTCCCTCACTTAATGGTCACAGGTGTTAACGGTTCCCTTGCCCCTCCCCTTCTCCCAATGAGACTACCCTTTCTTGGAGCCATTTAGTTGTCTGTAGCTGTTCCTGGTCTCTCTTCTCTTTTACAACCTTGGAGACTTCAACTTTTTTCAGGATTATAGATCCACTCATGAAGACCAGCTTTCAGCAGCAGCTAGGGTTCTAGCTTTAATTAAGCAGAAAAAGGAGACAAGTCAGCTGAGGATTAGGGTTTGTCCATAACTGGGAGAAAAATATTTCTTCATTTTGTCTTTCAAAAATAAGGTGTATATTTATATTCTGGTGCACACTGTACATGAGAATATGGTAAATGTTGTCCTTGTTTAGTAACTCACAAAATGCAGTTGCAGTGAGTTGCACACTCATTAGTGTGAATTAGTTAGGTTTTAATGCAGTGTTTTGAATTTTTAATACTTTGAATTTTAAATACAGTAAAAATATCCATCTAAATTGAAGGTCATGGTTAGGTTTGATGCATGGGTGGTCAGGAATGGTTACCTAGTGGATGGGCAAAATCAAGAAGCTGGGTTCCCAGGGAGCCAGGAGTCAGAATCAGCTAGAATTAGGAACCAAAACCAGAGTCAATATATGCTATGGGTCAAATCAGGAGCCAAGAGTTGAAATCAGAAATCTGAGAAAGCAAGAAAGCCCATGGAGGTTAGGAGCAAGTACTTCTGCTTTTGCCCAGACAGTACTGCAGGCTGCGCCTAGTTTTTACAGGGCTAAAGCTGGTGGAACCTTTAAACTCTTTTCAAAAGCAGTTCAGCTTTAGGGGATGAACTGCCCTGATCCTCTGACTAGGATTGGTTGGGCCCAGGCCTCTAATCTGACTTCATTAGTTATCCTTGACAGTACTGAAAAATTGCCAGTTACCCTGGATTTGCATCGAGTTTCCTTTTCATACAACTATAAAATTATAACTACTGTATTATTCTCCAGAGTTGTCTTAGTGATTTTAAGTAGTGATTTTCAGCATAGGAATCTTTTCAGTGACCGAGAATTTTATTGTTCTGGATTTTAAATGCATGGCACTTCTTAAATAGCCTACAAGTATTTTAAAAGATAGTTGCTTATCTGTTTGTAGTAATGACTGAAGCACATCTTATCTGAGTCTTGCAGTACTCATTGCACAGTTAGTTTCTCCCTTTATACTATTTGCCTATAGGTTTACTTTCAATGCTATAGAAGAGGTACATGTTCCAAAATCATGTTTGACTGGTATCAGCCAAGTCCTCACATGGCAGTTGGACAGGTATGTAAACTTCTGGCTTCCTCACCAGTCTTCATTTGGACTGAATGAAGAAAGAAAACTATGTGAATAATGTTACTTAGGAAGTTAGTTGGAACTGCATGCCTAAGACTTCTTTCCTGAAAGATATTGGCAACTTTTTCTGTCATTGCTTTCTGAATCCTGTTGGAGTTTGTTGTTTTTTTTATACCTGGGGATTCAAATCATTACCATGTCAGGCTAGCTAGTTGTGAAGTGGGGCCCTGTCACCAAACAGTAAAACTATAACTTTTTGTTATACATAAACTTAAACAAAGACAACCACCATCTCCTATCAAAACCCACCCAAAACAAGAGGCTCCTCAACTTGTCTTCTGCTAAGCAGTCCATATTTCCATAAAATGAAATATATATTGGAAAAAGCAGAGTGTGTTCTTTTAAACTTGTATGATATTTTCATTTGTATAGATGACAAAGTTGAGTCTTTCTGCAACTTTGTTATATGTTAAAAATATAATTGTTTTAGTACAGAGAGAATGAAGTCCAGCAGCTTTTCCAAAAAGTAGGATAAGAGATCTTGCCTTGGCTCAGGTATCACAGTCTTTGGTGCACCCCTGCCTTCCCAATATCCTGAAAAACAGATGGCAGCAAGTCTAACTAGGAGAGAAATGCCTGCAACTTCTTGCACAGACACAGGCTGAAAAAAGCCACTTGAGTTTCTGCTGAGCTGTTTTGGATTCACAAAAAGTCATGCTTGGTATATAGACAGTCTCTTCCAAAAATTGCATAAATAATTCTTGCTTATGACTGCATTCTTTATAAGACATTAAGTTGTGTGAAACATGGCCTTTTTATATTATAATGTTAGCATTTATGAATTGACATGAAGAAAAATTAAACCAAATGGTGTATTTTATACATTCCAAAGTCTCACATTAATTGTTTTGCTGTTTTGGCTTTATAAGGAAATGTCAGCTAGCAGGTGTAGGATGACCTCTGTCAACTGACATTTACTTATAAATCCATTAAACAATGGTATGATGAAAAATTACACACAAAACAAAAAAAACCATTATAAACATATATAGAGATAAGGAAGAGATTAAATGATGGATTAGATCAATTTTAGGGGGTCAAATACTTTAATATTAAAAGATCTTTCCTGAATTCAGTATCTTACTAAGAAACCAGAAAAGCCAGTTTATTAATCCAAACAAAAATCGAGGCACAGAACTAATTAGTGAGCAGTACAAACAGATGAAGCTACGTTGCAAAAGTAACATTTTAAACTGCCAACTATACAACGTACTAAAAATGGCGTACATCGATAAATAGTTTCAGATAGAGCTGAAAACTAACTAGAGGGCATTTAATCTGCATTATCAACAGGATGCCTCCAGAGCTTTTTTGGTGTCAGTAATAGAGTGAGATCACTTCCCTTTGAAAGTAAGCTCCTGAGAAGTGACTTTTAAATTAAGGACCTGATTTTTTTTAACATGGTTTGTTTTCACCTATTCATAACTCTTTCCAAAGTAAAAAATACAAGAATGGCAAATACAGTTTTTCATTCTCATATTGGACCACACTTCTGGTCCAACACTGTCAACTTGTTTTTTGTTTGGAGTGGGGGGTTGTTTTTTGTTTTTCACAAAAATCTAAATACATTGTAGTTGATGGTATTATAAGAACTCTAACCTTAGAATTTCTCTTCTCTGGTTACGAATCCAAGCCATTCTGAATACTTGTCAGAAAACACAAGTTTGTAATATATTTAAAAACATAATGTGCTTAGCCACTGACAGACTAAATATTGCAGAATGTTTGGATTGAACACTTTTTCTCTGGGAATTTTCCTACCAGCAGCTTCCTCTCACTTCAAAAGGAAGGTGCACTATATAGAACAAGCAGCTGCAAGTGGCACAGGCAGACTCTGTGTGGCATAGGAAAGGGACATACAGCTAGGGTAGATACAAAATCAACTATTTAAAAAAAAATGGATTTTAATGTAAATTAGATTTTTTTTATTTAATCTTTTTTTGTTGCTTTTTTAAAAATAACAAATGTATATAAACATAGTTTTAATTTAAGAAATGATAAAGCTTAAAAGATATTGTCATGGAATAGGGGATTATAACTTCTAATTATATAGTATTTGAGACAATATATTCATGTAACCTTTTTGGAAAATGTTTTTATAAATAGGTCTCACAGGCCATGGACTATATCAGGGGCCCAATCAATCTTCTGGGGTTCCCAGAGGCTCCTTTATATGTTAGCAAGGAATAAAGAAAACCACCCTACCTAATGGGACTCAGTATTCAGTCTAGAAGAGTGATCTTCAACCTCTTTTTAAGCAGATCACCTTTTTTTAAATTAAAAAGCAACCCAAGACCTATGTTGTCATTTCTCTCTCCCTTCCCCTGCCCAGCAGGTCAGTCTGAGGACAGAACAGGGCACAGATCGAGGTGGAGGGAGAAAAAATTATTTGGGGGTGCGCTTCCCCAGCAGGTAAGTATCTGTGCAGGGAGGGACAGGGAGAAGTTAAATGAATAAAGGATGTCAAACAACAAGAATGAACTTTGTGGAAAACTGATTAAATGGAGGCTTCCTGGCCAGTGATTTTTAAATTATGATTTAAAATTGATTTTATTTAAATCAAATCCACCCTGCAGACAGCACAGTGGCAGATGGGGCAGAAAGCAGTAGCAAATGGGACTAGGAACACAAAAATAAGGAAAGCATCAGGTTGGGTAGGGGAAGTGACACTTGAGGAACATGCAGGGCTAATTTGTGGCACACCTGTCATAAAGGCTGGCCGTGGATGAACTAGAATTTCATGCCAACAATATTGGATAGGGAGAGGTAGGTAGGTCATTAACCATTTGGCTCTTGAAGTTTCCAGGAAATGATGGAAGCATAGGTTTTAATCTTAAGCCACTTTCTTCTGATACACCCACTATATAATTCATGCTATAAACTTTGTAAGCATTGTAATGATTAACATGCAGTGAAAGCAGTAGAGTAATATTTGTGTACACATAGGCCAGGGGCAGGCAAAATATGGCCCATGGGCTGGTTCTGGCCCACCAGGCTATTATATCCAGCCTTTGGGGCCCCTAAAAAATTTAGAACATTAATATTTATGTGCCTCTGGCTGTCTATCAAAAATGACAGGAGCCAGAGGCAGTAGGACCCAGGGGAAACCAGTAGCAGAACTAAACAGTCTCAGCCCGGCCTCTGCCTAGCAGGGGTTTCTGGCCTGGGGCTGCTCCTGCCTCCCTGTGCTGGAGGGAAATACAGATAAGGAGGAGGGGGGAGGGAGGCAGGGGAGGACCGTGGGTCATCTCCCAAGTCCTCAAGGCTGGCTAGGCTGGCTCCTGCAGTCCCGGTGCTGCAGCTGGGATCCATGTGTTGCCGGAGGGGTGGGCAAGCAGGTGTGTGGGGGGGAGGAAGCAGGATAATGGCAGCAGCAGAAGTGGGAGAGTGGGGAAATGGCGGCAGCAGCAGCAGATTGGGGGAGGGAGGGGGAAGGGGCAGCAAGCAGGTTCACAGAATGCAGCGACACCTGGGCAGGACAGCAGGGCCAGCACTGGCAGGGCCCAGATTAGGGTGGCAGGAGTGTGGGAACTGGGCTGCGCTGCTCAAGCAGGGAGAGGAGGGACCCAACCCAGCTCCATAGAGCCCCTGGCAGCCTGGGCCTCACACTACTGCCACCCTGCTCTGGGCCCCACCAGTGCTGGCCCCAGGGCACCGGCCTAAGCCCTGTGCTCCTGCCCAGCTGTCGTTGTGCTCTGTGCTCCTGCTCACTGGCCCTTCCTCCTGCCTGCCACAGCCATTCTGTGTGTCGTCGTCTTTGGGACTGCAGGAGCAGCTGGGACATGCCCAGGAAACGACAGGAGAAGGGAAGCAGTGGTAGACGAGGGGGCAACTGGCAGCGAGCAGGAGCATGGGGCTCGTGCTGGTGCTCTAGGGCCAAGAGCAGCAGGAGTGCAGAGCCTGAGCTTGCAAGAGCCCTGGTGGCAGCACTGCTCTGCCTGCCACAGGGAGGGGGAGAGGGGAGGCAGGCTGTGGACAAACCCTCCCCCTCCATGCAAGCCACAACCTTCCCCCCCACACACTCGGAGCCCTCCCCCCAAAACCCATACCCATCCACACCTATCCATCCCCCCCACAAATCTCACTTGCACACTCACTACAAGAGTAAGATTTCATTTTAAGCTATTGTACTATCACCTCTGTATACATTACACAAAATGCATGTAAATCAGGACACAATATTTTTTTGAAATTAATGACTTGTAAAATGTTTGATTTTTTTTTTTTTAATATATATTTTTTTTTAAGAATATAATTTGGTATTCTTCCATCTTAGAGATGGCAAAACCCCTTGCTGAAACGCATACTTCTGGGGGGCAAGGGGAGGGACATCTGTTGACAAAGGTCAGGGGTTAGGGGGCTGGGACTTTTGGTTCCAAGATGGCAACCAGGGGGTGGGCCACCTGTCAAGGGACGGGGCTACCCATGCAGCCCTCAGTGGCTTTCCACACCCTGGTAAGCGGCCTTCCGCCCAAAATAGTTGCCCGCCCCTGACATAGGCACTGACTTTAACTTATTTTAGTATAGCAAGGCCCTTATTTGTATTGTTAACTCGAAGTTTTAATTTGTTTTCTTTTTTGAAATAACTTAATTTCTATTTAGAATGTTTTAATTGCTTTTTTCACTCCTGTTTCTGTTGTTGTTTTTCTCCTTGACTCAGAATGAGACAATAGGAAGATAAAGGGAGTTCAATCCAGAGTCAACTGAACTCCCTTTGAAGTTGATGGGAATCTTCATATAGACTTTAATATAAAGCCTGGTACCTTATATCTGTAACTGGATCTGTAGTTTGCACTGTAGCTGTTTGAACAGACAATTTTCATGGCAATGTATCCACTTATATTGAGTTCTTCAGAATGTAGCTTGTTGATATTTCACAAACAATAATATGAGTAGGAGATCAGTTTTAAGGATAGCAGGCATTCATACATTTTTTGGGTAATTTTTGGGAGGAGTTAAGGACTGGCCACTCTCACAACATTATTGGGACTCTGTCACCATTTCTAGTATCTTTATTAAAGCCCAAGCTCCTGGGAGTGTGCACCTGGGAACATAAGTATCTAATTTCTTTTTTTATTAAAAAAAAAAAAAGGTTAATAGCTTTCATAGTTGCAACAAGAAATTTTAGCATGTGAGCCTTAGAAGCTGAAAAACCAATAATCAACCCAAAAACAATCACTCCTGAACTTGGTTTAAAAATCTTGAGAATTTTATAATGTCATTATTTTTTGCAGAGCTTGATTTGTGATTGTTGGACAGCCTGGAGTTGGTAATACTTTTAAATCTGAACAGTATTTTGAACTTGGTGCACAGTATTAATGGGGCATAGACCCAAAGTTTTCTCAATTATCTTGATCCTTTAATTCTAGTTATAAAACAGTAGTATTCTAGAATGACCTTGGATCAAATGCATCCTCTAAGTCCTGTGATATAATAAATAGTGTGATTCCAAAATAATTTGATAAATGTTAGCAATTCTTGTAGCACACTTCTATAATATTATTTTGATAAGGGAAATAACATATTTCCAAAGAATAAAAGTATAAAGCTGTCTGAGCGCAGAAATGCTCTTTCATAATTTCTAACTTTTTACCAAATAAAAAACCCCCAAAAAACCCTTACTTTTGAATATTAAGAAACAGTGTCTCTGAGTGCTTGCACATGAATACAGAAAGCTGGGAGGTGGCTTGTATAAACAAGGTGGGGACAACTTGAGGCTAAAGTGAGTCTGTACGTTGTAGTAGCAGTTTTCTGACAGTTTTCACTCTGGTTTGTGGGAGCAGAATTAGGCAGTTGAGATAAACTAGATCTGCTCTGCTCATGTATCAGTTTGATCAGTGGGAAGGTCAGAAGAAGAAAATATAAAAAGTGAATGACTGAGGTGGAACTGTTGTGAGTAACTGCATAAAATTTGTTTTTGTTGTCCATTGCTTTTTCGTGTGTAAATGAGCACAGTGGGATTCCACTATGCTAAACTGCTAAAAGTGTGTGTGTGGAGGGAGGAGGGAACAAGAAATAGAAAAAAAGACAATTTGCTTGTGACTTCTTTATGAAGAAAGAAGAGGAATGGAAAGAAAAATTCCAGTGTTATAGTGTGAAAGCTCCTACCCAATAAATCTATTCCTAAAACTGTATTAAAAACTAGCACATAATGAACAAGCAAGCTTGAATAAGCAACCACATCAGTCAGATGAGCTCTTCTAATCACTGCCAGATCATTCAGCTTGTCTGTGGCTCTCTCCAGTTCATTCTTGCTATTGGTCAGAGATCTGGAATCTTATCTTCTCAATCAGGAAGCTTATGCATTTTGGAAAAGTTTTCCCTTTTGAAGAGCAAAAATAGCACTGTGCTGTTAGTGGCAGTCTCTTTGTATACTTTAAGCATTCTGTCCCTTTTGGGAGACCATGATGATAAAGCTGCCCAGATTTTTCCCAGAATGCACTGAAAAAGTAAATGCAGTTGTGGTGTGCCCATACATAATCCACATAAATTGCATAAATACAATTCCACCTGTATTGTACATAAGACTTCAGGGTAGAAAATTGTTTGAGGGAGTGATCCAAAACTCCTTTAACCTTGAGTGAGAGGGAAACTGGTATGTGTTGTTTTTATGCAAATCTGCTACTTTATGTTAAAAAAACAGATGGCAACAATATGGTGATACTTAAATTTATAAAGGTAAAAGGTGAGAGAGTGCCTTACTCTGTATTTGAAAAAAATAATTTTCTAACAGAGTGGTCATTTTCAGGTATTGAGACTTTTTCCTGTTATTTTCATAAAGGGATGCTGTTAAATTTGGTATAAATTAACCTGCTCCTTGTGATTGTCCGGTGGTTTTGAGGTCTTTTTTAGACTTGAGGAACCCTTGGATAGACTTGCAGCATCCCTTGGAAAATGCCATCTTTTAGTTTTCACTCTTTCTGTAGTAAAAAATTATAATAATGAAGCAATTGTGTTGCAGAGAACTCGGAAAGGTCACAATGATGGATTTCTACTTGGAATCTGTGAACTTATCCTGTGAATTAGGTTTGCAAACCTAACAGTGCCACAGCACCCTGGTTGAGAATCACCAATCTAGTCCTATGTCCTGATTTAACATGGGCAATTGGAATTTACTGAATAGGTCTTTAATGCAGATCTCTTATTAAAACCTCCAATCTTGATTTTAAAATTGCCAGTGATTGAGAATCTACCATATCCTGTGCTCAATTGTTCTGATGGCTAATTACTTTAACTTAAATATATCTCGCCTGCATTTGTCTAGCTCAGTGATTCTTAACTGGCGTTTGATGGGTACCGTGGGGTGACCTGAACCCCTTGTAGGAGTGCTGTGGCATGGGTGCCACTGCTGCAGTGGGTAGGTGGAGTTTCCCAGGCACACCTCTGTTTCTGGGAGGAGCATTGGCATGAAGACTGGGCCAGAAAGGGCTGTAACAAAAGTAGGTGCTTCTGCATGCTTTAGGCTTATCTTATTGTGCATGAGGCACATAGTGCACTTCTACTTGGCTGTGATATTGATGGCAGCAGCAACTCAGTGGAACAACCACTGAGGTAAGCTGAGGCAACACGACAGTGATTCTCAACCAAGGTGCTACCAAATTTTAATGTTATTCAGGGTGCCCTGAAACTACAAAGGTTGAGAACCAATAGCTAATGATCAACATCCAGCTATAAGAACTTGTTTACCTTTTTGCTCAGTTGAATAAACTAATCAGCAAAGTGTTGTGTCTTGCTTTAATCAAGTTTTCCTTTTAATGCTGTTTTTATAAACAAAATAAAATGGAGTTCTAGGAGTGTCTCCCTTTTTAAGGCATGTTTTCCTATCTTTTAATCACTTTAATGGTTCTCCTGTGAAAGGTCTCCAGTTATTGACCCCTCTTACCAAAGTCTGTCCTGGCTTTGTTGTAGATCTGAAGGAGAGGAGCAGAATGATTGATTTATGTGGAGAGGCACAAGAGTCATGTCTGGGTTCATTAAAAGGCTTCTTTGGCCCCGTTGCTTAATTTCTGTATTTGAGAAGAAAAATTAGAAAAGTAAAATTTTCTTAACTTGTAGAGGTGTTTTAAAGATAAAGCCAATTTAAGTTTTGTGAAGAACTACATAAATACATGGACAATGTGAAATTTAACCTATTGTTAACTGTCCTATTTTTTTCTGGGTGTTGAATTCAAAAGAATTTTTTTTAACTTACCATCTTCAAAACACAATCTCTCCTCAGACTCTATGACCCTTGCTTTTTAGTGAGTGAAAAAGCTTCTGGATTGAAAATGGTTGCAATATAAGGCCATTCGTTCTGAAAGTGTGGCATACATTCCAATTACAACTATAACTTGTCTCTCTCTACACAGTTTGAAACCTTCATGCTATTGGATGGCTTGACAGCATATCCTTTTGAAATTCCACTCTGCAGAGCTTAGTCAGTGTTGGCACGTTAACTTGTGACTCACTGAGACATTCCCATACAATACTGCTTTCTTTCCTCACTCGTTCTAGAATTAAAGGCTAAAAATGTAGGACCTGCAGAAATAGGGAAACACTGATCTGTTTAAACAGTTACTGACCAATCAACGCACAAAAGCATTAGACAAGAGATTACCCTGAGCTGCATGTTTTTTAAAGGAAACGGAACTTTTTTAAACAGACTTGAGATGTGTGACTCTTGAAGACCAAATCTAGTTCGGTTATGTAGTTCATCCTTACCTTACACCGTCATCATTTTTAATTGGAAAAAGGAAGTGAAGAAAAATCTTTAGGCCGTACCATTTTAGTAGTTACAATGCTAAGTTTATAGCTAAGAGGGAACAGTATATAAAACCATTCCTTTTCATTTTTAAAGAGGAATAGGTATTGCTCTTTCTAATGTTACAAACAGTAATTGACTTGTAATGGTGATCTGCCAGTTTAAAAGGTTATTAAAATTCTACCTCTTCCCTGGTCAAGCTTTTCTTTTACTTCCCCTCCTACCACCCTCTTTCCCCATCCACTTTGCTCCATCATTTGTTCCTGCCCTTGCCTGCCAAGTTGTCTCATGATCACCTCCCCAGTTTCTTTTGCATAGCACTCACTTCCACCCTCATATTACCAAATTGTTAAGTACCACAATGTCGAATATTTTTAAAGGCAGTAAGCACAGATTTGAGGATTTGGAGAAACACTGTAGCAGTAAACAGCCTACCTAAATCCCCTTCTTTGAGTCAACTGCTGATTAGCAAATGTGCTAAGACACTGGGACTGTTACTCCTACTCATAAACATTACCAAAGGATGACTAATGACCTCAGATGTTTAAGATTTCATGTTTATCAGCTATATCATCCAAACGATACCACTCCCAGTGAGCTAGCCTGAGTATTGCTTCAGTATTCAGTTGGAGGTGAGAGAGCTACTAACTAAAACACGAACAGACCTTTCTGCAGCATCAGGATTTTCTGTAGAAGCCTCAACTCCAAGTACTGACCAGATCTCATGTTAAATTGGAGTTGATGGGGTCACATTCCAAGTCTAAAGGTGTTTCTGATACTTGAAAGAGAATACTATTTTGTGCAGTTGTTAAGATCAGCATTTCTTATTGTAGAGCAGGGGTGCTCAGTTCCTGTCCTATGAGCCAGGTCTGGCCCCTGACAGGTCATCTGGCCTGTGGGTCCCTCCCACAGATTAAAAAATTTGGCGGTGGGGGTGGGAGGAGTGGTGGCACCTCTGCCATGCTGCTAAGTTTCTGGACCCAGGGTGGGAACCCCACGGGCCAGAGAGCATGGTCCTGCATGTTGACTAAGGACCTGATCCTAGCAGGTGGGCAGGGTTGGGTCATTCATCCGGCTTGTGGGGCCAGATGATTTAGCACTGGGGTAGAGCAAAAATGCCTGCAGCAGTTTCTCTGAATGTAATGAATTGTTGGGGAAGGAGGAGGAGGGAATGGTTCCTGTCCTTGGGGATTTGGACCAGATAAACTTTAAGCACAAATTAGGTAGCTTAAAGCTGAGTCGCTCTGAATGACTTTTCAGTTTTGAAAACATGATTGATCCATCATAACCAGTCAGCTATAACCTGGGATAAATGAGTGATTCTTTTAAAATGACACAGTACAGGTTTTCCTCAATTTACACGGGTTTAGTTTATGCAAATTTGCTCTTATGCAATGACCCTTTTGTAACCAAAATTCATTATACGCGAGGTAAATTCGCATATATGCGATCAGCATAGGCCTGGTGAATGCCTCATAAAAATTTGCATAAAGTGAACCTATTTTATAACGTAAGAAATAGGGATAGGTTCCCCTGTCGGATGCTCCCGGGGCCGACTGGAGTGAGTGCAGACAAGTGGAGCCCTGGGCGGTGCAGGTCTGGCACTCACCCCAGCCCTGCCAGCAGCCACTGGGCTGCACCATGCCTTGAACCTGTCTGCCCCTCCCCCCCCCCCCTGCTGCCCCTGGCGTGGGAGCAGCCAATGCCAGCTCCCTGTAGCTGATGGGCTGCTCCATGCCCTGGTGCAGGCAGTTGATGCCGGCAGCTCCTAGGGCTGCTGCAGCCAGGGCTGGGGTGGAGACAGGCAGAGGGCTGGGAGGAGCCTGGAGCCCCTGAGCCTGCAGCAACTGCCAGCCCCAACCTGGTCTTGTCCGGCTGCAGGCAGCTGCCCTCCCCTGCTACAGCCCTAGGAGTGGTGGACACCGCCTGCTTGCAGCTGCTGGGCTCTGCCGCACTGGGGGAGTTGAGGCACAGTGCCCTGGGGGAAGTGGAGCCCCGGGGGGTCTGGGGCATGACGCAGCTGCCTGCAGTGGGACAAGACTAGGCTGGGGCCGGCGGCCGCTGTAGGCTTGGGCTCCAGGCTCTTCCCAGCGCTCTGCCTGTCTCCACCCCAGCCCTGGCTGCAGTAGCCCTGGGAGCTGCTAGCGCCAGCTGCCTGCACCAGGGCACCATGCAGCCTAATGGCTACAGGGAGCTGGCATTGGCCGCTCCCGGGACAGCTGCAGCAGGAGCTAGGGTGAGTGGGGACAGGCAGAACCTTGGTGAGGTTCGAGGCACAGTGCAGCCCAGTGGCTGCCGTCAGCTCCCAGGGCCACTGCAGCCAGGGCTGGGGTGAATGCTGCACTCTGCACTGCCTGGGGCTCCGCTTGTCTGCATTCACCCTAGCTGGCCCCAGGAGCAGCAGACAGGAGAACCTATTCCTATTTCTTAGGTTCGCTTTACGCTAATTTAATTTATGCGGCGTTCTCCAGGAACGCATGTACTGCATAAATTGAGAGAAACCTGCATTGTAGCTTACTCTTGTGTATCAACTGTGTTGCACAAATTGCTAGTTTCGTGCCCCTGGAGGCCTTTCCCAAACACCTCAAGGAGGGAGTCACACTCAGGCTGAGTCCATTACAAGTTTATTGATTGCGCAATCGGTCGACAGAGGGGTTGAGTAACCCAAAGCAGTGTCGACCCCCAGTCTTTGTCTGAGGGTCTTTTATAGCTTACCTAAACAAAGAGCTGTAGCGTGTCTTACAACTATTGGCAGTTTCACAATTTTACCGTTACAGCTAAGTTTCCACAGGATGTCAGGGCCTTTTAAGTTAGACTCAACTTATTATGGGATAGATGAAGGCGCATGCGTGTTGGGGAAGCCGTGGTAAACTCAATGTCCTTTAGTAACCCCTTATCTTCGTGTAATTTTAGGTCATTGAACAGGTGCGATTGTGAAACTCTATGTGTAAAGCTGTCTTTAACCTATATGGAGAAGCTGTTAGCAAGCCATGTTGAATACAGAAGCATATTGCAAAAATAAAGCATCATGTCTAATTTTAAGCCTTATGTCTAAAATCTAATGTATTTGTACTACAACTGCATTACTGCTTTTCATGTAAGGTATTCTTGGTTAGATTTTTAACAATACTCACTTTAGCTGCAGTCGGCTTATGTAACTTGGAAAAAAAATCCAAATAATACCTCAGGCCAGGTACAGAAGTTGAATTTCTTGCATGGCAGGCATGCAGAAAGTGCTCTATAGCTGTAACCAAATAGACTATCAAAACACACAGAGCAGTCTAGAAGTGGTGGATCCTGCCCCTAGATGGATGTAATATCAAACTTCAGCACAGGGAATTGTGCACAGAAAAATTCAAAATTATGCATAGTAAAATACAGACTTATGTGCAGAGTTCTGGGGGCTGCAGGTAGCCACATGGAGCCGACCCAGCCTGGCCCACTGGCATGTATCTTCAGAGCAGACCAGGCTGGCTCTGTGTCAGCACATACAGCTTGCAACGCTGCATGTGGGAGCTGTGCGTCGTCAGCCTGGGCCAGGCCAGGCCAGCTTCATGCCTCCACAAGGGGCTTCCCACTGCAGTGCTGGAAGCGTCACGTGGAGGTGCAGAGCCTGCCTGTCCCGATGGCATGCAGACCAGGAGTTGCATGTCACTGGGCCAGGTGGGATCCATGCCTCTACATGTGGCTTCCCCCATGTGTTGACACAGAGCCAGATGGTTTGGGTTGAAGGCATAGGCCAGCTCCATGCTACCATGTGCATCCCCCGGGACTCAGCCAGAGCCATGCCTCCCCAGGGGCCTTTGATTGCTGAGGCCTTGAGTACCCGTGAGGTTCTGTTACTGCTGCTACCGCCACTGGCAGCAGAGGCTGTGCACCATGGGGGAGGGGAGGCATGTGGTGGGGAGACGCTGCAATACGCATCCCCTCCTGCTGCAAGCAGGAGCTCCTTTCCCCACTCAGCTGTCTAGTAGCATACCACCATGTTTAGTACCTCCACATGGGTCTCCCAGCTGGTGTGCTGGGAGCTCTGTGGAAGTGGAGGCACAGAGCCCACCCATGTTAAATTATGCAGTTGTGTGGTTATACGTTTTATGCACAAAATTATGCAGGTACCTAACTGTGTAATTCCTCCAGGGTGTAACTAGGTTAGGGCACTGTAACAAACAAACATCTGTTTAACATCCCATAACTCATGGTAGGTTGTATTTTGCCGACATTCCATGGAACATTGCAGCACCCTGCTAACTCTCCCTCATGCGGTGGTGATCTAGGCCAGCGTTAGTCTCCTTTGCCCCAGTGTTGTGCAGGCCCCGCCCCCAAGCTGTCACTGACAAGAGTCAGCAAAGCCCATGTTTTCAGATCCCCCATACATGTGCTTTGTTCCCTTCAGCCAGTTATGAGCCAGTGTTTGGTGTTAGTGCTCAGTGTGTGAATTCCATCCACTGCGTCTGGGCATTTGTAAAGATTACAGCTTTTAAGTGCTGTGCTGTTTGCTGAACACTGCCTTCACACAGGGGGCTGTCCAAGATGTTCATCTTGTACAGTGTTATTCTGAAGTGTTCATATCCAGATCTCAGTTTGTGTAGCTTGAGCCATGCTTCTCTGTCAAGGTTGTGCCCAATGGGGAACTCATTTGGAGTTGGTATAAAACTCTGTAGAATAGATTTCAGACCAAAATACTTTGAATGATCATTTCATTTCCATTTGCCCCACCTTTTATCTAAAGTTAGTGCAACACTGATGGTTTACACCTGAGGGTAATCAAGGAGCAGGCAAGCATCATAGCTCAGCCCTGACATGGATCTTTGAGAACTCCTGGTGCTCTGGTGAAGTGCCCGAAGATTGGAAGAAGGCCCATGTCATGCCTATCTTCAAGAAATGGAGAAAAGTAGATCCGGCAAACTACAGGCCCATCAGCCTGACCTCTATCCTGGGGAAGGTTTTGGAAAAGGTTATCAAAGAGGCTATCCTTAACAGACTAGCTGACCGCAATATCCTGAGGGATACCCAGCATGGGTTTGTTGTGGGTAGGTCTTGCTTGACCAATCTCATTTCCTTTTACGACCGGCTGACCTACCACCTGGACAAGGGGGAAGAGATTGATGTCGTATATATTGACTTCAAAAAAGCCTTCGATCTGGTATCCCATGATCACCTCTTGACAAAACTGGTTAACTGCGGCCTTGACCTCACCCCAGCCAGCGGATCGTGGAACTGGCTCCGGTAGGACCCAGAGGGTGGTGGTTGACGGAAGCCAATCGTCTTGGTTTGCGGTCACCAGTGGGGTCCCTCAAGGTTCTGTCCTAGGGCCTATACTGTTTAACATCATCATCATGAGTGTCAGAAGTGGGCTGGTCAAGTTTGCCTGTGACACCAAACTCTGGGGTAAAGCATCCACACCTGAGGATAGGAGAGTGATCTAGGCAGATCTTGACAGGCTCATGAAATGGGCAGATGAGAACCTGATGGTGTTCAATACCAAAAAATGCAAGGTTCTCCACCTAGGGAGGAAAAACCTGCAGATGCTTATAGGCTTGGCAGTGATACGCTGGTTAGCACTACAGATGAAAGGGACCTTGGGGTCAGGATTGACCACAAGATGAACATGAGCCTTCAGTGTGATGCTGTGGCTACTAAAGCGAGTAGAATGCTGGCTTGAATCCATAGATCCTTCTCAAGCAAATCCCAGGACATCATTCTCCCATTGTACTCAGCCTGGGTGAGGCCACAGCTGGAGTATTGCGTCCAGTGTTGGACTCCACAATTCAAAAAGGATGTGGAGAAGATTGAGAGAGCACAAAGGGGAGCCACACGCATGATCAAAGGTCAGGAAAACAAACCTTATGATGAGAGGCTGAGAGCCATGGAACTCTTCAGCCTGGAAAAGCGCAGGCTCAGGGGTGATCTTGTGGCCACCTGTAAGTTTATCAGGGGTGCTCATCAGGATCTGGGGGAACGTGTGTTCACCAGAACGCCCTGAAGGATGACTAGATCAAATGGTCACAAACTTTGCTGTGACCGCTTTGGGCTGGACATAAGGAAGAACTTCTTTACTGTCTGAGCCCCCAAGGTTTGGAATAGACTGCTGCCAGAGGTGGTTCAAGCACCCACTTTGAACACCTTCAAGACGCATTTGGATGCTTATCTTGCTGGGATCCTATGATCCCTGCTGACTTCCTGCCCATGGGGCAGGGGGCTGGACTCGATCCTCCGAGGTCCCTTCCAGCCCGAATGTCTGTGAACACTCATGACTATCGTACCTGGCCTACCAGGCTCTCCACAATCCCAGAAACCTGGCAGCAGAGCAGGAGTTGGGGTCTGTCATCTTATGTCATTTGGTCTGATGTCCTACAGTGCAGGGAAGACATCTGTGTGTGCAAGTTGTGCAGTTTATTATTTACAGCTGCGCACTGTTAATTACAGTGTTGAGCTTTAGTGAAACAACTTCTGGACCACACATGAGCACAGTAATCTGGTGGGGAGTATACCATTGCAAGCACAGTGGTTCTGTACACTTTGAAGTTGATGCACCATGTTGTGCTGACTTAATGCCTTAAGGCAGATACCTGTGCAGAGACTTGAATGCTGACCTTCTAAATGCAACTTCTGTAGGTGAGGGAACAGTCTAATGTGACTCTGGTAAGTTGGGGTATGCTTAGGGGGAAGGCTGCAGTTGCCTACTCTGATCTAGTGTGCCATTAGCTAGGGATATAAATATCATTAAAAACAATATCCATTTAACCTCTTCCAGTTCTATCAGTTAAACAGTTAACTGATAGCTCATACCTAGTTTAGTGACCTCCAGCAGAAATTACCTCAGTCTCAGCCCTTTATCTTCACCTTGCACTCATCACTCTGCGGGCCCCAGGCTGCTGGAGGGCAGCCGTGGGCAGGGGGTGATGGGCATGGCTGAGCTACTAGGAGATGCTGCCCAGCTTCAGAGCTGCGGCTTCCCCTTGTCCCCACAGGCAGGGGCTGGGGCTACAGATGGAGCCAGGGCTGTGGCCCTCTCCTGTTCCCAGATCCAGCCACTGGAGGGAGAGGCTGCCCCCCACCAGATTCAGGTGGGGCCTTTCCACCATAGCAGCAAGACTCCCAGACACATGATGGGTCTGCCTTCCTCCCTGAAGCAACAGGGCCTGGGCAGGGCAACAAACTCCTTGTACCTCTCCTTGTCCTTGTGCCACTGAAGCCCAGACCTAGAAGGCTCCTTGGTACTGCCCAGCCTGGCCCTCCCCAACTTGCCCTGGGGAAAGGAGGTGGAGGAGTTCAATTCTAGCAGTGGTCTCTGCTGGGTACTCTGCATCCTTCCCCCTCCCCTCTGCACAGCCCCAGCACCAGAGCTTGGCCCAGCCCTGAGGTGGGACTTAACATGTGCTGGCTCAGCCCAAGGAGGTACTGCGGCAGCTGGAACAGACAGCACTGGGTCTAAGGCAGGGGTAAGCAAAATACAGCCCACGGGCAAGACCCGAACTGCCAGGCCATTCTATCTACTTTGTGGGGCCTATAGAAAACTTAGAAAATTATTATCTGTACCTGGATGCTTGTCAAAAATGACAAGGCACCAGTTGCGGCAGGACCCAGTGGCAGCAGCAGCAAGGCCCACCTGGCCCAGCCCCCAACCAGAAACTTCTTCCTAACAGAGACTTTTGACTAGGAATCCTGTGGCTGTTCCCCTGCCCTCCCTCTGTCTGAGAGGGAAGCTCAGATAAATGGGCAGAGGGAGTGGCGGGGAGGACCGTTGGCACAGTAGGAATCATCCCAGCCTAGCTGACATCACGCAGTTCCAGGCTGCATGGCTGGGATGCAGCAGGAGCCAGCCTGACCTGGCCTGTCCAGGCCTCTGCAGTTCCCGGCTGGCTTCTGCTGCACTGTGTAGTCCTGGCCATGAGCAGGAAACTATGTGGTGCAGAAGCCAGCCCAGCTAGGCTGGCAGCACATGGTTCCCAGCTGTATGGCCGGCACTGCATGATGCAACAGGAGCTAGCCAAGAACTGTGGAGGCCTGGCCTGGCTCGGCTAGGTCCTGCTGCATCCTGCAGTCGTGGCCATGCAGCTGGAAACCACGCACTGCTGAAGTGGCCAGCGGGTGGGCAGGCAGGCAGGCAAGGAAGGAAGGGAAGTGGCAGGGGAATGGCAGTGGCAGCAAGTGGGTGGGTGGGAGTGTGGTATCCTGGGGCCGGGGCCAGCAGCACCAGGAGCCAGCTGGGAAGTGCGGGGGCTGGGTTGGCTCCTACTGTATTCTGCAGTCCTGGCCATGCAGCCAGGAACTGTGCACCACTGGGTATCTCCACCTGCCACAGGCCACTAATGCCCCGAGGCTTCACCTCCTACGGCTGCAGGGGCTGTGTGCAATGAGGGGGCAGGGTGTTTGTAGGGGGGTGTCCCACATACACAAGTGCCCACACCCCCTCAAACACCCTCGCCACCTTTCCCCCGCACACACTCACAGCCCACTACAAACCCCATACCCACACGCCATATGCACCTCCCCCCACAAACCCTGTACCCACCCACCAATACCCCCCCCCACAATACACACAAAAAATACTTCATTTTAAGCTATTATGCAATCACCTGTATGTACACTACACAAACATAAATCAGGACAAAAATATTTTTTCTAAATGAATGCATGTCTGATTTGTGGTGTGCAGCCAGGGCCACATATATCAGTGCAGGGCTTGCCCTCTCGCCCACCCCTGTGCTGTGTGTGTTCACAGTGCTGGGCTTGGTTCATAGTTGAAATGCTCCTTCTGGTGGTCCAGCTGCCCTTCATAGGGCTTCATGAGCTGGGGCAGGAGGGGGTAGGCTGACCCCCTGACAAGGAATGGGGGAGCAGTGACTTTGCTGATGACAAAACTGGCGACCCTGGGAGCATAGGGCCTGCTTTCCATCACTTGGGGAACAGGGAGTTTGATAAAAGGTAGGTGTCATCTTCATTGGCTGTATGAAACTCAGTGGTCCAGTTGTGCCCTAGATGCCTGGTCGCGGTGTGTGTGCGAGCGCATGCATGTGTGTCCAGGATGCCTGGGTCGGGGGGGGGGGGGGGTGTGCAGGGACTGACATGCACATACAGCAGAAGCAGGGTGCACTGAGTGGGCACGCAGATGGCCATGAGGCTGCGTGCTATGACGAGTCACTGCTGCATCAGGTAGGTGGGTAGCCAAGATGTCCCTGGCAGCCAATCGGGGGTGGCTCAGCTGTTCAGTTCCATGCTGGGAGTCATGCAAGAGCACCCCTCCCCCCCACCTGCAATGCTTGGGCCATGTAGGCAGGCTCTGCTCCTCCCCCCCCCAACACGCACACACCAACCCCCACAAAGGCTAGCATGTGTTCTGCATCCTTCCATCCTAAATAGGGTTGCATAGATTAAAGCTTGAAAGTCAGAGTGCCTCTGCCATGGGCTTTTTGAATAACTGTACTTAGCCTCTATGGTTTTGCAGTTCTAAGGTTTCTTGATTTATTTTTCTCTTGGTATCTCCCATTTTTCCAGTGCTGCTATCTACTACATTTTTCTTTCAAATCATCCTGGAAACTTAGCTTCCCCATACTCATTTCCTGTTCTGCCTTTCTCTATTTAAAAAAAACCCAACTTTATTAGGCATGATCTTGTCCCTCTTATTCCATACTTATCTCTTCCCAGTTGTTTCTTTTGTCTAGGTAAATTTTGTATATTTTAAACTGAAAGTGCATTGCTTTGTCCACAGGAGCTTTATACAGCATAAAATACTTGGGACAAAGAGCATTCTCCACAAGCTGCCCATGCATGGTACTTTTTAAATTTTAAATCCTCACAGAGGGGAAAATGCATCTTTCTTTCCTTCCCTTTCTTTTTCTTCACTTCAGCCCTCCACCAACTGGTCAGTGGTAACAAAAAAGACAAAGGGTGCACCAATAGAGATTTTTGGGGCAATACCAATAGCCAATTTTTTTTTAAGGAGGCATATTGGCTGATACTGATCCGATTTCCAATACGCAGTCCAGCAGTTAGAAGATCAGTGTCCAGCTGGTAAGTCTGTTGTGGGGGAAGGGAAGGGCTGTGGGAGAGGGCCAGATTGAGGCCCCTGTGATGAGGGAAGGAGTGGGGCGGGGGGAGGGGGGCTCTTCCAGGAGCGAGGGGCATCTCCCACTGCTATGTGCACCCCAGGAGGGCATGGGGGGGGGCACATGCCCCCAGATCTGCATGGGGTTGGGTGGGCTGCTGTGGTGGGCTAGGGGCTGTGCTGGACTCTTCCTGGCAGGGACTGTGGTTGGGGCAAGCAGCAGTACTAGGAGGGTGACTACATGGGGCGGCTGCAGCCACCCCAGAATTTGCCACTGCCCGGCCCAAC
>NW_005842151.1:0-10528 GCF_000455745.1 Alligator sinensis | reverse complement strand
CCCCCCTCCCAGGACGAGCTGCAGCTCCATCATGTGCCCTGTCCACCCCGGCTGGGCAGCGCTTGCCCCAGCCCCTACCCCACTCCCTCCCTCGCTGCACGGCCTCAATCTGCCCCCTCACACCCCTTCCCTTCCTCTTCCCTTCCCTTCCTCTTCCGCCACAGAGTTACCAGTTAGACGCAGCTCTCCAAGCTGCCAGGCTGCACAGGGCGTTTATTGGCTACGTTATCAGCTGCGTCAGGCAAAAAAAGCTGATTTCCGATGCAGCTGATTTTCTTTATATCGGTGCCAATCTGCTATTGGCACCTCTAAAAAAAAGACAAGATGTAATGTATTTATGGACCCCCTCCTGACAATTTAATAAATCAATTTGATGCCTTACCCACAAATATGGGAAAATTAAATGAACACTCCTGGGGGTTGTACAAGTGGAATGGAAATGAAATACATGGATACAGCTATCCTGGGGATAGCTCTGTCAGGCCTTCAGTCAGTGCAGATGTAGTTAGGGATCTTCTGGAAGGGCTAGACATTTTTAAATCTGCAGGTCCAGATGCCCTCCACCCAAGGATGTTGAGGGAGCTGGCAGGGGTCATTGTGGAGCCCTTGGCCCGGCTGTATGAGCATTCGTGGTCATCTGGCCAGATGCCAGGGGATTGGAAACTAGCTAATGTGGTCCCAATTTTCAGGAAAGGGAGGAAGGAGGACCCAAGTAACTATAGGCCTGTAAGCCTCGCCTCGGTGCTTGGGAAGACCGTGGAGAGAATCGTCAAGGAGCACATCTGGGGGGGGCCTGCAGGGGAGATCATGATCAGGGGCAATCAGCATGGGTTCATCAAAGGCAGGTCCTGCCTGACCAACCTGATTGCCTTTTACGACCAAGTAACTAAATCCTTGGATGATTGTGTCGCTGTGAACGTAGTCTTTCTAGACTTTAAGAAGGCCTTTGACACTGTCTCTCACCCCATCCTCAACAATAAATTAAGCGACTGTGGCATTGATGCCTACACAGTTGGATGGGTAAAAAAATTGGCTGACGGGGTACACCCAGAAAGTAATGGTGGACGGGTTGTACTCAACCTGGTGAGATGTGAGCAGTGGGGTACCCCAGGGCTCAGTCTTCGGACCCGCACTGTTTAACATCTTCATCAGCGACTTGGACGAGGGGATGGAAAGCATGCTGTCCAAGTTTGCTGATGACACTAAGATGTGGGGCGAGGTGGACACGCTTGAAGGGAGAGAGAGGCTGCAACTAGATTTAGACAGACTACAAAAGTGGGCAGATGAGACTAGGATGGGGTTCAAAGTAGATAAATGCAGGGTGCTGCACCTTGGGAGAAGGAATCCACAGCATACATACAGGCTGGGGAGTTCGCCTCTTGAAAGCACAGAGCCGGGACGGGATCTTGGAGTCATTATTGACTCCAAGATGAGCACTTCAAAAGGGATGTGGCCAGCCTGGAGAGGGTTCAGAGGAGGGCCACCTGCTTGGTGAGAGGGCAGCAGGACAGGCCCTTTGAGGAGAGACTGAGGGACCTGAACCTGTTCAGCCTCAGCAAGAGGAGGCTGAGGGGGGACCTGGTGGCTGCCTACAAGCTCATCAAGGGAGATCAACAACAAATAGGCAGAGCCCTTTTCTCCCCAGCACCACCTGGGGTGACGAGGAACAATGGTAATAAGCTGATGGAGAATAGGTTTAGGTTAGAGATCAGAAGGCAATATTTTACAGTTAGGGTGGCCAAAATCTGGAACCAACTTGCTAGTGAAGTGGTCCTCGCCCCTACCTTGGGCAAATTTAAGAGGAGGTTGGTTGATCACCTGTCTGGGGTCTTGTGAACCCAGCATTCATTCCTACCTGTGGCAGGGGATCAGGCTAGATGATCTGTTTGGGTCCCTCCTGACCTTGGCTACTATGAAACTACTCAGATTTGAGCTTGGGAAAATGGAAATGGAACGTGCAAACATGGTATAAAATACAATCACCGCTTTTAATAACTTCACATGTAGTTTGAGATTTGCTGCTTGTTCACCAGTGAGAATATCTGGCAAGTCAGTCTCTTGATTATGCCACTTCACACACCAGTGCTAAAGCATCCATCTTATCTGCATTTTAGCAGTAGTCCAAGTGTTTTATCCTGTGTTGACCGTGCAATGTTCTACTCAGCACTGCTGCTGTCCTCTGCAAAGTGGTAATGGATGAGAAATCGAAAGCAGATTCTGGAGCAGATTATTTTTAAGCATCAAGCAAGCTCTTTGCCATTAGTTAGGAAGTATTTCCCTTCTAACTTATTTTGGGAGCCATTAATACTCTGTATTGGTGACTTCCCAAGTGTTACTGAAAGATCAATGGGTATTTAACATACATAAATACTTTTTATGGAAGCACTTGTGACCAGTAGGGAGTGGAGAGCTTTTTCCCTCTGGAGCTTTAAGGTTTACTTTTAATCATCTGTTTTCCAGGGTAATATCATCATTATACTGAAACATCTTATAAATACTTGTAGTTAAGTAAATGACATATCACTGATGGATTTCAAAACACAGTAGAACCAGTGGAGTGCCAGTTTCCCCACTCTGCCTATCCTACATGCTTCAGGCCTTGCTTTGAAAGATCATCTTCAGAAGTTTGTAGTGCAGGCTTCATACTTATTTTTCTTCTGTGGTGTCTGCTGGAATTGCTGAAAGGTTGACACCTAATGCCAAATTATGTTAGTGTAATAGAAACTCGTATTTTTCCACAGAGAACTGAACTAATGCTCATCTGCACAGGCCACTGGGAGGATACCTGACCATGGCAACTTTTCAGGCATTACTATTCTACCTCACAATCATTAACTGAAGTGGAGGGGTTGCTTGCTCCATTGCCCTTCCATTGAGCCATCCAGTTCCTGGTTGATTTATGGGTTTTTCCCCTTTTTTCTTTCTTGTAGTGTAGAAAAGTGATGTTTAGTGGTGTTGCTAGTCAGTGTAGATTAATACCGTATTAGGTGAAAGTAACCTACGATTGACTCCTAGTTATTGATCTAAGAGCCCTCAAATATTCAGTGACTCAGCTATTTTTGCTATTGGAAGAAAAGAGATTCTTATGTTTTTAGCTTATTAGGTGAATTTTTCTTATAATCAAGGACTAATATTTTGTCAGAGCTAAAACAGAAGGATGTACCTGGCAACTTGCAGAGTGTAAATTTGTTTGGTATGAAACAAATCTATTCTACAGCTTTTCCATGCTCAATTTTATTCAGCACAAGTTAAACACATTTGAAAAAAATGTAGTTCACATTTAGAATTTTTTTTTATTACTTTTTTTGTAATAATGCCACCAATAAATTCTTGTAAACTATTCAGATTGTATTGGGAACAGATTTTGCTTTCTCTTCCACAAATGAACTGTTTTAAAATTGATTACTGACTTGCAAGATTTTTGTCTCTACTACAATGACTTGCCTTTTCTCATCCTTAACAAATAACCTCGATCAAGCTGCAAGGTTAAGGGGAGAATGGACATTTTTATATGCAGTGAAGGAGTCTTCCTTGTTGTTTTTTTAATTTTGTTGCAGAATTTCCTAAGGTCCTTATTGCATGTTTGTTTGTTGTTGAACATAGATATAAATGGTTTCTACCCCAAATATCTTGGATCTAATTGTTGAATGGTGAAATACTGCCTTCAGTGAAAAGTCAAATGTCATGGCTTAGTTTTTCTTTCAATCTGAAGTTTTATCTGGACTTCTTCGTTTTACCTTTCTCTCCTATTTCTATAAAACAGAAGTAAACACTTGGACAAATTTCTTTAAACTGTTTGTCATTCTGCAGAAGCCATCAGTGGGGCACTATCTGTCTTTGGCTGCACCAGAATAAGGACCTCCAATATTGTGTAGGGTTTCTATTACAAAACCTCTTGCTAGGAATATTTTCCCCAGGAGGTTGAAGAATTACTTTCCTTCCAAGCACAACTCCCACCTGTTTGCCTTTCATACATGAACATGGTGCTTTCAGCAGATAACAGTTTTTATTTATCTGTATAATATAATTAGAAATAAAATTGCAATTTGTTGTTATGGTATTACCTAGGGACACAAGAAAAGAGTGCAGTTAACATAGGGGAGGAAGTAGGTAGAGGAGATTTAAGAATGATCATGCAGTAGTCTTTTCAGGTGAGGATGCTGTGAGCTATTGTTCTGACTACACAAAGTAGACAGGATCACTTTGATGCTCCCCCTCTAACTGGAAGACCATAGGGAGAAGAGGGGGCAGGGGAATGAGTCTTCCTATGCCTTCCTGAGAGTTATTTGCAAAGGGACTTGGGATTTTCTAATGGGAATTGCTTTCAACAAGTTTCTGTGGTCATTGTGACTGAAGCTACAAAAAACACAAGATAAAGTTTGATCTTCTCCAGATAATCTTCACATAAAGAGCAGGGCCATCCTAATCCCCTTGATTTCTGCAAAAATTATTTACCCCCAGGAAGGCTGTGTACTAAACAGAAAAATGGGGTTTGAAGGAAGCTTTTTGTTTAGACTAGCCATTATCAACCTTTTTAAACTCGAGGCACCCCTCAGAAAATGCCGGCTCTTAGCTTTCGCTTGTTTTTTGATTATGAAAAAATAAGAGCAGTTCTTTTGTGGCAAAGAACTCAGCTTGTGACAGATCAGAATATAATTTTTTGAAATCTCTGGCTTTATCTTGTGAGTCATGTGTAGGTGTTCATACACCCAGCAGAGCTAGTATGGCATAGTACCCTGTGGCACTCATAAAGATCTTACAGCTCTCCATAGTGGCTTGGAACCCCAGGTGAGAATCACTATATTAGATATTTCTAAAAATCTTTCTTAAACTATTACCTGAACTGGTTGAAAGGTCTCCAAAGATGGGCTAATGTCAGTTATCCTGTGATGATAGCTCTATGAAAGGGAAAAAGCTTCTAAATATTTGAATATTCAGGCTGGAGTGTATATTGGGCAACTGTATGTCAAAGCAGGTGTCCCTGTGGTCATTGCTTTTATTCATTTAAGGGAATAATCTAGGAGTGCAGCAATAGACATTTTGGGGGCCTATATCAACAGCCGATTTTTAAGGGGTCATATTGGCTGATACTGATCTGATTTCTGATACAGCTGCATGCAGCTGGTAAGTCTGTTGTGGAAGGGGAGGGGGAAGGAAAGGACATGGGAGCAGATCAGTGTCTCCTGAGGTGAGGAAGGGAGTGGGGCTGGGACAGGGTAGGTGTGGGACGGAGCCGCGGCTCATCTGCGGGGAGGGAAGAGCAGTTCCCGCCACAGCGTGCACCCCAGGAGGGCACACCAGGGGTGGGGGTGCATGTGCCTGGGATCTGGGCAGGGCAGGCTGCAGCTGTGGGCTGGGGCCAGGGCTGCGCTGGGCTCTTCCTGGCAGGGGCTGGGCTGGGCTGGGCTGCGCTCAGGGCAGGTGGCAGCACACTGGGAGGGGGCTTGGGAGGGGCAATGGTGAAATTTGGGGTGGCTGCATTCCCCTCCCTTAGCCCCCTCCCAGCACTGCCACCACCCACCCCAAGCGCAGCCTGGTCCAGCCCCTGCTGGAAAGAGCCTGTCACCATCCCTGGCCCCAGCACGCAGCTTCAGCCCACCATGCCCCACCCTCACAGATCTGGGAGGCACCCCCCCGCCTTGCCCTCCTGGGGTGCATGCAGAAGCAGGATCTGCCCCCCACCCCAGCTCGGCAGCGCCTGTCCCAGCCCCACTCCCTTCCTTCCTCTTCGTGGGGGTCATTGATCTGCCCCCTGCCTTTCCACTACAACAGACTTACCAGCTGCAAGCAGCTCTCCAAGCTGCTGGGCTGCACTCCTTGCTGCCTGCAGGCACGCATGAGCATTTATTGACCAAATTATTGGCTACAGTGGACAGATTTCCAATAGTCAGTTTTCTTTATATCAATGCCAATATGATTTTGGACCGATGTATCAGTGCATCTCTAGAATAATCAAAAGTTGAAATGCTATTGAGAGGAGGGTTTTTTTGTTTTTGTTTTTTTACAGTATGACAGCCTTCAAGGCAATTTCCTCTGTAGTTGCTTTTGGTTTCCATATTGCTATTTTAGCATATGCAGATTTTGGGTGATAAAACTGTCATTAGTGTGAAATAGTATTTTACATGTTGAAAGCACCTGTCCCATGTTAGTTTAATTCAGCCACATGCCATCCCGTGCTTCACCAGGTAAATATTGTGATTACTATTGAACAGGTGGGAAACAAAGCGCACAAAATTTGTTCAAGGCCACTACATGAGTTAAAAGAAGAATTAAGATTAGAATTCAGCTTTTCCCATTTTTCAACCACATACTCATTACGTGATAAGATTCGTAACAGATTACAGGTTAGATCTACAAGTATTTACTTTTGAACTGTTAACTTCTAAAGGAACTGTGACATACAAAACCCATCCATACCAACTGGAGGAACACATGGGAAGTTTATTATGACTATTTCTAATTCAGAATTTGAGGTTCTAACCTCTAATATGGTAACTTGAAGGATTGTCTTGAAAGAAGCTTTTGTTTACCGTTTTTAAGAAAGGTTGAAAATTGGAGCATGGTAATGCTGAAGGTCATTGGTAAAGCTTAAGTTTCTCATTGAGCATCGGCAGAAGTTAGTTTTATGGGTAGAATTAATAATCATTTCTAACTACATTTCTAAATAAGAAAAGTTACTCTTTCACAGCTGTCTTTTAACTTCTTGACTTCATATTTTTAAACTTTTTAAGAAAAAAAGAAACAATTTTTATCTTTGTGGATTCTTCTCCATCTAAGTTGAAATGAATCAATGTTCAGGTTTCCACATTAGAATTATACTTAAGTTAGCTTTTCCAATAATAAAGGTGGCTTCAATGAGTGTGACCTCTTGGTATGATAAAATATTTTCTAGTGCTTAAAATAATTATTATGATGAGTTCAAATTTGTACTGAGAAGCAGATATTTAAATATCTGTCTTGAACATTAACTGATATAAAAACTTTTGGCTTGTTTTTAGCGGATAGAGAGTGAATACAAATATTCACTTAAGTATCATGATGCATTTTCTATTGCAAACTGCCAATTTATATCACCAGAAGAACTTGGCCTATTGACATTTTCAGTGCGAAGGATATTATAACAACTGAAAAGCACTTGAAGCGTATAGAAATATCTCCTTAGCTATGTAGTTACAAAGGATTTTTACAGCTTTTTTTTACAGAATGGGTGACCATGTTGAACTGTATTTCCTATCCAGAAATTGAAATTTTAACTGAGTGATTAGCATTCTACATTAAACCTGCTTGTAGTTTCATTTACAAATTTCTTCACTTTGTCCAAAACTGACATTAACATTTCTTTTTGGGTTTTTTAAGAAGGGTTTCACCACAGAGATGGCTGCAGTTCTGTGGTGAGTTGAGGTGGTCCTATTATATTAATAATCAGTTTTTAATTCAGTCTTGAAACATTTATTCAAAGAGGAACTGAATGCGTAACGGCAAGGAACATTAGCTCCTTGGCTATATAGGTAAGAGACGGTGACATTTAGAGGAACCTTACACAGTTCATGTTAACTATATTCAGTTGTAGTTTAATGCAGACCTGTGAAATCTGATCAAATCAAGGTAAAATAAGGTTTGGTCTTATTATTTTTTTCCAGTACATAATCTAATTACCTGCATCTTATACCAGCAGATAAGAAGAAGGGTAGTTTTTATTGTAACAATTTCATGGTTGAAATACTGACTGATTTAATTTTTAAATGATTCTCTTCAAATTGAGTCTGTTCTTTCTCCCTCCTAAAATAAGAGAGAGAAGTGTAATTTCCTTTTAATTTTTTTAATATTTTTCCTTTTTAAATTGTTAGAGTTTATACATGGCACATAATATATATAAGCTACACATGACATTCATAATTAAAGTAGTTTCTCTTCAGGCCTCACCATCGAACACTACCATAATAAGCAAAATTGTAAAGCTGTCACTAAAAGGGCATCATTATTTTGGGACCGCAGCATAAGAGAAATGGTCCCTTCTTGATTCATAGGTAAATAAGAAAGAGTGCTTTGGCAAAGCTTTGCAAATCATGTATGGTATCTACAGTGATTACTTATTGGTAATTACAAGGCAAGTTAGTCATATTTACAATAAAAGTAGATCATTCAGCAGATCCATCTTGTATGGTACAATCATTCACATGATTGAGCTTTTCTTACATTAAATAAGGGCGTTTCCTACTCTTAAACAAGAATTGAACATTGTCTTGCTCTGTGTATGATTTAATATACACAGGTGCCTATGCATGCACTTAAAGGGGGGAGAGGGGTATCAAACATATAGCCCATGAGCTGGATCTAATACATAGAGCTTCTCTATCTGTCCCACTGGGCTACTGAGGGGCATGGGACCTGCTGAAGAACCTTGGATCCCGATTGACATGACAGTTGGTGGCAGAAAGGTGAGTGAGTGCTGATGCAGCCCTAGCCACTTTGCCCATCACCACTGCCACAGCTCCAGCTCCTTGGCTATCAGCCCTGTCACTGTCCCATGCTGGAGCCACTGTATGCCATGTGCCAGAGCTAGAACTACCACCATGGCATGGAACATATGGCAGGTTCAGCTTGGGCACAGGGCATATGGCAGGAGCTAGAGCAGCACTGCATGTCCTGTGCTAGAGCTGGAGCTGTTGCCACCACTGTTACGTACCTGGGCCTGAGCCCAAGCCACATGGAGCCGAGTGGTCCAGATCCAGCCTACAGCGCAAGGCAAGTTTGGTATCCCTGTTGTAACTGATTTCTCAAAGATTTAATGGCGAGTCTCAATTTACATCCATTCCAGGTTTTGCATGATTGCAGACTGTAATGATTAGACTCTTCTGATCTCTTCATCCCCAAGCCTGAACCTCTAGTCTGTTTGTGTTCAGTCCTGTCTTTTTACTATCTTCCCTCCCTTATGCTGCATCTTCATATTGTTTGTTTGTCTAGTCAGGCCCTGCCTGGAAAAAGGGAAGATGTCAGCCTCAGGCAGGTGCCCAGCATGAAAAAATGCAGCCCCAGTGGTTAAAATCTGTCAGTTTTATAAGTAGCTAAAAGCAGGACATTACAGGAAAATGCCGGGTAATATTAATTATAGGCAATATTACTGATTCTGTCTGTAATATCTAATGGTAGATGACACTTGTAACTGAAAGTACTGGAATAACTCATATGACAGGATATTAGCTATTTCACCTGACCTGGAGGCTAAAGGAAAATTCAGTTCTCTCTGATTAGATTTTTATTTCTTGCCTTTTTAAAATATGTTTAGCATTTCAATAGTTTTGTTATAATTTTGCATTAGGACATGGTGGATTTATAGAAAGTGGAGATTAGAATACATATCGCAAAATCCGTCTTATAAAAAGAAGTGAGATGGTGTTGTAGAATCCTGGAAAAGCTCTCCGATTTGACAGTCAGTTGACTATTGTGCTTGGTTCTGGCATATTAAACCCAAATGTACTCTTAAGCTTTCCTGTTCCAAGTTGGCTGTAGCACTGCCCAACCATTTGTGCATTCTGCCACACTACTTGTATTAGTCTATATCTGTTACCCATTCACAGAAGTAGGACTGCACAGCCCAGTTGCTCCAGACTTCAAAACCAGATCAAATTTCCCAGGACCAACCCTCCCACCTCTCCTTCCTTTCTAGAGTTCCAAATTTATGGTTGCATTGTGTTTTATAGATCATGCTTTTAGGAAGATGCAATTAAATTAAACTGAAGTAGGGGCAGGCAATTATTTCAGGTGGAGGGCTGCTTACTGAGTTTTGGCAAGCCATTGAGGGCTACATGACAGGCAGCTAGGGGCAGATAAATATTAATTTTCTAAATTTTTTAGGGGCCCCGTGGGCTGGATAGAATGGCCCTGGGCTGCATTTTGCCCGCCCCTGAACTAAAGTGAGCTTCAGACTAAGTGCTCTAAGAAAAAAGTGTTATTTATTTTAGCTTCTGCAAGAAACATGCAGACCTAGATAAAACTAAAACTATGTACATGCTTCCCTACCTGTTTCTTCACTGTTCTTGAGTATTCTTTGGACTTTGGAGTATTTTTTGGAGAGTCTTTTAAGGAGGCCTAAAGTCTCTGTCTTCCCACCCTCCTGTACACAGCTTTTCCTTCAAACTATGGAGTGTCTTCTGCCCTTTTTTTTCCAGTGAGTTCCCTTTTTGTACTTCCAGTCCAGGTGATCTATTATTTGAATTGCCTCTCCCCAGAATAAAAAAGTCTGATTTGTCCTAAGTGATAGTTAACTGTGATGAATTGGCTATCCACATGAATAGAGGATCATCAGGTTTAATGACGCTGTCTCGAAGAAGTTCAGCTCAAAATGGAAGCAAAAAATAACAGAAAAGGTAGGCAAGACTGATTCGATGGAATTTGTAGTCTGACACAGCTATATGTAGATAATTCCCAATATCAAAAAGTTCATAAATCTGAATCCCTAAATAGTCACAATGTCCGCAAACAGGTATCTCATTTATCCCAGGATAAATGCTTTAAAAAAAAAAAAAAA
>NW_005842150.1:2164743-2200056 GCF_000455745.1 Alligator sinensis | reverse complement strand
CAACCTAAACCCCTGCAACATGGAAGATACCAAGTACTATACAGCATTTTTAAATATTCATTGATCTTCCCAACAGAATAACTTTTATTTTTAAATCAGATTTCATGTAAATAATATTCCAAAACTTTTTGCAGAGGTGATTAAGGGTTATTCATCATTATTGTTCAAGATGGTTGAAAAACATTTACAGAATCTTTCTCTGTTGGAAATGAACACCTTGTTGAGGTCGTTTGACCCCAGTACTCTTTCCTGCCATGGCAGGGGGGTGGACTTGATGATCTGCTCAGGTCCCTTCCAACCCTACAAACTATGAAACTATGAAATACCATTTCACTGATTATTAAACCTTTCATGGAAACATGTTGATTTTGGCAAAATTCATGACCAGAAAAGGTTCAGACAAAACATTTTGACAATATGAGAACGGAGTAAGAAAGCTGAAACAATGTATGTGGCCTTTCTTGCTTAAAATAAATATGATCTCTATCTAATAAAATTCAAATGTATTAACATTTTATATTACAATATCTTTTGAAACTATTGACTCAAAATCATTTGACATTATTGAAACTATACATGTTGATATTTCAGAATAAAACATTTTCAGAATTTTCTTCCTGTAAGAATCTTCAAAATTTGGACTTTTCATTCTAATTTGCAAACTTTGATGAGGCAGAAATGTAGTTTCAGACATCAGAGGCCTGATTTTCAGAGGTGTTGAACATTCTCAGCTCTGCCTCATGGGAAAAAAAAAAGCATGTGTAACATCGGGTAAAATTGTATGAAGGTACAAAGAAGATTGTGCTGGATAAGCTCAAAGGGATAAAGGTTTACTGGTTTGGGGAGATCTCTGGGGAAACACTTGACCTTTGTATAATACAAATTAAATGGAGTAATAATCATAACTCTTGTTGCTTAATTGCTGAGTAGTTCACTTTACAAGATGAAGCAATAGTCACTGTTTCACTGTACTGCAAGTATTAAAATGACATAAAGAATCACATCTTATTTATATTATTCACAATATCTTAAAGCATTTAAGCACTTTGTACCCATGTAGAGACTACGATGTGGAGTAGTCACCATTTACTAGAAGCACTTTCTTTAGTAGTGCTTATTTGTAGAATTAAGCTCATGGAATATTAAAGTACAAATTCTTGTCAGTATTTATGCTTTTGTTTGCTCTTTGGGAATTACTCTGCAGGTACTTGGAAGGAGCAGGTGACTAGTGAATGACATTCACAGAGTAGAGCTTTCTTCCACATGTTTATAAAGAGCAACTCTGTTGATTTTTTATCCTATAACTATCCACACAACATCTGAGCACCTATATTCTATAAATAAGGCCCACAATGGATGCTGCCTTACTGCAATTTAAAGAGAATTACTGCATGCCATTTTAATGCTGGTATCTGAGCTCCTAATCACACTCTGGACTTGGTCTCTGTTCCTAGAAATTTTTTACAAAAAGTAAGTATTGAACTAATGTTTAGAACGTTCTTAGTAGGAGGAAGCAAACTGAATGATGTAGCATATATCACATCAGCAATTGAGCTATAGGAAGGAGAAACACAGGAAATTCCCTCCTTTAGTACTATCTGTTTCCTTAATCTAACAACTCACCAACTTCGTAGCCAGGAGGAAATGTACTTCTTCCTCTGTATTGCATTGGGCTTTGCTGCATTATCAGTTGCTAAATACAATGCTCTATTCACCTTGCAGAGCGAGTTTAGGTAGACTTACCAAGTTTGTGGCCCCAGGGAGCCCCAGGAAATGTGGCCCCAGTCCCTAATCAGGAGGTGGTTTTCTGTGAAGTACAGATGAGCTGCTTCTTACTGACTAAGACATCAGGGATAATTCAAATCTTGAGGCCTCTAGGAAATCAGAGCAATCTTTCTGCTCATCTAGGCTCTGGCTAGAGTTCAGTACAGGTTTCCCTTGTTTCACTGGAACCCTTTGACCACTCTCTTTCTAAAGTCTTTCAGCAAATGCATGCTCCCATGCCAATATTGGACATATTGAGTCTAACCAACCTTTGATGCAAGTGGGTGAAACTACTGAAGGGAGCATCAAGCTTTGGTCCATAACTAGGCACTACAGTAATGAAAATAATAAGTAATAAACTTAGCATGCTCAGTAAGTTTTCATGATGCTCTCTTTAAAGCTACTGTTACTGGCAGGTAATTTTACATCTTGCTCCATCCATGGCTTAAGAACTGAGCCAACAAGAATTCAAGGGCAGAGGAAAGTTTAAATGAAAAGATTAGTGACTATTCAAGTAAACTCAGCAGATTAGTTTTTCAAAAGCAGTTTTTCAAAAACCTGGCTGCCAGGTTAAGTCTCAAAACATGGAACTTTTTGCCTCTAAGCTTCCTCTCTCACTTCACAGGCTGAGAAGGACCCAAAAGATTTAAAAGACTCCCAAAAGATTGAATGCAGGTAGCTACAAGAAGCCACTAGAAAGAAGCTTGAATTTTGGATTTAGGCCTACCCTAATATGCTAGAGTAACTAGGTCAAGGAGGGATGTGATTCTTTAACGAAATTAAGTATATTGACCCAACTTCTAGTATGGATGCAGTTGCACTGATATAAGTGTGTCTTATACCAGTATGCAGGGTTGTTGATTGTAGCCATGTTGGTCTAAGGACATATGCAAATGTATAAATGTGATATTTTTTATTAGACCAACTTACCTGGGAAAAAGTTCTTTGCAAACTTTCAGGCACCAAATGCCCTGATGGAAAATATGTAGGAGAAACCAAACAACAACTGCATACCAGAATGAATACACACCTGTGGCAGAGTACTTTCAGTGACTGCCACCTTAAGGTTTGAGAGCAGGCAGCAGGGCAGCCTGTAGGTGGGGGCTAGCTTTAATCAGGGTTACATGACCCCAGGAGAGCCCTGAGATTGGAGGAGGGGGTGGAACAGCCTCCATTTTAACCCAGGCCCTCAGAGCTGAGGAGGTAGTATCTGGCTGAGTTGCTTCTCAGACCATCTTAGAGGTATGGGCAGGAGCTATGGGGGTGACAGGAGACTCCTGGTCCTGGGTATGACTAGAAACTGGACCCTGCTGGGGAAGGGTGGCCTGGTGGGGCTTTCTATGGTAGAACAGTCCCCCCAAAATGCCAAGCCAGTTACCTCCCTGGTGAAAGGCGGGTAGGGGTGCCTTAAAACCCTAGCCCGCACATCCTGATGGGTTACCCCAAGGTGGGGCCAGGCACAAACTAGAGAGGCACCTGAGCCCATCGGGTGAAAGACCCTGATGGAATGAGGCCAGACACGCCCTAGGAAGAGACACCTGAGCCCCATAGGGGGAAAAACCCCAGTGGCCCCAGTGAGGGGGCAGAGAGAGTGCAGCTTCAGTGAGGGAGCAGAAGAATGCAAAGGCCTGCATAGAGCAAGGGCATGACAGCAGCCCAAAGTGCTCTGTGTGAGAGGGGCCAGCAGCTGAGCTCAGCCTGGAGTATGGCATAAGGCTGTGGGTCATGTAGAGTAAGGTCTGTGAGAGGATGGCCTGAAGTGCTTCATGCACCCAGGCTGGAAAGTAAGTAGTGAAGCCCAAAATGCCACGCAGAGTAGGGCCCGAGGGGGACCCGAAGTGCTGCGTGGAGTAAGGTAGGTTGAGAGCGGTCTGGGAAGTGAACAGTATGTGAGAGGCCTGGGGAGAGAAGGCAGAGACACCCTGTGAGAGAGGGTGGTGTGAAAGAGGCCTGGTAGAGGGCAGAGTGCATGCATTGAATTTGGCCCTGCCTTAGGCCAGAGCTATTCATCAACTTAGGTTGTCATCTGCGAGGCATGGGACACAATAAGGGAAAGTCGGAGTCGTGTAACGCCCTTATCACTAGGGTGAGCAATAGGCAGCCTCCGGCCTTAGTAACATCTCTCATAATGATTACCATCAAGGTGATGAAGGCAGGTGGTTAGCCCAGAGACAGGTGGGCAAGCCGACTTAGTGATCTGGCCTTGAGATGACCCCCTGTCACAACACTGAAAATCTATCAAAAACAAAAATATCTAATTACCTGTGGATGCACACTTCTCACAAGACAATAACTCCCTCTCTGATCTCTCAGTCCTAATCCTCAAAGGGAACTTCCACAACACATTTTGTACATGAGCCTACAAACTTCATAAATCTACTGGATACAAAAAAATCATGGACTTAATATAGATATTGGATTTATGACACGTTACAACCTGCCCGATACCTGATTCACCAGGTACCTGCCTGAACTTACCATTTACACATTCCCACCCCTTCCTCCTCTCCCCTCCTCGTCTACCCATTGTCTTCCTAACTTTCACCTATTTTCTTTCTTCAGACTGCCTCTTTTCTACCTTGGAGAACTCAATTCTACAGCAGACTCTCCCATGCTTACCTTTTGCATTCCTTCACCCATTATTTCCCCCCTCTTTCTTCCCTCCCCTCCCCTCCCTTCCCTTCTCTACGCATGGGTTTCCAAACTTCCACCTATTTACATTTTCACTGACCCCCTTTCACACTTTTAGCTTCTTTCCCACCTTGGAAATCTCAGAACCAGAGCAGAATCTACCAATGCCTGAAGAAGGGTACTTATCCCTGAAAGCTTCCAAAGACCTTTTTTTCCAACTACTCAGTTGGTCTAATAAATGATATCACATCTACCCAAAGAACCTTGCCTTCTTACTCCAATATGGAGTTTTCCTCTTCCATTAATGGAAACAAGCTACATCAGTAGTGCTCAACTCAGATAGGCAGTGCCTAGGCCATCTGTGGGCTGGATCTGGCTGATGATCCTGACATAGCATGGTACAGTCATGGCAGAGCTGCATCTGGCCACATGGAGGGAACAGGGGACATCCTGGCTCTAACCTGGCTTCGCAGGGGGAGGCGGTATGACAAAGGCAGGGTATGGCCCGGCCCCATGGAGGGGCAGAGGGAAGGGGACTTGAGCTGGCCCCAGCCTGCCTGTACTTGGGAAAAGGGGTATGGCCCAGTCCCAGCCAGCCCGGGTTGGGGGGATGTCCCAGTCTCATCTAGCTTCAGGGGTTGGGGGGAAGGGTGGCCATATTTATTGCCACTGCTCCCCTGCCAACAAATTTCCTGATTCATGGGGGACCCCATGGGCCAAGTACCTATGGCTTTGTGGGGCAAATCTCATCTGCAGGCCAGAGGTTAAGCACCCCTGAGCTATATGGAAGCCATACTGGTATGATCTTTTTTATACTGGAGCAAATGCACCACTGTAAGATAGTGGTACTAGTTTGATTACATCAGAGGCATAACTGGAAATTTTAGGGCCCTGGCCAGGGGGAGGTTAACAGGGTAGAATCTTGTCATAGGATCAAAAGACCCCAACTCACCCCTCACACAGGAGGCTTGTTGCCACTGCTCCCAAATCCAATTGCAAAGCAATTTAACTTTCAGAATGACCATCAGGGTCAGAACATATCCCATTTCAAATGAATGCTTTGTCTTCAAGTAGTTTGACACTGCTTGACATCGATGCCTACACAGTCAGATAGCTTGCAAATTGGCTGAAGGGTTGTACTCAGAGGGTGGTGGTAGACAGGTCATATTCGACCTGGGGGGAAGTGGGTAGCGGAGTTCCCCAGGGCTCGGTCCTTGGGCCTGCACTGTTCAATTTCTTTATCAGCGATTTGGACAACGGGGTGAAAAGCAACCTGTTCAAATTTGCTGATGATACCAAAATTTGGGGTGAGGTGGGCGTGCTAGTAGGGAGGGAAAGACTGCAGAAAGTCCTGGATAGGTTGCAAGGGTGAGCTAACAAAAACAGGATGCGTTTCAATACGGACAAGTGCAGGGTGCTGCACTTGGGCAGTAGTAACCGGCAGCACACTTATAAGATGGGAAACTCCCTTCTTGAGAGCATGGAGGCAGAAAGGGATCTTGGAGTCATCATTGACTCCAAGATGAACATGGGCTGACAATGCGAGGTCACGGTTGGCAGGGCTAACCGGACCCTATCGTGCATCCACAGGTGCATCTCAAGTAGGGCCAAGGAGGTGATCCTCCCCCTCTACGCAACACTGGTCAGGCCACAGCTGGAGTACTGTGTCCAGTTCTGGGCACCGCACTTCAAGAGGGATGTGGACAACATTGAGAGGGTCCAGAGGAGGGCCACCCGCATGATCGGGGGACAGCAGGGCAGCCCTACAATGAGAGGCTACAGGACCTTAACCTGTTCAGCCTTCACAAGAGAAGGCTGAGGAGGGACCTGGTGACTGTCTATAAACTCACTAGGGGGGACCAGAAGGGTTTGGGGGAGACCTTGTTTCCCCTAGCGCCCCCCGGGATAACAAGGAATAACGGCCACAAGTTGTTAGAAAGTAGGTTTAGATTAGACATCCGTAGGAACTACTTCACAGTCAGGGCAGCTAGGATCTGGAACCAACTTCCAAGGGAAGTGGTGCTGGCTCCTACACTGGGGGTCTTTAAGAAGCGGCTCGATGCCTACCTGGCTGGGGTCATTTGAGCCCAGTTTTCCTCCTGCCCAGGCAGGGGGTCGGACTTGAAGATCTACAAGGTCCCTTCCGACCCTACTTCTATGATTCTATGACATCCAGTTTGGTCAGTCTGGTTACCTTTGAATTCTGCAGTCTTCCAGAACCTATAGGCTAGATGAACGATTGTATTTCAATGCTGACACGCACCGAAGACCCCTGTTTGGAACCTGAATATTGTTTGGTACTTTCTCCCAAACAAGTCCACAATGCCTCATGGCAGGTTCACAGAGCCCAAGTCAATTACAGCTGTCATGCCGTGTGTTTCTGCATGGTTATGTAAGGAGATCCTGCACTTTCTCTGGAGAAAAGGGCAAATTCAGTCCCATCATTTTAATAGCCCTCAGAATGGAAAGACCTACCAGTGACTAGGAGAGGAAACACAGAGGGGAAATGTATCAATGCAGTGTCAAAGCCACAGAGCTGCAGCAAAGTTACCAAAGATAGAAATAAGCCATCTGGTAACTCCCCCAGTACTCTGAGGAGCAGGACCAGACTTTTGCACGAGAAGCGATCACAGGCTTCTTAGCATGTTTGGCTATAGCCCGTCATGAAGCCAACATGCTTTTGGAAACAAGCAATCACCAACTCTAACCGGAAAACAATTCCTCTTGGGCAACCAAGAACCCTTCAGCACACCCAGGGATGGATCTAGGATTTTAAAAAGCATGGTGCAGATGGTATGGCACATTATCAAATATAACACAACACGTTTTCTCCAGTTAAAGAGAAACTGAAAGCTGTACTAATGTGTTAGGGGCCTAGCACTGTATTATTCAAAGCAAAAACAAATATAATCATGGAATGTGTACTAATTTGCTGGATTATATACTAAGGTTTAAAAAAAAAAAGTCAAAATTATAAAAAGATATTGTGTAATTAGTATCATAGTCACTATAATTAAATGTAGGTCTCTTCTTCAGATTCATACAACAAAATCTAGCCTTCTTGAGCATCTTGATGGTGCCTGCAATCCTTTAGTGTCAGTCATTCCTACACTTGAGTTAATATTACTACCCCTAAGGTTTTTAGCTAGAGCTAAACTGCAGGATTGTGAAATAGAAGAAGACATTACTAGGAATATCTAACAGACAGCAAAATCGCAGAAGAAAGGATCATTTGAATAGTGGAACATTGAGACCATTAAAAAGGAGAGAGGGTTGTTAAGGCATGGGGAGTGGAGATAGATTAGCAGGAACCAGGGAAATGACAATGAACCATGAAGTCCATTGACTATCTCACTGATGCCTAAATAGAAACACCTCTGCCCTTCCCAGGGAATTGGTTTTAAAGTTTGCATGGAGCAGGAATCAAAGAGGGGTGCAGCTGCATCCCTGCCCCCATTCATGTGGGTAGACTACCCTCAGGAGCTGCTAGGGACTTCTTAAAGTCTCTAAAGCAGGTGAAAACCCCCCTTTCCTTCCCCTATCTGCCTGCTACTATTGCTTTCCCCACTGTTCTGGGAGCAGGTGAAGCACCAGACCTATTCCTGCCTGCCCCATCTTGGCTGCACTAGGGCTGAGCTCACCTGGGGATTGGGACAGCAGCAACAGCGGGAAAGAGAGCAGTTCCCCCCCTCCCTGAACCATGCCCTGGATCCCCTCCATCCCCACTGCCACTTTCCCTGTCCCCAGCTGAGTCCAGCCCACATGCAGCCTGACTGAGGCAGATATAAACAGCTCTGGTGCTTCCCCCACTCCCAGTACAGTGGGGAAAGCAACAGCAGCAGGCTGGGGGTAGGGAGGTGAGGGTAAGAGGGAGAGGGAAGAGGAGGAGTGGGAGATTTTCACCTCCTTCAAGGACTTTAAAAAAATCCCTAGAGGCTCCCATGATAGTCCAATCCAAAAGCGGGGTGCATCTGTGTGACTGCACCCACTCTGGATCCACCCCTGCAAGGAATCCTTTAGAGAGGAAGTCACTTAAAAAAAATCTCACCCTCTTCAAGCAGATTTCCAACTCAGAATAATACAGTCTAACAGCATTCCAAAATGGAGAAAACAAGTAACATTTTATAATTGTTGGCATATTGGCTAATACTGATATAGTAACTACTGGAATAGTTTCTCTGCTCCAGCATGGCCCACATAGAGAAGGGTGCTCTCAGTCACTGAATGCTTGGCAAGCCTCCAAAGGAGGAGATAAAGGATGAAGAAGGAGTCCAGCAGAGGGCAAAACAAAAAGAACACCCAGAAGAATGGAAGAGAGGATTCACACTGCAAGACAAGAACAAGAATAGTAGGACAGAGGCATGCCAAAAAGCTGTCAAGGGCTTTGAGAATGATAAAAGGGACATGGAGGAAAGGCTGTAGGACATTTTTCAGAAGCAGACAGTTCACTGGAGGTGCTTGTCCTGTGCTCATCCCTTGCACTGTAGCCTATTGGAAACAGTATTCTGGGAGCCCCTTTTACTTCTCCACCTGCAAAGGAAGGAGAGTTGCCAAGTCATCCCCCGCCCTCCACCGCTCCCCCCAACCAAGACAAGAGGAAGAGCTACAATTCCACCTCAATATACTTGTAAGCCTGCTTGGGCCAACATTTTCATTCTGCACTTTGGCTATTTCTGCACCCTTGTAATTATTTCCATTTGCACTGGCTTTTCCTGTGTTGAAGCAATAAAATTCAGTGTTACAGTTGCCCTCAGTTGAAAAATATTAGGGTGCAGCTCTTCCTAATAATATCCGCTCTGAATAAAATCAATTCACAAAGCATATGCTTTACACTAATTATTTCAATCACTTAATTAATTCTATTACATTAATTCTTCTTCCCTTCAACCCTGCTCTCAGACTATAAGCACTAATAAGCTTTCAAACCCCTGACTCCCCAGCCCAGAGGGACATTTGATGCCTTCTCTGGCTGTTCAGAATGTCCTGAAAGTCTGTGCCCCACTTCTCTACAGCCATCAAAGACTTTCTCACTTCCAGGTTTCATGGGCACAGTAACAGCAGCAGAAAGAGTCTGTGGAAATCTACAATGGAAGAAACAGATACCGAATAGATTTTATTATAAAGGTGACTTTTTATTTATTTTATTTTAAAGTTATTTTTATTTTCTTACCAAATAGATTGTATTTTAAAGTTACTTCTCACATAGTGAGATATGCTTTATATTGAATTAAAGGCAAATATTTATCTACTAAACCTTTCCATGGCATTCTGTCTTTGAAGGTGACTGGTAATTGCAATTAACACCTGCGCCCCAATGGAATACAACAGCATTTCACTCTGTGTATTGATTTCTGAAAGAGACAAACTTGGCCTGTGCCCCACCAAAAGCTTAAACTGAGGTACTAAGAAAGGCGAGTATAGTATCTATTTTACATAATACTCTGCTTCTAGCCTATTTTTACACCTGCCCCTTGTGGTTCACCAAATCTATAGCCAAAGAGTCCTTCATTCTAATGAGCATGCCAGATGAATTACAGCTGGGTGAGTTTTGGGAGGGTGTGGAAGACCCATACAAAGACCCATCTAGATGCATCTGCAGAGCTGAAGTGCTACTATAATTGCTCAACAGAATAAGAGGCATTGTGGTCTAGGACTTGTTTGAGAGAAAGCACCAAAAAGTATTCAGGTTCCATCTCTGACTGAAGCTGGCTCATTTAATAGCTATGGTCAAGATTTTAAATTCTTATGTTTTAGATTTTCCATCTGTGAAATGAGGAAGATAATTATACAAACAATAAAGAGCAGGTATAGTAAGAAATGTGCAGGTCTGTCAGAATGTGTGAAAATATTTCTGTGACTAAGGATCCAGCAGCCTCTGAGCTATTTGGATAGCTGGCTCTTGCAAAGTTATATAAAAGTGGGCAACTACGAGGTGGTTGCTGGACTTTGCTTCTGCAGCAGAATGCAGGATTCTCTCTCTCTCAACTTTTCACAAAATGAGGCAGTAAAGTCAGCAGAGAGCTCAAAGAAGTGATTCTCTTGCCCTCCCCCAAATCTTCCAATGGGCCCTATGCAAAGTCCTAGGATTTATTTATGTATTTATGGTGCACTTTTCAATCAAAAAGAAGTATAAAATTCTAAACCAAGAAAAAGGTTTTTAAGCTGAATATTGCATCAGTTTTTGTTTAGTAACAGGAATGTGCTTTGTATTAGCCACTAAGCACAGACAGTCCCTGCTAGTTGGAGCTTACACTCTAAGTCAGGCACTGGGCTGGAGGACAGCTATAAATGAAGATGGAGCAGTCAATAAAACAAGCTAGAAAAACCCAGATGCCAGCAGAAAGAAAATAAATATATTTCCCAGGAGTCCACCCTCTTATCACACAAGCTAAATAAATACATAACAGGAGGCAGGCATATCTCTTAGAAGTTGGGTAGCTGCCCACCAGTGTTTGACAGAGAGAGGGGGTTGAGGCTTGCACGGTATAGTGAGAAGTTGGGCTATTCTTTCCCGCCAATTTTGAAAGCCCAGGACTGGGTTTGAAGCTGTGAAAAGGAAAATAGCTCTTGGGATATAAAGGAAGCAGGTTTGCCTGTGGCAGTTTCAGGCAACTTAACAAATAAAAAAATATTTTAGTATATTCTCTGGTTATCTTTATGCAATAACTTTTCATCTTCCCCATACCTGCCACTTAGTTGCCTACCTAATAAAGCATTACACACACAGTTTTAGATAGGAAAATATAGCCATTTGTAGCTGTGCATCCAAAAAAATGTCCTGGAATTTAAATTGGAGCCCATAGAGACAATTACAGGTATCCTAAGAATTTACATTAGAAGAAGGCGACAGCATTGAGAGCAGGAAGAAGGGTGCAGCCTGGGGCTGGGGGAAAAGGGGTTTTGTTTTTCTTACTATTTCCAAGCTTAACTTAGTTACAGAATAATGCAAAAGTTCTGCTTCTAGTCAGGCACAGAGCAGCACATTTTGTTTTCAGTTACTAATGTTAACATGGAGTACTTCATCTGTCTTCTGAGTAGTTATTCTGGATTTTACAGCAGGGTAACTGGGTAATATTTGGCCCAGGTGGTTCAGTTTTGAGAGAATCAAGATTTGTTCACTTGAAACAACCATATTAAAATGATGTGTGTTTAAGTTTCTCTCTGAAGTATTTCAGAGGTTTCCTCATTCAAACAAGGACATGTTGATTCTCTTTTACAGTAACAGCAAATGACAATTACATTGAGTGAACCCAGCCCCACACTAGCTGGATGTGTTAAGGTAGAGGTGTAGACTTGGTTTATAGTCTCTAATATCATCCGTTGTCTATCCATATTTACATTAAATTTACCAAACAATACTTCTAACACCATCTCATTCCTATCCTCAGCTTGGTACATAGACAGCAGTTGGCCCATTTGGAGTTAGAGAGTTGTAGTTAGCTGTGTTAGTCTGAAGTTAAGTAGAAAGCAGGGTAGATACGTACCTTATAAACTAACCAAAGTAGATAGATATCTATATAGATACAGGTTTCCCTCGCTTTATACTGTACATGCATTCCTGGAAAATTTGCATAAAGGGAACCCACTTTACAATGTAGCACTCAGGGTACATTTGAAAACCTCGACTGTACTGACCCCAGACCCATTTCTACTACTTTTTACAAGACAATGTTGGTACTCTCCAACAGCACTGGGTGGTGATGAATGTTGCCATAATGGGGATGGCAACTACAGAAACACGTGTCACTGACAACGAGAAAGGGGCACAGATCCACACATGAGACTATATTTTGGTGCACATCACTCCCACAATGCACTGCACAAAGCAGCTGACTGCAGACTTCCACCACACCAATCACATAAGAGTGAATTTACCTCACATATAATGATTTTTTGGCATAAAAGGGTCATCGCATAAGAGTGAATCTGCACATACAGAACCCGCATAAAGTGAGAGAAACCTGTACCCCCCCTCTTTCTAGACTTACACATACACACACACACACACACATATCATGGTTAACTCTATCTATCTGTCTATCTAATCACAAGCTTTCATGGGCTGAAGCTCACTTTATCAGATGCTGTGAAAGGACATGCACAAAGCTGTGTGTAAGAAAGAGAAATTTGAATACAAAAGCTGAAGGGAGGGACAGAAAGGGAAAAGGGGAGAGGGTGACGCAACCAGTGAACTCGTGGAACAAGGGAGTCACAAAAGCTAATCTAGGTAATGGGATAAAAACCTACAGTCCCTGTTTAAACCAACATAATCCAGGCTGTAAATGGATTTCTTGTTCTGTAATTTCCTGTTCAAATCAGCTTTTAAAAGTTTGCTGCCTGAGAACAGTCACCCTCAGGTCAGTGATGGAGTGTCCAGGGAGATTAAAGTATTCTGGAAGGTTGTTAGCTGGAAGCTTGTCAATGGAGACCAGTTTCTTTAAGACATCTGTGTTGTCTTTCAAATAGCTGGCAGCTCCAGTGGCACATAAGAACAGGAAGGAGTCAACATAGCTAGAATCTCCCAACCTGATAGTGCCAATGCCAGAAACATTGAAACATCCTGGGTTGCCAGGTTTGTGGATACTGGGTCATAAGTAAAAGTTGCCAGGCCTCGGCTCCTGCGAGGTGGGGGCAGTAATCCTGAGGTAGAGCCTGTAAGAACTCATCCAGTTCCCTGCTGGTATTGTGCTGTGGGCCCCTCTGTCGGGAGTTTTTAAACCTCTATTGGGACTTCCATCAAACAGTGCCTAACCCTATAGTATACTTCTTACACCAAGACTTCTTTGAAATATAGGTGATTTGCTCTCTTTGCTCAGAATCTGAGTCAGACTCAGTCACTTTTAGTAACCTATCTCAGCTGACATCAAACAAAATACATCAAATGTATTGTGGTTACTTTCTGCATAGAGCACCGTCATCATTGCGTAAGATGGTTGCAGGCACCTTAGGTCATCCTTCATTTTTCCATGGGGTAGTGACAGTTCACAGTGGTCCCTGGTTTCTGTGTTATGTCATACCTGTATAAAAATAATGTATCTGTCATTTTATGCAAAATATAATACAGCTTTATTTTATGCAAAAAGCAACCATTACAGGTTAATAAGTGAGACTTAATTTGTAAGGTATAATTAAGGACACAGGGTAAGAAACGTACAAGAAAAAGTGAGATAAAAATAAACAACGTGCTTTACTCATAGGCCATAAAAGGACTCATGCTCTTTGTTAGTGACCATAACAAGAAAAGCCAAGAAATATGAAATAAAAAGGGAGAAAAGACACAGGAGCTCACCACAGTAGAATCATGGAAAGTTTCATGGGAGACTCAGGTGCTGAGGAGTGATTTAATAATGGGATAGTTTGCATTGTGTATTGTACTCTGCACTGTGTGTGTGTGTGTGCATGTGTGTGTGGTATGTATGTATTTGTGTGTAAAAGGTAGAGAGGGAGATATGCTTCTAGTGAGTAGCCTTTTGAGAACATAAAGAATCTGTTTACCATTGATTTAGCTCAAGCAGTGCAGGGGTCTGTGGCTTGGGGCTATATGGCACACTGATGTATACTTGGCTCCCTAGTTAGTACACATGATTTTTATAAGAGTATCTGCTGCTTGCAGTGCTTGGCTTTTTTTTATACAATGCTCCCATTGAATTAGTTTTTACTCTCCCAGAGGTTGGGGGGTGCTCATTAAAATGAATACCTGGGGCAATCTCAATAGGAAGGCCATCCCAATAGTACCAGTTCTTGGCAGGCAGGCTGGCAGAGCATTGACTAAACACAGAGGAGCTGATTCTGACCTCCTGCCACTTACACTAGAGAAGAACTCCAATCATTTCTAAAGCAGTAAGGGAGAAGAGTCTCAAGCCCACAGATTGATGTGCCCTCTAGATCAGGGTGCTGAACTCAAAACGTTATCGATGCCAGCTTGCAAGGTGAACTTTCTAACAGAGGGCTGCCCCTATGGAAACTACTCTGATCAGCTGTAGTGCTTATCTTGTCCACAAGTGGGAAACTGGGTCACACAAGCAGGCACATGCACAGATTAATGAGTTACTGTGCTGAGATGATACAGAGCCCACTCTTTTGCCTTTCAAATCCTTTTTAATTTTAAAGCTTGTAGAATCGTAATTAACACCTGGTCTAATAATGAATTATGGCAGGCCATTGAGATTGCCCTGGCAGGCAGCTTGCAGACCATGGGCAATATGGTTTGTATCCTTACTCTAGAGCTAGTGAAAGCTCAGAACTGTTGTTTTGGGGAAAATATTGATCTTTCAAACTCTGTCCTTATTATGCGAAAAAACAGAACAAATATTTTCTAAATGCCACACAAAATGGGAAATCTAGATTTTTTGGACAATGTTATTCTAGAAAAAAATTGAAAAAAAATCAATTTTGAAATTGAAATTCTTTCAAAATCTATTTTATTGGTTTTCTATTTTTGTTTCACTTAGAGGGTCATGAAATAATGGACTAATAATCATCAAAATCAGCACCCAGGACTGAGGCCCCACATGCCCACTCCTTGTCATGCTACTTAGTTCTGCTGGAATATGTCATGCCACATTATGTACTACAAATGATATGTTACAATATTATGTGACATATTACAACAGTTGAAATAATCTTTTCTTTTCCTTTCTATTATTTTAGTTTTGAAATCACTGAGGCCAGTTGCTTGTTACTGCCGATTGAAACATTGCTCATTTTCAAGGTCAAAGTGTCTTGTTCGTGTTATAATAAGTTTGGCACTGTGAGCAAGAAGCAAGAGAGAAGCTGTACTACTTCTGACTGTCATTGAATACTGTGAAAAATATTACCTTTGCTCCTGAGTGAAAAAAGCAATTTTAAAGCTTGTACAATAATACTTGCATTGCTGATGCATAAACTGTATTTATCCTGTGGTCAAATAAAGGGTTTTCAGTCTCCAGGGCCATCAGATTAGCAACATACAAACAATGAATTAATGAGAGGGAAATAAAATGAAGATAGATCAATCTTATAAAATAGCATCTCCTCTCCCCATTTCATTTCAACCCCAACTTAGTTCTGGGGCTTCTGACTGGTCCATTATGGTAGTTCCCTTCTCTCTGAAGCCCAGTATAGTAAATGGCACAAAATGTCTTGAAAGGCCAATTGCACTTATATAGCACATTTCAAGGATCCTGAACTTTATAAACATTAATTGTTGTCTATTTAGTACATCCATCATTCCCTTGATCCTGAACTTGATCGGTTTGATCTGGAATATGTGATAATATATAATCCAGCCAGCTGCTTAGTCTATTGCCCATTGAATGTACATTCCTCTTTACATTTGAAGTGAAGTTACCAGATGTCTACTGATGCTATTCAGTCTACTTAGTTAGTTCTTATTAACATCTTTGAAGTCAACAATTAATTGTTGGAAAATGTATGGTAAGTGTTCCCTTGAAGCATGAGCTTTCCCTATCTCCTACCAGGTTTATTTGGATTGGTATAAAGCAAACAAAAAGTTCCTGTTTGGTGATAACTAGTGAATTGGAGCATCATTTAACAAGCTGTCTAAATGGCTGGATTTGTTCTTTAATAGCACCGTGACAGAGAGTAGGACAGTGTAATTCTTCCTGTGGCTGACAGACACTGTGGAGGGTTCAGAAAATGATTTAGCAAACACCTCTGTGAGATTGGAGGGAACGTATACAGTCTGTTGGAAAGATGACAAATTTTATTCTGGGAATTTTGACAAGCTGAGAACCAGATAGGGCTAGTTTTCTAAAGTGAAAGTACAATGGGCTGCTGGCATTAGAGAGAGACTAGAACAGAACTTCACAGACATAGTCTATGTTGACGCTAAATTACCTCTGCTTCCAGAACTTCCTGGGGTGGATGGCAGCTCCCACCACAAAACCATATGCACATGTATGCACACAGGCATTTCTGGTGGCTCCTTACAGCTCCATTACAGCAGCTGTGCCATCAGATTATGATGTGCACTTGGAAGGGCATTGGCTGATGAATGGAAAAGATCCCAGGAGTGTCAAAAGCCATATTCCACACAGCTTGTTTGAAGCATTTGGTGGTGGCCACTGTCAGAGACAAGATACTGGCCTTGGGCAGTTCCTATATCTGTATAAAACAAATACACATGTTGTAGAGAGCTTTCTGTCTGTACTTGACGTGACATCAGTAGTGTCGTAAACAAGCAAAATAAGGGGACAGGATGGCAATTAAAGAATGATGCAGCCCATGAACACATTCACAGGGCATCTGCTGTCACATTCTGGCTTCCCTTGATGTGTTCAATGGTGAAGTTGAACTCCTGAAGCTGCCAGGCCCATCGTTGAAGCTTGGCATTGGTGTTTTGCATTATCTGCAACCATTGCAGTGGGGCATGGTCCGATAGGACGGTGAACTGCTGCCCCCACAAATAGGACTTCAGCTTGTTCAGCACCCAGACGATTGCCAAACACTCCTTCTCGAGGGATTAACTTTCGGCTTAAGTAAACCACGGGGTGCTGTGTCTCTTGGTGCTCTTGTAAGTGTACAGCTCCTAGTCCTGAGTTGGAGGCATCAGTCGCTACATAGAAGGGTTTATCATGGACTAGTGCCTTCAGAATCGGTTGTTTGATCAGGGCAGCCTTTAGGGTGTTGAATGTTTCCTGGCACCCCTGCTTCCAGACCACTGGATTGGGGCTGCCCTTCTTGGTCAGCTCATGTAGGGGAGCTGCTGTCGCTTCAAATCCAGGGACAAACTGCCTGTAATATCCAGCCAGGCCAAGGAAGGCCTTGATTTGCTTCTTGGTTTGTGGAGGTGGCCAGTTTCTAATGGCCTCAATCTTGTCCCACAAAGGAGCAATAAGACCTCCACCCACACAATATCCCAAATATTCCACTTCAGATAGTGCCCACTGGCACTTTTTGGCTTTCACAGTAAGACCAGCTTGCTTGATCTTGCCCAACACGGTGGTTAGATGAATCAGGTGGGATTCAAAGTCCTGACTAAAGATGGCAATGTCATCGATGTAAGCCAGGGGTGGGCAATTATTTTGGGCAGAGGGCTGCTTACTGAGTTTTGGCAAGCCATTGAGGGCCACATGACATGCAGCCCAGAGCTAATTTTCTCAATTTTTGAGGGGCCCCGCAGGCCAGATAGAATGGCCTGGCAGGCTGCATCAGGTCCCCGGGCCGCATTTTGCCCACCCCTGATGTAGGCCATGGCAAACTGCTCACATCCTTGTAACAGGTTATTAATCAGTCTTTGAAAAGATGCAGGAGAATTGCACATACCAAAAGGTAAAACTGTAAATTCATATAGTTCCACAGGCATGGTAAAGGCAGACTTGGCTATGGCATCTGGATCCAGTACCATTTGCCAGAATCCTTTGGACAGATCGAGAGTAGAGATGACCTCGACTGGGCCGAGGTGATCAAGTAAAGTGTTTGTCCTGGGCATAGGGTAAGCGTCAGGGGTGGTAATAGCATTCAGCTTCCAGTAGTCCACACAAGAACAGGATGGACCTATCCTGCTTCCAGACGAGTACCACCAGGCTGGCCCAGGGACTCATTGAAGGCCGGATTACCCCTAACCCTTTCATCTCTGTGATCTATCACTTTATCTCTTGCATCACCTTTGCATTAACTGGGTAAGGCTTGGATTGGATAGGGCGATGGCTGCCCATGTCTACAGAGTGTACTGCCAAGTTCGTTTTACTTGGTTTGTTGGAGAACATTGTCTCAAAGTCCTTGAGTGCTGTGACCAGCTTGTCCTTGTCCTGGGAGGGCCGATGGTCTGGCAGGCAGAGTTCCTCTATTCCTGCTTCTCTGTCCCAGTCACCATACATGACTGGCTCCCTTCTACTGAGGAAATCCAGAATACCGCATCAATTCTATTAAAGTATGGTTTAAGCATGTTCACATGAACTATCTTAGGCTTTTTCCCACTCCTGGTCACTACATATGTCACATCATCCAGCCTGGCCAGGATGATGTGGGGACCTTCCCAAGCTGCTTGCAGCTTGTCTGTCTTTAGTGGCAGGAAAACCATGACCTTATCACCTCGTTCAAAGGTACGTAAGCGAGCCTTTTCATCATACCAGGCACTTTGCTTCTCCTGGGCCTGGGCCTGGGCCTGGGCCAGGGAGTCTCGTGTCCCCTTTATCATGTCAGTTAGCTTCTGACGAAAGCTGAGCACATATTCTACCACGGAGGTCAGAGTGGAAGAGATTTTCCCTTCCCGCTCCTCTCTTACCAAACCAAGAGGACCCCTGACTCACCTTCCGAACATCAACTCAAATGGCGAGAACCCAGTTGACTCCTGAGGCACCTCCCAGTAGGCAAAGAGCAAATGCAGAAGTTTCTCATTCCAGCCATTGGGGTTAGAGTCCACATGGGCCTTTAGTATACCTTTCAAGGTCCCATTGAACCTTTCTACAAGCTCATTTGTCTGACGGTGGTCGGCTGTGGTCTTGAGGTGTTTCACCCCACAGCACTCCCACAGGCACTTCATCACCTCCTCCAGGAAGTTCCCACCCCTGTCAGTCAGGATCTTGGAGGGAAAACCCATCTGAAAGAAGATCTTGGTTAGGGCTTCAGCAACTACAGGTGCCTCAGTGGAGGCACTACTGCCACCCTGATCTGGGGCCTGCTGGCACAGGCCCTGGGACACGGGTGCAGGCCCTGCTCCTACACCCACTCACTCCCAATGCTCCACAGCCCTGTGGGACAGGCCGGGGACAGCACGCAGCCCTGACCCCATGTTCACCTGCAGGGAACCAGCTGGTGCGGAGTGCAGGGAAAAGCAGCCCCTCGCCCGCCCCATGGCTGGTGCTCCCTGCTGCAGCCGCTTGCAGCCCCCGGGGTTGTCCGGAGCAGGGGCAGGCAGGCCCCCACTGGCGGGCCCGGGCGCCCCCACGCGGGCTGTGAGGGCCTGCAGCAGGGATTTCTGGGCACGGGGAAGGCGAGGGGCCACTTTTCCCCGCAGTCCGCACCAGCTTGTCCCCTGCCCTTCCCCTCCCCTTCACCTGAGCTTCCCGTGCAGGGGCAGCCACATGGTCCCAGGCCAGAAGCCCCTGCTGGGGCTTCTGGTTGTGGGGGGCAGGCCCTGCTGTTGGAGGAGTCCTCCGGGGCTTCCCCTGGGTCCTACTGCCCTTGGTTCCTGTCATCTTTAACAGGAATGAAGGACAGATAAATTTTAATTTTCTAAATTTTTTTAGGGGCCCCGTGGGCCGGATAGAATGGCCTCGTGGGCCAGATGCGGCCTGCGGGCCGTATTTTGCCCACCCTTGATTTAGAACATCCTGCTTGAACTCCTTTTGCCTGGCTAAGCAATCAGCAGGGAGTTCTTGTGCTCCTGCAAAGAGTGCACCTTCACCCTTGGGGATGTCCTCTAACTTCTCCCCAAGAGGCTCAGTTTTCTCTGCCACTGACTGACCAGACTCCTCCCTGGGGCTGTCACTTAACCCAACCTTGAGGTCACTAGTTTCCTCAATGGCTGGTGGCTGGTTGCAGTCTAAGGGAGTCTGAGTCTCTCCCTTCTCCTCCTCTGTCTCAGTAGCCAATTGATTGACCAGGCCCTGGGAAGTTTCCACTCCTCCCACCTTAGCCTTTCTACTCTGTTGACAAGTCACCACATTAACATGGTAGGGCTCTAGGAGGTGGTCTTCCTCCCTTTGCAGGTATTCTAGCTCCAAAACATCACGTCCCACCAGGATGAGAACAGGAGCCCCTTCCAGCACTCCTAGTTCTATGCACATCTTGCAGCCCCTCCACTCGATGGGGGGATGGGTTACCAGTACCTTGAATGGTTGGGACCCCACCCCTTGAATGGTAAGGGTCCTCCCAGGACTATATCCACAGGTGAAACAAGGTTGGCATTGATTAATGACACACTGGCCCCTGTGTCCAGTTCCCCGACAAGGGTTCTCCCATTTACCATTATTCTAGTCCAGTGGATGGCTGTCACCTCCTCTGGGTTTGTAATCCTGTAGCAACAGGTATGACCCTCAGAGTGGCTCAGGTCTCCCCACTCACTGCTTACAGCTGTTGCATGTCTGACTGGCTTGGGTTTGTTGCTTAGCTTTGGGCAGTTGGGCCTGATGTGACCCAGCTTCCCGCAGTTATAGCACCCCCTCTTTTCCGAATTGGGTGGTTTGTCCGAATCTGGGGCCACCTTCTGCTCAGCAGGAGGTGACCCTCTTTCCGCTTTTGGGCCTGGCCCTCCCTTCTCCCTTTTTGGAACCCTTCCTGTTCCTTCCCAAGGTAGGGAGGCTTCTTGTCCAGCCCCTCACAATTTAGCAACAGCTTGTCCACAATTTCAGTGGCCTCTTGGATGGTTTGGGAGGCCCTGTCTTTGACTAGGATTTTAATCTCCTTCGGACAGCGGTGATAAAATTGGTCCAGTGCTATGAGGTTTAGTGCCTTCTCTCTATTGTCAGCCTTGGCTCCGTCTGCCCATTTAAGGAGTAAGTCCCACACCTGGGCCGCAAACTCAACCATTGTCTTCCCCAGTTGTAGGATGGTATTCCGGAATTTTTTCTGGAAATAATCCGGTCCTAACCTGAACCTTGAACACACAGCATTTTTAAAGGCATTATAGTTATCTGCTGATTCCGAGGGCAGGCTGTTCAGGACATGTCACCTTCAACCAGAGCAGCTATGTGTTTCACGAACTCTTCCTTTGGCAACTTCCATGGCACACTTGGTTTTTGAAGTTGCTTAGGAACACTTCTGGATCATCCCCATCTTTGTAGCGAGAAAAGACTGGGGTGTTCAGTCTGGGGGGTGCAGCTAGTGTCGGCTGGGTGCCTGCGGTTTCAGCATTTGTCTTCATCCGGAGTGCTGTGAGCTCGTGCTCGCTTTGGAGCTGGGCCTCTCTAGTGTTATGCTCGTGCTGTTCCTTCTCATGCTGGCATTGGGCCTCCAGCTCCTCATGCTGGTGCTGGGCCTCCAGCTCCATCCTTTTCAACTCTAGCTCATGGTTGAACTTGTGCTCTTGCTCCTCAGCTTCTAGCTGCACCTGGAATTTCCGGATGTCCCACTCAGAGAACAGCTCTTCAGTGCCCCCCGTGGGTTCTGGAAGGACACGCAGAGGTGATCTTGTGGCATAGTCATTATCACACAGGATCTTAATCAGGCCTTCTCTCTTTTGCTCCTTCCTCACTGGAAGGCCTCTCTCTTTCATCAGCTCTTTCAAATTGGCCATCATCATGTGGTCATACTTGCCAGCCATCCTAGCTATCTACACTGTCCAGTTGACCCAATGCCAAATTAGAAATTGTTTGCTCAAGGGTTTTCAGTAACTCTATTCCCTTCCCCAAATTATGCCTTCAACACAGCAGGTTGTCGGATCCCACTGCTACAACCATGTGTGGTGGGCCAGTAGGGGGTAATCCTGCATTGAGCCACCCACCTCACTGTGCCCAACCACCTTCCAGGCTCCGAGTGCCTCCCTGGGGGTGCCTCACATCTGGCCAATCCCCTTCCTCCAGAGGCGCCTCACGTCTGACTGACCCCCTTCCTGGAGCACACCCGGTAGCCTGGGAGTAGAGCTGCCATCACCCAAGAATGGGCTCTCATCCCCCAGGAAACAAAGGCCTAGTAGCCCTCGATGTTACTTGACTCACTTCAAGAACTTGGGGTGCTTCCCTCAGTCGGAAGCACAAGTAGTGGTCTCCCTTAGTCAGCCGAACCAAGGGGACCCCAAGGCATAATCTAGACCCACTCCCAATAAGCCTCCCATGCTAGATAAAAAGGAGAACTTTATTGGTTACAAGGAGTAGGTTTGGAATAGGATACAGAGTTGAGTAGTATCAGAGAAATCCCATAGAGCAAACAGGGTGGCTGGGTAGCCTTTGATCACACATCTGAGTTACTGCAAGCTATATATCTAGTTAGATCTCAGGTAGCTTACTCACAAGTATCATCCAGAGGCAGCTGGAGATTCCCTCTGGAGGCAGACAGTTCCTTGATCATGAGTTTTGAGAGAGAGAGCAAGTTTCAGATGGTCCAGCTCCTCTCTTTCTCTGAGTATTCCTCATGGCTGCTGCTAACTTCCTCCTGGGCAGGCCTTAACTTATATAGCCCTCATGACCTCATTTACCTGGCCCAATAGAAGCCAGCACCTGTTGACTGTCAGCCAACCAATTTGAAATGCATCACTGGTTGCTGGGCAGACTGGCAGTCTCTAGCCCACCAGGGTGCCCAAGCCCCTCACGCAGGTATGTGATGCCAGTCACGTAGGCAGAGGGAGCAGGTTTCCCCCCTCCCTTAGGAATGTATTCATCTCAGGTTACCTAAAGAGATAGGGTAAGGTGTGTATCCTCTGCTGGGCCCATCCTAACCAAATTGTCACAGAGCAGAGTTTTTGGGGAGAAACAGAGGTGTCCTTCTACCACACAAGGTGCTGGTCCCAATCTCCTCTACCCCTACCCGGAACAATTTGCTGCACACCAAAGTGCATGTGCAGGGTTGTGTGATGGGACACAAAGCACCTGCACAAATTTGTGCCTCTATCAACACATACCTCTGCATGTGAGGACCCACCCACAGTTTTCCTGGTCTAAGCAGTAACAATCCTGCTTCCTATGAATGAAGGGTTTTTTTGAACCCGAAAGCTTGCTTAATAACTATTCTCCAACCATTTGGGTTGGTCTAATAAAAGATATCAAATTCACCCAAGGAACCTTGTCTTCCTATGAATGCACACACCCATAACATTATCCTTGCCTTTTTTCCTTTTTGAGTTGCCTGCAATAAAAATCAGCTGCTGCTCAGCATCCTAGTGGCAAGGGAGAGCAGAATCTTACTACAAAACCCTAATTTGTTATAAGTCATCTGTTTCCCCTTCTCTGCCTGGCAGTGGATAGCCTGTACTCTGAAGAGCTTAAAATGATTTACCCAGCGCTTTTGTGGCTGTTTGGGTGTTCAGATAACGTCTAACATGCATACAATTCACTCAGCTGAGTGTTAACCTGCTTAGGAGAGTACACAATATGTATCTGGCTCTGCTCATTTATGTCAATTCACTTTAAAAAAAAAAAAGGTGGGGGCAATAAAATGTGCCAGAAGCCACGTGGTAACAGATTTCAATGGCTATATCCACTGCCACTGCAAAAGCTAAAAGCTTTATCATCAATCTAGTTTAATATTTGGTTAAATTCATGTTAAGCCAAATAGAAGGGACAGTCAGATACACCAGCACTTGCTTATTGAAAAAAAAGTATTCTCAATTCAAGCAAATTTTGTGTTTCTTCTAACATATGGATATTCTGAATTTGCCCAGCCAAGAACTCTGCTGACAACTTGCCATGGGTTGGAAGACTAGATCACTACTAATTGAGAGTGTAAGGGCCATACCTGAAATAAAAGGAAAAGCCGCTGAACACTGAGGGTGTCTATACACTTGACCCAGGGTGGAAGGGACAGGGATGTTTTAGAGTGGTTCTGGAACAGCTGCTCTAATTAAAATGCTGGAGTGTCATGTGTACTCAGCATCCCACATTCCAAAATGGTGGTGGGGGCACTTAAAGTAAAGCTTGTTCTTGAATTTTAGTTAAAGCACCTCCATCACCATTTTGAAATGTGGGATGCTGAATACATGTGATGTTGTAGCATGCTGGAGCATTTGAATTACAAGGCTCCAGCAGAGTCGATTAATCAAGTCTACTCTGATGCATTCTAATTAGAACATGTCAGAGCACATGTATAGACACCCTGAGTTCTTAACAGGAACTAGAGCAAGTCCCATCACTTGGCACACTGAAGGCTAAATTGGGAAGAACATATTACACGCACAGTGGATAGAAATTCTGGAAGAGCAGGGAGAGGGACAATGTCATTAAACTGGTGCTTTTACCTCAAGATTCTAAGATTTGAATTTCATTTCATTTACCTTTTCTATAAGATGAAGGTAAAACCCAAGACTCCAGGTCCCAGCATAAGATGCACCAACCTGAGCTCAGTGGTTCAACATTCAGTCTCATGCTAGGAACTACGGGCGCCATACGTGAGCGTGGAGGCTGCTCCGATGCACTGAAATTCCAGCACATCGGAGCAGACTTGATGAATCATGGCAATTGCCGCATTCCAGCAGCTTCCCAAGTCTCATGTCCCTGCACTTAAAAAGGGTGGCAGGGGAACTTTATCTAAAAATCATTGAACGAGCTTTAGTTCAAGTGCCCCCACCACCATTTTTAAGTGCGGGGACACTGATACATGAGACGCGGCAGCACTTTAATTAGAACAGCTGTCTGAACTGCTCTAATTAAAGTGCTGCTCCTCACCACACCAGGAGCACATGTAAAAGTGCCCTAGAAGCCTTCTTGGTCCCATAATCCATCTGAGGATGACTTAGCTTACAGGGTAGAAGTCTGCAGGTTACAGTCAACCTCTAGCTCTTCCCTGCTTTAGAAATTCTACAGCAGGATAGGAAAGCTCCTGGGGCAACCAAATTACATTTACAAAATATTTTGTGATTTGGTGCCCTCTATTGAGTTTAGTGGTATACTTCAAATGCTTCACCAAAAAAGTTCCTGTCCGGTAGCTGAATCTCTGAATTCCCCAATCGCTAAGTTTCCCATGGGGGGTGGGGATTAATAGACACCAAAACACCTCTGTGCCAAACTTCCAATGGGAGGCAATGGGAGTTGGGTTCCTATCTCCTATTTGTACCTTTGAAAATCTCTTCCAGGACTTAATGAAAATGCCGGAGCATCATGTGTATGTCTGTATAAAACAAATACACATGTTGTAGAGAGCTTTCTGTCTGTATTTGACATGACATCAATAGTGTCGTAAACAAGCAAAATAAAGGGACAGGATGGCAATAAAAGAATGATGCATTACTCAGTAGCCCATGGCTAACCACCTGGTAGTGCTGTAGCCTGTGCCTGCAATCACTGTGGCTTGGGGTTCAAATCCCAGGGGCCCTAATATACAACAGCAAGACTCATTTCAGACCCTTTTGTGGGCAGTAGTAAAACTTATTTCTTTACTGTAAATAGCTCTTTATAGAAGTTCCTGTAAACAATACAGTGTTGTTTCCATACCACACATCTCATCAAGATACTAGACTGCATGCAGCACCTCACAAACCCAGAGCCAGCTTCAGGCACAAGCTACAGTGCCTGTAGTTGTCAGCCAACAACTACAGCAGAGCTGAAAGCATTAACACAGGACTCTGCCTTTTCTGCTTACTGGGGTCATAGACAAACTACAGCCTACTTCAGATGCTATGAAAAGTTATGTCTCTCTGAACAAATTAGTCTCCAAGGATGTGTACACATATACTCACTTTCTGACAATTAAGCTGACTTCACATTTTTAAGTTGACTTAAGTGGCAGAGGCCACATCTACTTGAGAAACTGACTGTGCAGTAGCTTGTTACTACTGTGCAGTAGTGTTGCATGGCAGGAAGCATGACATGATGCTACTGCGCAGTAGTAACAAGCTACTGCCCAGTCAGCATCACCTGAAAGCTGTTTGGTGATGCTACTGAGCAGTAACTCCAGTTACTGCACAGTAATTTAGTACTTGTTTATATCTTGAGCTGTGTTTGTTAAGTCAGTTTAGTTCACAAGATGGCTGGCACCGTGTCAAGGAGATATACAGTCAGTGTACATACTGACATGGCTTAAGTCAACTTAGTTAGTTGCCTTATTTTAAGTCTACTTAGTACATGTGTACGCACTCCAAAGTGCCCCCTGCCCTCTTCTACAAGTAGTTAGGATTGAAGTTTCACATCTCATCAGAAAGTCAGCACTTCCGGTAACAAAACCACAACAGGGCCTTAATTTCTGGCCAGCTCAGAAGGAAAAATGTCAGTTGTTCTAATCATCACCACCATCATGCCCCCATTGTAATCCTTTGAATTAACTGTATCATTGAATGTTACAAATCTATCAGAAATTTGAGATCACATGGAAACAAAGAGATATCTCTGAATTACTTTAAGTAATCATTTTGCTGAATGACTTGTGTCTTAATGTTTTATATAGTGACTGATAATATTAAATTGGTAGATGCAAATTGAACACTTTAATGTGATATCAGTATTTGATAGCTCAGGGGTAAGTAAAATATGGCCTGTGGGCCAGATCTGACCTGCCAAGGGATTTTGTCTGGCCTGAAGCAGGTCTCTTGGCCCCAGGCAGCCTGGACCATGGCACACAAGGCTGGTTCCACCATCCCTGGGCATGAAGCAGGGCTGGGGTGGAGCAGCCCCTGAAGCAGTAGCTCCTTCCGGCTGCCACTACCAGTCTCTGCTGCTACCTGGCCCCACTGCTCGAGCACCCTGCCTCGTCCACCCCACACCCACCACCAGGAGCACCAAATGGAGCAGCTGGGTGGGGTCTCCATAGAGACCAACCAGGACCTGCATGGGCAGGGTGTGTGGCTGAGCAGATGGGATAGGGTTACGAGCAAACAAGTGGGGAGCAGCATATGAGAGCGGGACACTGCTTCCCATCCACCCATGGCCCCATCCCATCCGCCTGGCCCCAGACTCTGCTCACGCAGGTCCCAGGCAGTCTCCATAGAGAACTCCAGATTGCTGGATGGTGACAATGCGGGCTGCGGTGTGGGGCAGAGCAGCGATCCACTCCCTGCACTCCCCTGTCCATGGAACCAGTGCCTGTCATGGGGATGTGCAGGGCACAGTTGCAGCTCTGGCCTGGGCCCTGGCCCCATGGTATCATGGCCCCACAATCCCAGCCCTGGCTCTGGCCCCACCCACCCATTCCACTCCTGGATGCTGCTCCCCACCTGCCTGTGCCCCCATCCCACCTACCTGTACCCCATCCCATCCACCCAGCCACTTAGGGAGTTTTGGTGAGCTGTTGTGAGCTAGGTGTGAGTGGTGGTGGTGGTAGAGAGCGGGTGCTGGCCCGGCATGGTGGGGGTGGAGTTAGGGAGGGAGGGGGGTGCTGACTCGGCCCGCAACAGCTCACCAAAACTCTCTAAAGTGGCCTTTGGTCCCAAATGAGTGCCCACCCCTGCAACAGCTGTTCCTTGGTGGTTCTCTGTGAACAACAGGCTTCACTGGGATGCCCAAATAGAAGACTGGATTGGGTATTTGGCTGATGGAAAGTATCGCTCAGAGACTGACAACTTTTGGCAAAAACGAGGGCTGTAACCTACTCTGTAAGTTATTTTGACTATAGAGTATGCTAACACTCAACTAGGGTACATTTTCTGTGCTGCCTAGGATAGAACTCAGGATTGTTGGAGCCAATTCCTGGCTTTGCAACCCAAACATGTCACTTTGCAGCCCTGTGCCACAGCTTCTCTGTAAAATGGAGGAAATGATACTGACCTTTTTTGTAGCTTTTGAGCTTTACATAACTCTTGAGCGCTATATGCAAAGTTGGGTGTCATTATTAGGTGTTCAGTCTTCAGAGTGGAGATCAATGAGAGCTTCTTCCACGTAGCAATCCCCAGTAACGTCTCTGATGGCCAAGAGTTCCCAGATTGACAAAAATGCTAACGCGCACAAAGATAAAGATACGGACACCATTTTTGTCATATGAAAGAAGAAGTCTTCGGAGCTAGAGCTCTCTCCTATATTTTTTGGCTAAGTTTTTCTTTGCATTTTCATTTCCATTCTCTCTTGAAGCATAGAATAATATTAAATCAAGAGTTTTAAGCCACAATCCTGAAATTCAGTTAAAAAGACATTGTTTGGAAACAATCTTTCTGCAGAGACTAAGAATAAGTGTTGGAATTAAAGTATTTACAGAAACTAAACTTTTGCCCTTGATTGAGCCTTCAAGCCAGCATTCTTTTGCGCTTGCATCTAGGACATGATTGCACTTTTCAAGTTCAGTCTTGGAGATTTTAGGCAAAAAAATTGCACAGCTAATTTACAAACAGCCCTTTGAGCGACTAAGGGAGGTGGGTGATATGTCAATTTTCATTTCTTCATCCCTATTTTATTAGAAGATGCTTTCAGACTTTTATTAATGAGTCATTCCAACACAACATGAAGCTCGACAAATGAGCTTAAGAACTTCTATCAAAAAATCTGGGTATTACACATTAAGTAATAATTGAGGATTAATTATTCGAATGTTTTACATACCTTAATTGTATGAGAGACTATCATCCACCACATCCAAATGTGTAGAAACATTAAGTGTACAAAAACAGTGTAATTAAAAATGCACCACTCCTATAAGCCTACATGTAAAGATCTGCAAAGTCATCCTAACTTCCACTTTTAGTTACTAAATCTCATCTCTGCAATGGTGTCTACAAGAAATGCAGCAGTACTACAGTTGCTATCTTGAATATTCTGCTTATCATAGCCTGGGAGCATTGCACTTTTAATCTTGTGATCACATTTTTATTTGCTCTATTATCTCCTGCTCTCAAAGCATAAGCTCTTTGGGGAAAGTTTTTATCATGACTGTCCAGTTCATACCATACATAAGACTGAATCCTTTTCTGGGGACTTTACACAGTGCCACAATCTAAACTACCATTATTAATAACAGCAATAAATCTATCCTTATTATAAACCTCCCAGGAGGATAGATCCAGTAAACAACCTTGTGGAAAGGGGTTGCTTAGTAGTCTTAGATTCAGGTTTGCAATAGTGAGGTTCACAAAGACCCCTAACAAACAGATGTAGGAAGTGTTTTGAATGGGAAGAAGACTCTATGTATTGTGTAAATGGCCATCCCATGGCACACTCCATAACATAACGTAAGTGCAGGGCAGTTGTCTGGTTCCCTGGATGTCATGAGAAAAGCAGGGCTGTTGGATGCCTTCCAAAGCTGAAAACAGAAACCAGAACCAAAGTAAATGGATGTTATGCTGACTTACAGACCATTACACACTATTTCATAAAGGACCTACCTTATACCTTACTGGCAATGGTGGCAAAATACCCAGGCTTGTTGCTGATTCAAACCCACAAAGCCACATCTCATCGCTTGCTTCTCCGGGACTTTCAGAGGTCATCTCTAGTCCAACCTACCCAGCCAGTCTTGTCTCCAGTCTGATCTTCTTAACCATTCCCATGTATGACCATGCTTCCACCACCAAGATTGCTCAGTGCTTGGAAGAAAAGATTAGCTCATAAATGAGGAGCAGCTGGCTAGAGCTGAACCTGAGCAGAGCAGAGCTAGATAATCATGGACAATGGAAACCATACCAAAGAAGGCTTAGCCAGGATGCTGTTTTACTTGGTTGAAGGCACATGCCAAGAAGTGGTCAATTCATTCAATTCTTCATTAGCTCTCACATTGAAAAACCCCAGTTGGAGATGCATCAATCAGTTCTGGCTGTGTAGGGGAGTCTTACCTATCCTAGCAGATGATGATCCTGTTTTAGGTACTTATAGCATTAGACAGTCATGAACCTGTAGCATTTAGGAAATTTCAGCTAGTACACAATGTTGCAGCACATCTCCTTACCCTGCCATGAGCACATCACACCTTTTCTCTATGCTCTGAATTGAATATCAAGTTCAAAGCCTCAGTCTTTATCTTCAAGGCTTGCTGTGACTTAGGCCCAGAATATCTAAAATACCACCTGAATTAGCTGTGTTAGTTTGAAGTCAAGCAGAAGGCAGGGGGGATCTTAGAAACTAACTTGTTCAGAGAGGCATGAACTTTCATAGGCAACAGCCTACTTCATCAGATGCTATGAAAACTTATGACTCTCTGAACGGGTTAGTCTGCAAGATGCACCCTGCCCTCTTCTACAAGTAGTTAGGATGGGTGATAGTTACTCTCTTCTGGCAACGTGGACCTCTTCAGAACATGACTAGTTGCTTTCTGGCTGCTGAATCTGAAAAACTCCTTTTGAAACCAAGGATCAGCATAAACCTTGCCATCTGCAGCTTCAAATGCAAGACATTTCTTAACTTTGTCTCCTTTAACAAATGTACAGGAACATGTTTGTTAACAACATCAAAAGAAAAGAAAATTCATTCCCCACCAAGCAAGACAGTCCAGTAACAGTACAATAACTAGGGGTGAGTGAGAGTGGCACCTGCCCCCAGCACCAAGTCAGAAGGGGCACCAGAATCACCCTCCTACCCACAGAGCCTGCACCCCAACAGCATTCCCATGCTGGGAACTCTGAAACAGTCCCTGCTGCTGTTGCTTTAAGAGCAATAGCCAGAGCATATGCAGTGACAGCAGCAGTGGCTCAGCCAGGAGTGTTTAGGAGTTCCTAGTGGTGGTTGGGCTGCTGCCCCCCCTTTCAGGGTCCAACCCCCTCCACTGCTTTCAGCATCCACAGCCTCCATCCCCCTCTGAGAACCCAGCTCCCCCTACTCCGAGAACCTGTGTTGGCCCCAGCCCTGCTCGCAGACCCCCCTGCGCTCAGAGCTGCGCATCCCGCCCGCCCCCTGCTTTTGGAGCCCACATTTCCCAGCCCACAGCCCCACTCTCAGATCTGCGCACCAACCCCCTCTGCCCCCACATGCAGAGTTTGCCCTAGGCACCAACTCTTGTTACAGTGCTGTCCAGTAGATATCTATCTCCCACAAGGGAGAGGAAGAGATAGCAAATGTGTGACTGATGTTAGTGTTAGGGACTGGGGCATGGGTAGTCTGATCTAGGGGATGGGAACCTGAGGCACAGGTGCAATCCATATTGGTTTATCAATTGGTGCCAGCACTGGGACTGGAAAGCCTAGCTGAAGTCAGGACAGACTGGGGTCAAAAGCTGGAGCTAGAGGCAGGGTAAGTTCAGGTTAACCAGGATCAGATACTGAAAGACAGAGCTGGAGGTCAAACTAGAATCAAGAGCAGAAAACCAGAATCAGGGGATGCCAAGGATCCTACCAGAGTTGGAAGCTGGAGTCAGAGCCAGAAGTGAAAATCAGGGACCCAGGAAAGAAACACACAGGGGATCAGATCAGGATCTTTCACCTTTGCCCAGACAAGGGCACGGAGGTCAGAGCTGGTTTTTAACAGCTGAAGTGGGTGGGGGATATTGCTGGTGGCTTCAGGGGACTGGCTGCTCAAATTGCCCCACTCAGACCAGCAGACTATAGGACACTGCTTGGGGTTTATTGCAGGTGGCACTTGTTCAGAGAGTGAATTAACCTGCCTCCCATACTGAGGCTGACTGGGTCTGGAGCGGTGCTCTGGTCTCATTACAGTTGCTTCTATTCCTGCACTGCTGAAAGGCATTTAGAGATCAAGGGATGACTCTTGCATAAGAGCTTGTTTGAGACAAAAGGCAGCTGTACTGGGGGAGCTAGTGAGGGACCAGGCAAGCCCCAGGGAACCTACAATTCTACCTTTTACACATTTATTTTCAGAAAAAAATACAGTGTGGTAGCTCTGTATGATTCATCTCTCGTGAATATATGTCCAAATCCAACCCATCCCACTTCCTTAATGTGAGCTGATTCTAGATAAACTGAATGCTCTAGAACTTTCCTCTGCAGACCCAAGACAGAGAGCTCACTGGTATGCACCTGCACTACATGAGGGTGGCTACCTCGCAGCCCTGCCAGGGTGTCATTCACACGGAGCAGGTGCATCATGCCTCATAGCAATGCTCTGATGTACCTCTGATGTACCTCTGACAGCTTTATTGGCTTTTGAATATTTTTTTATACATTTCCAAGGTGCAGGTAGCTGGCAGTTTTTCATAGTTTCATAGTTGTAGGGTCAGAAGGGACCTGAGCAGATCATCAAGTCCAACCCCCTGCCATGGCAGGAAAGAGTACTGGGGTCAAACGACCCCAGCAAGGTGTTCGTCTAGCCTCCTCTTAAAGCCCCCCAGGGTAGGAGCCAGCACCACTTCTCTTGGAAGTTGGTTCCAGGTCCTAGCCGCCCTGACTGTGAAGTAGCGCCTCCTGATGTCTAGTCTCAATCTGCCCTCTGCCAGCTTGTGACCGTTATTTCTTGTCACTCCTGGTAGTGCTTGGGGGAACAGGGACTCCCCCAATGCCTGCTGGTCCGCCCTGACTAGTTTGTAACAGGCCACTAGATCCCCCTTCAGCCTCCTCTTGTGGAGGCTGAACAGGTTCAGGTCCCTTAGCCTCTCCTCGTAGGGCCTGCCCTGCTGCCCCTGATCATGTGGGTGGCCCTCCTCTGGACCCGCTCCAAATTGTCCACATCCCTCCTGAAGTGCGGCGCCTAGAACTGGACGCAGTACTCCAACTGCAGCCTGACCAGTGTCACATAGAGGGGGAGGATCACCTCCTTGGACCTGCTTGAGATGCATCTGTGGATGCATGACAAGGTATGGTTGGCCTTCCTGACCGCGTCCCCACACTGTTGGCCCATGTTCGTTTTGGCATCTATAATGACACCAAGATCCTTTTTTGCCTCTGCACTGATGAGAAGGGAGTTCCCCAGCCTGTAGGTATGCAGGTCATAGACCACCAAAATCTTTGCTTCAGAGGTGTTATAGATAGAAAAGACATAATCTTATCATTTAGACCAGGGGTAGGCAATGCTTTTTGGCCGGAGTGCCAGAAAAAACACAATGTCTACCTTGGAAGGTGCTGGAGTGCCGGTATGCCAGAAAAACAAAATTGGGGGGGGGAGGGGTACATGGCAAGATGTACTGCATATTAGTATACTTAATATTCATAAATATTGCCTTTGTTGTTGTGTATTCCTTTTTTGTTGAGCATGTTGCAATGAGAGAGAGAGAGAAAAGAGACAAGAGAAACAGGAGAGAGAGAAAGAAAAAGGAGCGCAGAGAGAGAACCAGACACATGCACATAGAGAACCACGTGCACAAACACAGAGAACCAGAACACACCCAGAACAGATGCATGCACACACACATCCGGAACCAGACATGTGTGCACACACAGACACACAGAACCAGATGTGTGGGGGCACAGATCTGGGCTCCTGGGCCACTGGACAAAGTCCGACCCAACAATGCCCTGGTCCCACCAGAGCCCCTGGGCTTCCCCGGGGAGCCAGTCCCCAAGCTGCAGTGCAGCTGGCCAAGGCCCTGGCCTGGAGCCTGCCTATCAGCCCAACCACCCACCCCACATAGCTAAGCCGGCAAAAGGTGTGGTGCTCCTGGCAAGGAGCAGCGTCAGCCTCATCCTGGTGGGGGTCTGGGCTCAAAGCAGGTGGAAGTCAGGCAGGCTCAGCTGCAAGCCCTGCTGCAAGCAGCCTGGGCCACATGGTTGGCAGCAGCTACCTGAGCCTGGGCCAGCTGCAGCTGGGAGGCTGCAAACAGCTGCTCCAGGCTCCAGCATCAGCTCCATATTGGCGGGTGCATGCACGCCTCAGAGCAGACGGTGGGGATAGGGCCTGAGGCTGCACAGCCCTCCCGCTGTCCGCTCTGAGGTGCATGTACAGTTGCTGCCAGCATAGAGCTGATGCCAGGGCTGTGGAGCCCGCTGCAACTGCCCAGAGCCCAGGCTGGTTACAAACAGCTGCGCCAGGCTCTGCAGCCCAGTCATCAGTTCAGTGCCAGCAGTAGGGGAGAAGCTGGGGTTGCAGTGCCCCAGGCTGCTCCCCGACCATCTGTTCCAAAGCACACATGCACCTGCCAACCACGGAGCCTGGCCTGCTTGCAGCCACCCAGCTGCCTGCTGGGAGCAGCCCGGGCTTCGTGACTGGCAGCAGCTGCCTAAAGCCCAGGCTGGTGGTGGCGTGCCATTCTCGGCACACATGCCAGGGGTTGCTGACCCCTGATTTAGACAGTCCTTGTGTAGTATTGTTCCTGGCAAAGCATTTTCTAGGGCTTAATCCATTTTAAATCCATTTTGTATGTCCATTACTTTACTTGATGTATTATTGTACTCTGACAAATCTCACAGTTAAGGTGTTTTCCTGATTTTCTGTTTAAACTTTCCTTTTCTTGATCTTGAACTTTTTGCTAACCCTTGGTACTAGCCAAAGGCTAATGCAGTCTACTGGATCTTCTTTCAGTTCCAAAATGAGAAGTCTGATAGCATAATTTAGAGTAGGCCAATCCTCTTAAACTTAAATCAATAATGGAATCATCTTTTTCATAGCTGGGTTGGCCAGATTTTACAAAGTGTGGAACTTTTGCCATTTTGTCATGGTGAGAAAAGATACATAGCATCTTACCCATATCTGTGAAAAAATGTCAACATTGAAATCAGCAACAAAATTGTCATTAACCTATGTAGAAGTCAGGTTTACATTTGGTGTTATATAATGATGACAACTGAACTTTCCTGTGGTATTGAGCACCATCTAGTGGACTTCATAAGGATGCTGTCAGACTACATTCAAAGAAATACATAATTAGGAGTTTGGCCTGAATAAGGACCACAGGCTATAGCCCATAGTGTGTTAAGAGGCTTCTGCTGTGTATTAATTTCTGGCTGCTGTGCACTTTAAAATCTGCCCCGGCAAGAAGTGTGTATACTCCGGTATTTTACTGACCAGAGGCATAACAGGGCTGCTCTGTGCCTTGGGCAGTGGCAATGAACCAGATAGCATGGGCTGCTGCCCTGCTAGTGGGCATAGCCAACTGTGAGCTGTGACAGTGACTGTTTTTGTGTCCCAGCCCAAAGGTGGTGCCAGGGGTTGCTGCTACGGTTGCCCTCCCCTCACCTCCCCTCCAGTTACACTACTGTTACTGACACTTCAATATGTCCATGTGAATTTACATGGAAAGGTCCAAGTGATTATTTGCAAAGACATGGTCTCCATTAAAATCAGAATCAAAGCTCCTAGTGCCCCCTGCGGTACATGACTAGACACTTACAGGCAAATCCTCAAAAGCACTAAGGTGTCTAATGCATATTTCAGGTGGAATTAAGGCACCTAAGTCTGTGAGAGCATACTACAAAACTTCACCTGCTTGCTAAAGCCCCTACAACTCCTTGTCAAGTGATGCCTAGTTTTTATTACTTAAGCTGCTTAGGTGCTAAAGTCTGGTACTGTGCAGGCCCAAAGGCAGTGCCATCTTGGTAGGACTAAACATGTGGGTGCCTGTCTCATGTGTGCCTCTTAGTGTACCTTGAGATTC
>NW_005842150.1:2160677-2164712 GCF_000455745.1 Alligator sinensis | reverse complement strand
TTCCTGTGACTAAGTCCCAGAGGGTGCTGCCCCTATAGTAGTGCTCAGAGCATGCCTAAGGGCACTTTGTGCCTGAAAGCTTGTCTACCTTCTCTCCCAGCTATTCAGGTGGTTCAATAAAAGATACCACAAACAAAAGCTTGCTTAACATACATGAACAGTTGCAAGTTCAGCACCAAGCACATTTTGAAACACAGCTGATGATAGTTGTGCTGGTGACATTGATGGTGGCGAACACCAGTAATAAAATAGACTATTTCCCAGAAAGTGGGGCACCCAAGTTCAGTATTCTCTTCAGTATGAGGGAGTTCAAACCTACAGGTCCCATCTCCCAAAAGAGTGCCCTACTGTCCTGTAATAGGCTAGTTTGGTCAGGGAATCCTCCACCCCTCCTGCTGAAGCTGTGCCACTGCACAGTCAAGAATAAACGATTCATGGGTCCAGACAATGAGCAAGCAAAAGGAGCATGGCTTTGTGTCCTAGCCATTAGGACACTCAGTTGGGATGGGGAGGTCCTGGTTTTTGGCTCCTACTCCTAGGTCTATTAATGCATTTTGCAATTATCAGTTAGCAGATAACAATAAGAAACAACTGTGGTTTCAGGGACCAGAACCCAGGACTACACAATTTCAGCCCACTATGCTGACCAATGTCTTTTAGATTAGCGACAGACATTCAAAAAGCCCAAGCCTGAATTGATTCATTCTTTGCAGGTTAGTCTAACTTGCAGAGCTTGAACCGATTTGCAAGTGGATAGACTTTCACTTTTTAATCAAGAAATACAGGCACATGCCTGCAGTGGCTTAGGCTAGAAGCCAGGGGGTGCTAGAGCAGCCCTCCCTTCCCTTCCACACTGCTGAGCTGAGGGGGGGCATGGCCAGGCCCTGGCAAGACGCTTTGATTAGGGAGGGGTTTAAACCCCCACCCTACCTGCACAGTCCTCAGCTGCAGTATGCCTGGAGGGGGAGGGGGAAGCAGTCCTTGCTAGGCTTTTCCTAGCTCACTGTTCAAGGGGCAAGAGCGTTGCCAAACCCTGGCCCCCGGCTAGCACTCTGAGGCAAGGGTGAAGTGGGTAGGGAGGACTGTTTGTGTGCAGTGCATGCATCTGTTGACAATACTGATCTTTTCAATCTCCCTCTCCCTGATTCTTCATACTGTCTGCAGCAGACTCACAGACAAGCAAGCTAACAGGGAGCTGATAACACAGAGTTTATCATCCCATCAAGAAAACAAAAGCCTCTCTCATTAGTTCAAGCTCTTCTTAAACAGCTTTTTTCCAAGGAATGAATGGAAGAACATTACCAGTTTACCTATTGCTTAGCTCCAAAAAGTCCTAAGCAGACATTGTTCTGTCTGCTTTTGTCCCAGAGAAACTGGAGACACACATAGACACCTCCCAGCATTAGCTAGTGTCTCGGCCGGCCAGAGCCGACTCGAGGTGATTTAGAAATTGATCGTTCGTCAGGGCGGGCTGGTGAATGGAGAGGCAGACAAGGTTTAATGGTTGCAAAAACGTTTACTTATGCCGCCTGTACTTCGGTTGTCTGAACAACTATGTGAGTTGCTCCAGCTGGCGAGGCCCAAGCCAGTTAATCCGTCCGCAAATCAAGCCGGCGGGAAAAGGGTACGTCTGGGATTGCGCTCGGCGACGGGAAGAAGGATCGATAGGTGATCAGTCTATCGATCAGCTAGCCGCAAGTCAGATCTCTTTAGAGGCACTCTGCAGCGTGCTCAAAGTTCTTCGACTTGGGCGGAAGTCGCTCTGAATTTTAAACGGCTAGCAAGCCAATTACTAGCCGCCACGTAGGAATAATTTAGCACTGGCCAATAGCAGGACACAAATTTGCATTCGAATGGCGGGAACTCTTTGCACCGTGCATTTCTGTACTGCAAAGAAGAAATGCACCCTGCAAATTGGCGGGAAATCTCCTGCACGCGGGTTCTTAATTGCAACAAAAACCTTCGCTGTGCAAGAGGCTCTCATGTGGCAAGAAAATTCCATCGTGCCGAGGCACCAAAATCACTGGGTTGTGACAGCTAGCAAGGGGGTGGTGTGACCATGACCAGATGCTGGCTAGCATCTGTGCAGTTGGGGTCCGTGCTGTGGGAGAAGGGAATGGGATCCCTGCTTGAGCGGTGAGGTGGGGTGGGGCAGGGGGAAGCCAGGCAGATGCTGCTGTGCCTGCAGTCCCCTACCTGCCTTCTCAGCCGGCCAGAGCAGTAATAGTGCTCCAGCTAGGGAGGATTTATGTGCACTAAACTTACGTTCTGTTACAGGTTTAAACCAGTTGCTGATCACTTAAATGGGTTTATGTGTAACTTCTGTCTCTAGTCTTATTATTTTTCTTGACCCAGGAATCTTGCCTTCCTTTCTGCACAGTGGCACAACTTTGATGGGAAAGGTAGAGAGTGCCCTAATTCAGGATAGTTCAGATTGTGGCCATTGGGGCTCACTCCTGGGAGGTTTGAAATGTGTGTTTGAACCTATCAGGCTGAGGAAGACACTGAACCCATGTTTCCCACTTCATAAAGAAGTGATCTAGCTTTTAAGGTACTACATAAAAGATAACACCAGTGCCACGACAATTGCTACCATTTGCACCTTTTATTTGTTTTCTAGTTGATATGTTGTTTCAAAACAGAGTCAGGCAGTCATTCCTATGCAAAAGGGTGATGTAGATGTCCAAGGACAGGAGCAGATTTTGTACTAGGAATCTCAGGCTAACAGAGTTGCATAACTACAGCCTTCTGATAGGCCCCAAAGTGAAGGGAAAGGTGCAATTTCAGATGCCCCACTTTGGTATTTCCTTTTTGTTAGCTTAGGTGTCTCCCCATTCAGCATTCTGACTGTTGTAAAACCTATTCCTACACCCCTAGCCCTCCCCATTTGCTGTATATGGAACATAGGTGCCTAATTCAGGTTTCCAATTTCCACTTCTGGAGCGCGGTACAAAAGTCAAATTATGCTTCATGTTGCTAAGTCTGGTATCTTTTATTAGTTTAAATAGTTGGAAAAAGTCTTTGCAAGCTTTTGGGTACAAGCACCCTTCTTCAGGCTGCCTGAAGAAGGGTGTTTGTACCTGAAAGCTTGCAAAGATTTTTTCCAACTATTTTAATTGTTTTAATAAAAGATATCAGATTTGCTGAAAGAACCTTGTCTGTCTATATCCTTAGATAAACATGGCTACAACGTATACCCCTTCTTTTATTTGAGGAAGAAATGTGGAACTTGGGCTCATCGTGCTTGGAACCTGTGCCTACCTCTATAACCCTAAGTGATCTTGAACATCTGCAAATGCACCGATATGAGACATGACATAACCTTGAGGGGTACCTGGGTGCCATGGTGGTGAGTGAGCCAGTCAGAGAGGCCAGGTGGGTTTCAATGGGGTGGGAATGAGCAATGGGGAAATCAATGGAGATAACAACTGGAGGAGGCTCCATCTGCTCCTCCCAGTGGCTCCATGTCCCTACAGCTGGGATCATTGTAGCCCCTCTCTGTCAGGCAGCCGCTGCAACTCCAGGTGCGGGGCAGTGCAGGCACTCGGCAATTGCCCCCTTGTGTTTGTCCCTGCCACGGCCCACGGCAGAGGCCAGGGGCACCTGCACACAACCTGGCATCCCCCTGCTGGCTGGGGGAGGCACGGCTGGGACCAGTGCTGAGGGCCTTTGCAAAAAGCCTTCTCCCTTTGTTTACAGATTCCGGAGGCGGGATGTGGGACAGCAGAACGGGTTGCTGGCAGCCAGTGCATTGCTGCACTCCCAGGGCCAGCTGGGAAGGACACTGTCCAGGGCTCCATGGGCACCTCCACACTTCATAAATGCACTTTAGGTAATGTGCATTAAATTAGTACCTCCATTATGCACGCTAGCAAAAGAGCACGGTTTTTTTATGATGTTTTAATACGCATTAAAGTAGGCTAATGCATATTAAAATGCACGTGTAGATGTGTCCCATGATTTCAAATCCATTTCACCCACAGCGCGGGAAAAGCGGGGGGAGAGAGGTGGCAAATGAGATCGGACACATTAGAC
>NW_005842150.1:2146851-2160076 GCF_000455745.1 Alligator sinensis | reverse complement strand
GCCGAGTCCCTCTCGCACGGCTCGCTGGGGGCCTAGCACAGTGGGTTTACACCGGTCGCACGTGCAAAGTAACTCTCAAAAATGACCCCTTGGCCATAAAAAAGAGCCAGCCACGTTAGTGCCTCAAAATGTCACAACTCAGGAGTTGGTTTCTCTCTAGTTTTTGTGCAAATGTGTGGCAGCGCCCCCTCAGCAACGACTTCTAGGGCAGCATTTCTCAACCTGTGGGTCTGGACCCAAAAGTGGGTTGCAAGAACGTATGAAAGGGTTGTGAACAAACTTTTAAAATAGATTCTCCGTTAAAAGAGAAAAATGTGGGAAACGGTGGCTTTTCCCTCGCAGGCTGCCAGAGTTCCAGCCTGTGGGGGGCTGCTTGGGGCCTCCCATTGCCCCCCACACTGCGGGCAGCAGGTTGGGAGTGAGGGGTACTGGGGTGGGACTGGCCATCACTGTTTACAAATGGGTTGTGGTACAAAAACGGTTGAAAACCACTGCTTTAGAGCTCTGTAACTGAAGCGTTACTTTATTGGTGTCCTTTGTGAAAAGCACCAGAGCCTCCTGCATCGGGATGCCAGTAGGAACAGCATTTAGCAACTAGTTTTCTCCTTAGGCACCTTACTTCAATACAGTACTTAAACCCACAAAGGGCAAATCCTTGCATGTGGAAGGATTAGTAGGAAAGGAAACTTAGCCATCACGGATCTCTTGTAAATCTAAATTGTATCTCTGACACAACTTGTGTAATTACCAAGTAATCTGAGCTAACATGGCCGTGGCTTGTTTCTTTGGAGCAACATCTTGCAAATACCAGTATTAAGCTTATGTCTCCCTTGCCATTACATAATTGTACAAAAAGAAAGTATTTGTTAGCACAGCAATTATGTGCCCAGAGGATGCAGACTTAGGGTCTTGCTTGAATTACAGGTGGTTGGATTTGGATTTGGCAGTCCTTGGTAGCTTGATCTCTGGGGAAAGGAGTGACTTGAGTTCTGTGAAGGGTTCTTTCACCATGTGATATTAACACTCATGATCGGAAATGACTAGTATTCATGGTCACATGGTGTTCAGTAAGTAGTTAAGTTGTGATCTTATGGGTAGTGAAAAGGCATATGGAATTGGAATAAACTGCTCTATAGAAATTATAAATTAAGAGAAATTTCCACAAGAAAGGCAGCAATGCAGGAACTTCCAAGTAAGTAAACAAATAAATCATGTACTGTTAAGTTTTTCAAGGACTAACCTCTGTTCATTTTCTAATCTAACTGAGAAGTGAAGCTGATGTTTTTGCTTGTATTCCATGTTATGTAGAAAAAGAGAGCTAAAGTGGTTTGAGTTAAAGATTAGAATTAATCTGAAACTTCATAGATGATGTGGTTATAATATTTGCATTCTTATGTAAATTTCTTGCCTTTATTTTAAAGAAAATGCCAACAGTCAATTATAAAATATCTAATTCCTGATTTAAAAAAAAATTAGACTGCCACAAAGCTGTTGGGTAAACATGTACTCTGGAATTTAGCACGGAGTTTATTTAGTAGATTAACATCTTTTGAAACTTCCTGGATTATTTTGTTTAAAACTATCCAAAATTGCATCCAGTATATTAGCATGAAACACAGAATTGAATAGTATAAGTTATGCATTTACATAACTTAATAGACCCTGAAAAAATGGTTAGTTTTGTTTGTAGATATGGATCTTCTAGTCACAACAAGAACAGCCTGGGGCCAGAGGAATGTTCCCCACTTTGTTTTGTCAAGGTTCTTCCTAGTGAGGCAGGGTTGAGAGAGAATTTATAAGGGATGGGGAGGTACACTGCTGTCCAAGACTGGGTACAGGCCATAGACACAAGTACATAGGTTATGATTTCAGAACTATTAATATTGATCTATTCTGATACCAGTTTTTATGCACTTATTCTTCACACATGCAGATGTGTATGTATATACACACATGCACACAAGCACTAAAAATGTTATCCAGTGCATCTAACTTCCAATAATGAATCCAGTTTTATTAAGTTACTTAAAACCACTGCCACTTGTTTATATAGATCTATTGCGCAGCGTTCATTCTGTTTTCTTTATAGGAAAAAAGGAGTATACTTCTAGCACGTTTAGAAGAACAAATCCTGGTTCTGGCAATCCCAGGAGAAGAACATTTCCCCCCTATCCCCTCTATCCTGTAGAAGAGGTGGGGGAAAAGTGGTTTCCTTTTTCTCTCTGAAGGTATTACATTTTGTGCACCTTCACTTACCAGGGCAGAAATGGTCTGAAAAGAGAGGGAGCATCTCAAACTAGTTAGAACTGTAACCATCAAAGGAAATGCTTACAATGATCAAAGGAAACCATTACAGTGTGGAACACCAGCGGTATGTGCTTCCCATGCTGGGTTGCAGACGGCTGACACATTTTGGACTGGCTTCAGCTTCTGGATTTTATGCACAGTGCTAAGTAGGGCACATCCCAATAGTTCAGTTTCAGTGATAAAGGCACGAACAAATACAGATAGAATATATGAAACCAGTATTTTAGGTTTACCTTACATGTGCAGATAGAAAGAGATGTCCTTTGACACAGCTGCTTGTTTTCAGGGCTTTCCTTGAAAACCCAAGGTGTCTAATAGGATTTCTTAAGTTTGGTTTTTAACCCCATTTTAGCAATAAATGGCCAGTCAGTTAGTGGCACTCATACAATTCTAGCTGGTTGAAAACGGTTGTCTTAAGTAGCACTTTTCCTATTAAAGGAAGCTAGTATGTGACCACCCTTCTTTTCTAGATAGGAAAATTGAGGCACAGAGGACAAGGGATTTGCTGGTCAGTCAGTTTTGTTTTGCCCAGTCTGTTTCTGCCTTGTTCAGATTGAGCCTCTGTTGGGTAGCCCATTATCCAGTCTTCAGCAGATGCTAGGTCATTCTACTTTAATAGCAGAATTAGGCATAAGGATACTGACTAATTGTGTATTGTTAATCTGCAGCTGATACAGCAGTCCTTAACTCCTTACTAATGGCTAAGAACCCCCAAACCGGATGTACTTGCAGTTGTTGTGGTTATATTATCATGCTAGGTAGCTTATGAACAGATTGGGTTACATCTAAATATTCCTCTCCCAGAATCCGTACTGAATGGATTTTTTGTTTTTATTAAAGGTGCAGAGCATGGAGAATGATGAACTTCCGCCAGAGGATGGGCTGGATTGGTGTGGGGTTGTATCTGCTGGCAAGTGCTGCGGCTTTTTACTATGTCTTTGAAATCAATGAGACATACAACAAACTAGCATTGGAGCACATTCAGCAACACCCTGAGGAACCACAAGAAGGAACCACATGGATGCACTCCTTAAAAGTACGACTGCTGTCCTTGCCTTTTTGGTTGTGGACTATCATATTTTTAATACCCTATTTACAGATGTTTTTGTTTCTCTATTCCTGCACAAGAGCTGACCCCAAAACTGTGGGCTATTGCATCATCCCTATCTGCTTGGCTGTTATTTGCAACCGTCACCAAACATTTGTGAAGGCCTCTAATCAGATCAGTAGATTACAGTTGATTGACACTTGATACAATCTCTGGTTGCCATAGCTGCTTCAGAAACCATGCATATGCCTGATCTAATCACAAGACTGAACGGAAATACTGAACAGAGGCTAGAAAAGAGCCTTTTCTTTCAAACAGTTAAAAGGGGAACAGAATAGCAGGTTTTTAATTTTTAAGATAAGTTACAATTTTTAAAAGTGTGGATCTACCATGTCACCAGAAAGGAAGAGTCCTCTGTAACATGATGGGATAACTTCTCATTTTGCCTTATGATGAAAACTTGCTACACTCCATTTGAACCATCATGTGGGAAGTCCATTTCTGGTCTGCAATCTTACTCTGCTGTACAAAAAGACAAACAAAAAAGATGATTTCCTAGGTTTCCTTTTGAGAAAAATCAAAGAACAGACATTTTGTGGTAAAATGTAAAATGATTAGAACATGATTATAAAAGCTGCACTTAACACAATACTTTGCATTCTCATTTTTCTGAATACATATTTCACACTTATGTTAGAGCTTGTTTTTTAATTCACTGTTTTTAGAAGCAATTGTATTACACTGGAAGCAAAAAATGACATATGGCTGATTTATTTTTAGAAAGGGCAGTCCTCTCTGTTACAGACACTGAATTAAGGAGGTGCACAAATACTACATCATAGATTAAAGCTGGGGAGCAGTCTAGGCCCAGAGACACTTGGTCTGTGGCACCAAAAGAAGGCTCACCACTTACAGTACGCAAACCACTTCTCTTCTTCCCCCCCCCCCTTTTTAAAGTGGTTCCTTCTTTTTTTTAAAAAAAACCCCTTCCATAAATGCAACTCTTACTTCACTATTCTAGTTCCACTTCAGCAGTGGTGCAGAACAACTTTCTGTGGCATGGCATTGTGTTAGGAAATGCTGTAACTGAGTTTTAATTAGATAGGGAATATCATTGTAAAATCAACCAACCCCCCCAAAAAACAAAAACAATAAGATGCAAGTGAAAATAAGACACTGTATGGGTGCTAAATTTCCTTCCCAGATACAGATCAAATTAGCTAAATGATTCCTGGATATGAGTAAAGCCATTTAAAAATACGTATGTTAAGTGCTGGTCATGATTGTCTGTCTTAGCACTGAAATTGGAGGGTGAAGCTATTTTTGGCATAGTTTCTGTCAAATTCTGACTACTGTGCTTTTTACTTAAATGTAAATAGGCATTTTATTTTCTGATGACCCCTTTGGTTTCAGGATTTGTCAAAGATTAAGTATCCAGCCGTTGTGGACATCCCCTTTTTCATGTTAAGACTTGAAATGTGAAAAGCTCAAGCTTTTCAAGGTTAATGCTTGATCTTCAGCAGCAAAAGCAACAGAACAAGACAAGTGTAAACTGACCTTTCTCAGTGGCCCATGAATGCCAGGGTTGAATCATAACAACTGCTAATAGTTGACTTGAAAGAGGTTACTGTTAACCATGTCATTGTCAGGAAATCTGGCTCTGTGGCATCAAATGCTTGTATTGATGTAAGGACTGAACAGGCACCTCAGCCTGCACAGGAACATCAGTGTACTAAGTTCTTGATTATTGTACCCACAATTGTTAGCAGCAATAGAACTACATCAGTTGTACAGGTCATTAAAATTTAATGTAGGTTGTTATGAAGATTAATATAATCAGGTTATGGCCAAACTACTCACTTTTTTCCACAAGTAGGTGTACATTTTTTATTTTGGATTTGATTTATCCTCAAGTCACTTTGGCCTCTGGCAGACATTAAAAGAAGAAAACTAAGAAAAAAGAACAGATTAATGGTAGCCTGAATAAAGATATGAAAGATATTAACTTATACTACCATGCATTTCATTGTGGAATATATCTTGTGACCCAAATGCAGTAAAATAAAGCTGTATCAGATTATATTCAGGCACCAATCCCAGGCTTTATTTGCCTGGCACTATTGTGTCTACTCAGTGCTGGCAGAACCTTTCAATCGCAGTAAAACTATTGGCGTTTGATACTTGGGAGTCCTAATGTGACCACACTGCTTAGCATCCAAGTTGTAATGGGGTTCTGAACTAAGCATTTCCATGTATTTTGCATGTGGGGCCTAATATATTTGCTGCTCTTAGTATTCACCTACCAACTCAGACCTCACACAGGACAAAACTTTTCCAGAAACTCCAGTGCATGCAATTTACCCAACCACTCACTAGATTGAGTACTCAGTTGCCATCTATTTAATTCAAATCTCTATCTCCCACATTCCAGAATGGTGCACTAACTACTAGGCTACTGGGTAGTCTGGATGAATCTCCCTTCTGCTGCAGCTGTTTTATTCATATACTGAATATTCATTGGCTTAGAGAGAGCAAGAGCAACTTTATAGCCCAGTGATTGTGACAGTCAGTTGAGAGCAGCCTGTACTTCAATTGATATTTGTATGGCTTGGAACAGTTCAACAGGAGGGACTGACACCCATCCAGAATACTGATCATCCTGGAATGTAGGGTATTCTTGCAGACAACAGACCTGTTCTCAGATCAGGTGGTGAGAATTTGAAAACAGGGCTCTTACATCTCAATAGAGCAGGGGTGGGAAAAATGGTGGATCTAGCTGGTGGCTGGACTCCATTTCCCTGCACCCCCTGCCCACATTGCTGAAACTGGTTTTCATGGAGACTCTAGGAGCAGCAGGGCCATGACAGCATGTGGCCAGGGTTTCCATGGAGACCGGTCCCAGCAGCACTGGCAGGGTGTATGGCTGGGCAGGGAGGTGCTCTGGGGCCGAAGTCAAGATCTGATGGTGACAGTATGGTCTGGAGCTGTGGTGGAGTTGCGATCCCTGCCCAGGGCGTGGGCAGATCACAGCTCTGCCATGGTCCAGAACCAGGTTGTCACCATTGCAAGATCCCATCTCCAGAACAATTCCCTGCCCAGCAGAGCACCCTGCCAGTGCTGCTGGGACTGGTTTCCATGGAAATATTGGCCTCATGCTGTCACAGCCCTGATGCTCCTTTAGTCTCCATGGAAACTAGCCACAGCAATGTGGGCAGGGGCTGCTGGGAAATGGAGTCTGCTGCAGGCCTTATCCAGCCAGTGGGCTGGACTTTACCTGCCCCTGCAATACTGCCTAAATCACTGGACTGCTGGGCATGATGGGGAGAAGTGGTTTTTTTTGTTTGTTTTTTACAACTATAAAGACCAACTTGGCTTAGGCAAGACTCTGGGAAAGGGGTCATGGCTGAGAATCCCTGAACAGGGGTAGATACTATGCCAGCTTTGAGGGCATAGGTTTTGTTCTGGTTTGCCCATCCTTAGACACTTACCTTGCATAGGTTATGTGCTGAGGTTCTCTCCAAAATACACCCAACTGGGATGAAGTTGCCATTAGCCAACTGCAGCACCTAGAAGTCAGGCACTAGACTGCCTGAATTCCTGTGCCAACTGCAGCACCTTAACCGCTATCATTTTGCAATTAACAATGCATTACTGGAACATTTTAAAAATGTCTTTGGGGGACTAAATGCACTGTGAAAAGTGTGTTCACCTTTTTAAAAACAATAAAGCCTTCAGTTTGTCCTGGTTTGGATCTTTGTTGGCTAGACTCTCCATTCTTGGATTTTAAGATCAGGTTAAACTGACACTTGAGCAGAATGGTTTAGTCGGGGATAATTCTTGAGCAGGGGGCTGGACTAGATATCCTGAGGTTCCTTCCAATCCTTCTATTTTATGGGAGAGGGAACAGACATACTCAGAGCAAGTTACTGCAGGAGCTGCTCCCCCTACTTGCCTATCAAGATGGAATTACAATGTATGGTGGATTAGCATTTGGCAAACGGATGCAGTTTGCTCCAATCCAGTTAGGTCTAGTGCCAGTTATATGACACAATACTGCCTTTTTTTGCCGAGATTCATTATTTGGGTCTCAAGGCTATTACAACTTGCTGCTGTTCTGATAACTGAGGTAAATAGTGGCTTAGAATTCTTGGCCTCAAGGCACAAGCAACATACTTGTCAATATAGACCAGCACTTCACTTAAGTCTCTCAGAGTGAGGAGAAGGCCAATTAGGAGAGGATCTATAAGCAACAGTTCCAAATGAATAAATACTAGCTGGAGCAGCCTTACTATGCACATAGCTGGGCTGGGAAGTTAGAAAGGATTCATGAAACAACTGTTTTGCTGTCTAGAGCTATGCAATGATGCGAGTGAAGTGACCCAGCTAGATGAAAAGCACTCTGAAAACTACAGCAAAAAAGGCTAAGGGAAGAAAAATAAGTCACATGAAAATCACTCCAGGAAACTGGCTAACAGCAGGGATGGTGCAGAAATAATAGTAGTTAAACAGGATGTTAGTAGCAGAGAATCACAGGCCAGCAAAAGTAGGCAGAAAATGAAGATCCTTCATTCCAGCTTCACAAATTAGGCAGGGGTTGTTTGTTTTTTTTAAAGGAGTGCTATAAAAAAGTTGCTTGACCCTTGGAGGCATTCTTTAGCTTAATAAGAAACAGAGCTGGTTAATTTCTAGTAGCAAAAAGAGTTCATGCACATACCCAGAAAGTATTTTCAACAGACTGCTATATACCAATTCCATTTCAGAAGAAGGATAATGCCTTGACATTCTCGCTCTATTCTACTAATATTATTAAAGCCTAATGCTGGACTGTATCCTTGGTACAACATCCTTATTTCACCAGGGCAGTCAGTGAGCAGAAGGATCCTACCTATTTTCTGAGCCACATGCTTAACTCCAGTATTAGTCAGATACACAATGCCACAAATGCATCTGATAAGAGCTGTGCAAGTGACACTTATGTTAAGCTGGATGAAGTGGTTTTTTGTCCCTGATCAGTGGAAAGACGAGGGATCAGACAAAGTCTAAGCTCTACTTACAGATGCTCTGACTAACAAGACACATCTTAGCACATATTTATCTGGTCTCTTTGTCCATGAGACCAGCACATCAATCTTGCCTCCTTTCCTTTTATCTGCATACTGCTTGGTGGGGCTGTAACTGCACTAGCTGTTATTCCAAAATCAATTTGTCACTGTCAACTAAGTGAATGTATGTCAGTTTGGGTTCTGTATACTCTAGAATTCCACAGCAGAATTAACCCAGTGTGTCTATAAAAACAAACACCCCACACAATCTTCATTACCATCATCCCTTCTACCCCAGCAGCTCAGAACAGTGTTCTTCATTACATTCTCTATGAGAACTTTACTCTGCTGCTCAAAACCTCCCATGTATCAGAGGGATACCATCTTAGCACCAGCTTATCTTAATCACTGGTCACTATACTGTTTTCCATACAACCCAGCTAGCCTGCCTAGTTTTCTTGCTATTTCTTTGCCTTTACTGCTAGCTGGGCTCTTCATATTCCCTACTATCAAGAATGCTACAAGCACACACCCATGTTTTGCAGGGAAAACTACAGACAGACCCTAGAAAAAGTAGCAGCATAGCAGGTGCCTTGCTACAGTACAGTGAGCAACCTCATGATCTGGAAAATGCCAAACTTGGTGTTCACAGAACTGAGATATCCCTGGAACAGAGAGAGATTACCTAGGTATTTCACACCTCTTGGGCTGTATCAGGCACCTTACAAATATAAGTGAACATCACTTGCTTTTTGTTCATGTTTTTCAGTGTTTGACATAATGCAGAAACGTTTTTTTTCTTAAAATAAGAGACTCTGCAGCATAATATCACACTTTCAGGATATACAGAGCACAGGTCAGAGAGTCAAGTAGAAGTCAATTAACTTACCAGGGGTCACATCCAAAAAGCACTAAGTTCCATCTTTTTGCAGTAGCCATCATACCAGGATCCTGGGTACTATTCACCCTCCTTTAGAACACCTTAAGTGAATACCATCTATATAAACACCTATTGCTCAGTTCATCACCATTTTGAATGCCATTACTACTCTAAACTTTTTTTTAGAAAGGATAGTATTTTAGATATACCTTATTTAGTATTAGTTGAGATTCAAGTTTATTCTTGCCAATGCTGTTGCTTTTCTGGAGTTTTTCCTAATAAAGCCCAGTTATCTTCTCCAGTTACTTTCTTGCAATACTAATTTTCTCACTTATGAGCAATCATCTCTGGGTAGACTGTATGGGCTAAAATAGAGGCTCTCTAAATAAGCTCGTGTAGGACATATACATTGTTCTATATTCTCTTCTGAAATGCAGATTTTTTTCTAAAAAAATCTTCTTGCAAATGCAAGAAGAAAAACCCACATAGACTATCAAAATACATGCATGCAAAACAGACTGAATGTTGCGCTAATCAACAATCTCTCAAGTTTTTTGTATATATTTTGTTCTCATGAATATTCATTATACCCATCTTCATGTTGTTCAATATTATGCAAACTGAACAGCAGGAGAGGACACTCATCTTACAACATGCTAAGGTAAGAGAATAATTTTTTTTTTTTTTCCACACCTCACATGTAAGTGGTGGTTTATTTGTTTTGTTTTTTACCTCTAGAACTATTAGGTTGTTTACAATTTATGTCTGCATATGCTTATAATTATGCACACCATGGGAAATTAATGCCTGCCTTTACAGCTTAGTAATAACTTTAATACTGCACTTGTGTTTATATGTAACAGGTGATACAGTTACCAAGCAGGTAAGAATCTCACTCTTAAGTCCAATGCAAACATAAAATAAAGAACAGTCCTCCCCAAATGGTTATAAAAGTGGTCTCTCTTGCAAACAAATCTTTACATAGGGGCTCACTGTGTTTGCAGTTTCCTTTATTAAACACTTTGCTGTGCATAGACTCCCTGTGCAGATCTCAGTGCTAAGATGGGGCCTAAAAATAAAATTTAGCAGGTGGATAAAGCAAGCTGGCAAAAGGACAGTGTGATGGTAATAATGTGTTCTAGCACCAACTCGCTGTATGCAGTCTTCATATTTTTAATAAACTGATAATATTCAGAGTAATCTACCTTGTGATCCAAGTTAAAATATTTTAGACAGATAAAAGTTGGCGTTACATAAGTAAAACCATACTCCTGCGTTTCTTATGTATTCTGGTTTAAACCAAACTTATTTAAAAAGATCCACTGCAAATTATGTCAACATTTCACAATTAGCATTTGAACTGTGGTAGAGGGTAAAGTCCTGATCCAAGACGTCCGTGTATCTTGTCAAATCAACTGCCAAACACAAACATACCTCATACCTGAACACCAGAGACTTCCTGTCTTGTAGGCTTTTTTAAAGCAATTTTTTTTTAATTATTTCCTTGCTAATGTATTTAAGCCAGTCTAGAATCCTCAGATTATTTTATATACATCTCTAACAACTTCTTCACAGGAAATTGTTAGCTTATTGTTTCTACAATTTCAAGTACATAAACTGTCTTTTTTTTCTTCCAAGTTTGTCAATTTTAAAAGTGATACAAATAAATACAGAGCTTGGGAGTAGTTCCTTTAACAGCTCTAGACTGTTTTATGCTCAGGGAGTATCCAAAACATACAGCTGTTTGTGTACAATGTCTTTGCCAGAAGCTCCTCTTGACATTTACATTCCATGTTCTCTTCTCTCCAGCATTAAAATAATAATTTTCATCTACCTAAAAATATTTTAAAAACCCAAAACAAGCCACCCTTATTTCTTTTGTCAGATTATTTATTAAAATTAAATACTAGAAAAACAAAATGGTATTTCTCTTCAGCTTGGTTGTATTTTAGAACAGAAATGCGGATACCTGGCTTCCAAAAATATTCCATTTTTTCCCGGAAGTAAGACTGTCCAGTTAAATGTACATTTGATAGAACTGTTAGGTCTTTTTCTAAAATGCTCAGGAGTCTTTAAGGCAACAGTCAGGAGTGCTGAATTTTTGTCCGTTTTAAGGGTGGCTCATCTGAACATGTTTTGTCAACATTGTTTTCTTCCTGGTCCTCATCTTCATCCTCTTCCTCTTCCCCTTCCCCAACATCACCTTGTAAAAGGTTACAATACATAGGTTAGTAACAGAAGAAGTGTTTGCAAATCCATGTTTTGAGGCGAGGGAACCAGAGGGCTCTGAAGATGGAGAGTCTCTAAATCAGCTGTTCTCAAATCTTTTTAGACTCAAGGCACCCCTCGGAAACTGGCAGGTCTTAGTTTGCACTAGACTACAGAAAAACACTAGAGCAAATTTTCCTATTACAAAGTACTCAAAAAGACCACAGCAGCTCAGAAGGTTTCTAGCACCATGGAGTCCTATTAGCAACCTCCAGGTTTTTCTCATAAAGGGCTGCAAGGGACCTCAAAAGATTACTGAGTCCAACCCCCTATTCTGGGCAGGAATACTGCTGAGATCAAATGATCCCAGCAAGGTGTCTGTCCCATCTCCTCTTGAAGCCTTCCAAGGTTGGGGACTGCACCACCTCCTTGGGAAGTCTACTCCAGATTCTGGTGACCCTTACCGTAAACAAGTTCTTCCTTCCATCCAACCTGAAACCATCCTCTAACAGTGGTTTCCAACCTTTTTAAGTAGGAGACCACTTTTTGAATTAAAAAACAACTCAAGATCTACCATGCGCCACCCTCTCCCCCCACAGGTCAGTCTATGGGGAGGGAAGGGGAGGAACAGATTGAGGCGGAGAGAGAAAAAATGATTTGGGGCTGTGGCTCTTCATCGGGTAAGTCTGTGGGGGGAGGGGCAGATCAAGGCCCCCACAGTGAGGGAGGGACCAGGGCACAGACAGGAGCAGGGGCTGGGGGAAGTAGGGCCCTGGCTGAGCCAGGGCATGTGCCCTCCGGGCCTCTGCTTGTCCCCCCAGCCCCTGCCTGTCCCCTGCATATGCCTCCCATTCCCTCCTAGGCTGTGTCCCCCCGCCCCCAGACAAGCCACTTACTGCTCCATCCTGTGCCCAGGCTGTTCAGGGCCTTCCCCTGCCCACTCCCTCAAAGCCCAGCCCACAACGACAGCTGCCTCCGCTGCACGCAGATGCGGGAAGCATGTGCCCTCCAGGGCCTCAGCTGGCGTGCACACAGTGGTGGGAGGCCCCCTACGCTCCCAGGACAAGCCACCTGGGCTCTGGCCCTTCCACCACCGGCCCAGCCGGGACCCGCTCCGCTCAGCCTACCCCTGCCGCACTCTGTCCCTCACCGCGGGGGCCTCAATCCGGTCCCTGCTCCTTCCCTTCCCCATGGACTGACCTGCTGGGCTTGGGGGGGGGAGGGGGGGGAGCATGCTCAGGCCCCCGATCCAGTGCAAAAGGCGCTGCTCCTTGTCCTCCCCTGGGATGCCCCAGTGAACAGCTTTTCTCCCCACCCCTCATAGATGGCCACCAAGTCCCCCCTCAAGTCTTCCCTCCTGAGATCCCTTAGTCTTTCCTCATCTCGTTTGTTCTCCAGGCCCCGAATTGCTCTTGTGGCCCTTCTCTGGGCCCTTTCAAGATCCTCCACATCCTCTTTGCCGCGCGGCGCCCACGACCGGGCACAGCACCGCAGTCACGGGTGGGTATGTGTCCGATACCACTCACAGGGCCGGCCTGGCTGAGGACCGCTGCTCCCAGGGGAGTGCGACCCCGCTTTGCCACCCGCCCGCGTCGGGTCCCAGCTGCTTTGCTGCGCGCGCCGGTACCTCGGGTTCCGGCACACGTTACATTTAGGACGCGGTGAACCAGGCGCTCCCGCACGCACTGAGCCCCGGGGCCGCGAGCAGATACTGCGCTGCTCCTCCGCCCCCGTGCCCCG
>NW_005842150.1:2145442-2145894 GCF_000455745.1 Alligator sinensis | reverse complement strand
ATTGTTGGCCCCTGGGGTCCTTGCGGAGGGCTGACGGCTGTGGAGCCGTCCCCTGGGTGTGGGGGCCAGGGGGAGAGAACCGGGGTGCAGGAGGCAGGGCCCGGGGCATGTGGGGCCCACGGCCCTGGTCTTCCCCTGCTTTTCCTCCTCCCTGAAGAGGGAGAGGTGACCGCCAGGCTGGTCAGTGGGTGTCGCGTAGCTTGTGGCAGAACTTGACCCGCCACAGCCCCACCTCACATCTTTAAAGAGCAGAGAGAGGTTGTGAGCTGGGGCAGTGTGAAGCTAGGCCGAGGCAGGGGAAGAGGTGCAGCTGGTAGATTGGGGTGGCCGGCCTGCAGCACAGGCCCTAGCAGCCCCCGTGACAGATCAGGGAGGGGACGGGCAGCGCTGTGGCAGGCAGGGCAGGGAACAGAAGGCCACGCAGGGGATGGGGCTGGGATCAGAAAAATTGG
>NW_005842150.1:2129031-2145411 GCF_000455745.1 Alligator sinensis | reverse complement strand
GAGGATCAAAGTGGCACTTGAGGAAGTGGCTGAGCTATTTTGAGGCCTGCCTGCAAAAAAGGGTCGACCTGCCAGGGAGGCTTTAGTAAGCAGTGTTTTTGAAGAGTACCTTGGAGGTCAGCCCTTGGGACTATGAGATATTATTCATAAAGTTTCCAAGCATCCTATATGGGTGTGCGTATCACGTAAGTGCATAATTAGCTTAATTGTGAAGCGCAGGGTCAGTCCCAGTTTATTACCCGCTACTTACATTGAAACGATCATCAGCTATTCACATATTCGTTAAAAGCATTAGCTGCTTAAGTGCATGGGAATCCTCTGCTTTGTAAGTTAGTTACACAGGGTTTAACTGCATGATCGAAGCTGGCTGGGAGCTGTCCATTTCAAGGCTTCTAAGGCAAGCTCAAGCCTACTAGGCCCTGCCAATTTCAAGGCTGTTTGTTTATAAGGTGTTTTGAGAAACAAGATAAGAAACCTTTTTGATGTGCAAAAAGTTTAGCTCACTTGCTCCTGTAATTAATGAGTAATTATCGACATTGAGACGGGGGTAAATACAGACCCTTTTATCAGTCCCAACACTGTGCACTTAAACGGGGTGCATTTGCACTGTGAATGCTGTCATTCTGTTTTGTAGCAAGGTTCTAGTGTTTGAGCTGGGATTCTCTCCAGAGAATGAGAGAAACAAGGTTTGTTTTGCAATATTTTTTTATTGAGATTCAGTAAGCTTTCAGGCACAGGGTTTTATGGGACACTAAAACTATGGACTGAACGCAGACAGTAGTTTTACAGCTTATGATTTATTTGCTCCCCGTTAGCCTCCCCCCTTTTGCATGGTATTATTGTGGTGAAAATAAATGGTGAATCTAAATAAACAAACCTATATATTTATAGGTTTATTTCAACTGCCTTTTTCTTGGTTTGTAGCTGCTTTTGATGGCTTCCTTTAATGCCACAGGCTTACTGCCGTCTTCCCTTCCCTTAAGTCTCATCAGCAGGGCAGGGTGGCACTGTAGAGACCAACTCTTTCAAAGAGGCACGAGCCTTCATAGGCAGCAATCTACTTTGTCAGATGCTAATTACCTCTCTACTTATTAAGTGCTGTTGTTTAACTCCATTGTGTAAATGAAAAAGATTCTTGTTTTACCTGGTGTTTACTTCAGGCTGTACGTACCTGCTGCTTGCCCAGAATTGAAGACAGGCACTTTGTGCACAAAAGCTTGTCTAACATCTTTCCCCACTTTACGGTTAATTTAGTAAAAGATACTGCCAAATAAATACTGATTCTCTCTGAACCTCTGGTGCTAGCTTGCACATCAGCATTAACTTGCTTTTTGCTTCTGACAAACTGCATTTACTACTTCAGTCAAACAGCAAATGACCTTTTTCAGATTATTTCTGTGCCTCTCTCTTTTTATATCTGTTGTTTCTTTGTAGGGTGCTGTAAAGAGACAAGCTTTATATGCTTGCAGTACTTGTACTCCACCAGGAGAAGAACCGGCAGGGATATGCTTAGCCTGCAGTTATGAGTGTCATGGAACACACAAGCTGTTTGAATTGTATACAAAAAGGTAAAGCACTATTGGGGCCATTTCTGAGGTACTTCCATTTATCTGCCACATCACGAAGCAGTAAAATGCAATATTGAAGATGGCGTATACCTGTAAGTCTAGGGACAGAAATGACACACAAACTGGTTTAAATCTGTAACAGCAGAAGTTCAGTGCACATAAACCACATTCAAAATGGCCAGAACTGGTTTAAGATAAACCAGTTAAGTGATTTAGGTTACATTGGTTTATTGTGCTTTTGTCCCAGATCCCCTCCAGGTTCAAGTCAACTCACAGTCGCTGTCTTTCAAACACATATGCTTACCCATAAGCCTAAGAGTATTCTCGGCAGCAATAATTACATGGGCCGGAAGAGTATCCCAATTGAATAGTGATTCTACTCAACAATGATACTGAAATCTGACAGGCTGTTAGCATGAGGGAGTAATGCTGCTGGACTTTGATCAGTTCTAAAAGATGATATTGTGAATTAGCTTATGAGAGTATGTTCTAGTTCTCAGTTGGCAGTGGGAAGCCCTTAAAAATATAAAAATAAAATCATTTTGAGACATTTAAAAAAATATCTGAACTGCTATATTTTTTTTTTCCAGAAACTTCTGCTGTGACTGTGGAAACAGCAAATTCAAAAATTTGCAATGCAGATTACTTCCAGTAAGTTTAAACATTGCTATTTTCTTCATTCTGTAGAGAATAATAAAAGCTGGTGGTAGTATTGCTTCTCCAAGTAGGAGAGTTTAGTTGTGTTTTTTTCTGTCACAAAAAACAATGTACTCTCAATAGAGAACTGATTACAGAAGCTGTTAAAATGGGTTCATTGCATTGTATAGAGTTAAGATTTGCACAGCAAAACCAGGACTTACAGCTGTTGCTAGAGACAGGCTATAACTTTTAAAATCTAGTTTTAATTAAATTCTTTGTGTACCAGTCACATAAGTTGGCTAAACTGGGTTAGCTTGTGTACAGGTCCTAAAGAACATGACTTAGAATGGTTTTACTGTTACCAGTAAGCAAAGTGAGGTGTTGAATCCCATTCTGGAAGATGGGAAGAACATGCAGTTCAGTAGACCCTTCAGCACTGAATCTAAAACACTGGTAAAATACTGAGAAGTATGGGCAGAACTGAAGGTTCAGAACTCATAGGTTTGTTTGGATAAAATTGTAGTGCATTGATTCCAGGGGTTGGGCTAAATCACCGTTTCTCAATCTGTGGGTCGCTAGAGTATATGAAAGGGTTGTGAACAACCTGTAAAAATGGATTCTCCTTTAAAGGAAAAAAATATGGGAAGCTGTAGCTTTTTCCTTGCAGGCTGTCAGGGTTCCAGCCTGCAAGGGCATGCTTGGGGCCCCCTCTGTCCCACACACCCACCCCCTGCCCTGCACACTGGGGGTAGGGGGGCAGCAGGTCAAGAGTGAGGGGCACTGGGTCAGGACTGGCCATCAGTGTTTACAAATGGATCCTGGTACAAAAAAGGTTGAGAACCACTGGAGTAGATGATCTCTGGAGGTCCCTTCCAGCCCTACTTATCTATGGTTTTATGATTCTCAGCCAGGGTGCTATAGCACCCCAGGCTGATGCAAAACCCTTCGAAGGGTACCCTGAGATACGAGGAGATAAGCAGGTAGGAGGAGATTAGTGCAGGCTCAGGTTCTTCCCTACCTAGCCACTCCCCTAGCCCCACTGCCTGGACCCTCTGCAGGGAGGTAAGCATTCAAATAAATTATTTTTTGAACTAGAGTGCCACTTAATTCCCAAAAGTTATGGAGGGGGGTCTTGGGTCTGACGAGATTGAGAACCACTGCCATTGTGATTATCAGTGGTCTTATAAAAGTGTGTGCACATGAAGACTGGGTTGAAGTTAGCTTTTTCAAGCCATGATTGTAAGGGCTTTCAGATCAGTACTTTTCCCTGTCTCATTTGCTGTAGTCTGTGCCCCCCTGCTTCCCTCTGCTAAGCTGTATGATTTTGGTGACATTGTCCCCACCGCCCCCTCCTTTTTCCTTTTGGACTTCAGCATTCTTCATGTTTCTCTCTCATCTTTGCTGCCACACAAGCAAGGTATTGTTGAAACATCTGAGTTCTCATATCCATGTGTGAGAATCCTGAAAAGCTACTAAAGCAGGAGATTCCTTTTGTAGCAGGGGCATCATACTAATGTCAAGTGAGTAAGTGTAATAATTGTCCTGTAGGAAATTAAAATAATATATAATTGCCTTCAGGTCATGCAGTCTGACCAGACTTTTTTTACTGCTTTATCCATCCAGACATGCATCTTGTTTTCTTTCTAGGAAAAAGTAAAGGTGAATTTGGGCAATAAGTATAACGACAACTTCTATGGATTGTACTGTATTTGTAAAAGACCTTATCCTGATCCTGAAGATGAGGTAAGAAATGAAGGATTGGGAATAACACAAAGTGCATGTACTTTTTATTATGTACATAGTGTCCTCAGGATCTCCATAGCATATATCCCATCTTAATAAATCTTAACCTGCCTTGTCACTTTGTTATATCATTTTATATAGTAGTCTGCAATCTCAGTTTCTTAAACAAAAAAAAAAGTTTTTATCCTCAAAGATAGCTGTGTAAGACTGAAGCGAAGTGTTGGGATAGCCCCAATATGCAAATAAAATAATGCCACCCGTACCCCCCTCCCTCCCTTCACCCAGGATAAACTAATAGTAGAAAACCATTTCTCTCTTTCTGCTGCTCCCTCTGCCTTCTTCCAGACACTAGGTTACTTTATACTTGAGTGTATGGGATCCTCAGCTCTACAGGGCAACCTGCTTCTAACACTGGAACCTGGGACATGCACAGTATTTCTACAGCTGTAGAAAGGCATCACTACATTCATAGGATCATAGGAAAGTAGGGCTGGAAGAGATCTCATGAGGTCATCTAGTCCAGCCCACTGCTAAAGACAGGGATCATCCTTGACCAGACCATCTCAGTCAAGCATCCGTCTAACCTGCTTTTGAAAATTTCCAAGGATGGAGATAACATAACTTCTTTAGGTAGCCTGTTCCAATTCATTACTATCCTCACAGCCAGAAAGTTCCTCTTAATCTCTAACCTAAATTTCCCCTGCTGCAGCTTGAGGCCATTGCTCCTAGTCCTGTGCCCTACAGCTACAGAAAAGCCAGTTGCTATTCTCTGTATAATCACTCTTCAGGTATTTTGGAGATTTATCAAGTCCGCCCTCAGTCTTCTCTTCAACCCGGCTAAATAACCCTAGTTTGTTCAGTCATTCCCCGTTAGTCTCGTCTCTGAGGCCCCTGATAATTTTTGTTTCCCTGCACTGGACTCTTTCCAAACTGCCCACATCCTACTTGAAGTGTGGGAGCCAAAACTGGGCACAGTATTCCAAGTGAGGCCTCACCAGTGCTGAATAGAGTAGGAGAATCGCTTCCCTTATTTCAAGTGACACTCCTGTTAATACAACAGAGGACAGCGTTGGCTTTTTTGCAACAAGAAAAATATACATAGTATAGTATGGTGTATACTATAATCTCTGCAATACTTTTATGTATTCAGTTATGGAGGGTTTTTGTTGCAGTCATAAGAATTATGAGTCTACTTTAAAAACGAGCAGAAAATACTACGCTGAAAGCATAAATTGTCCTGTAAAATTTGGTGACATTAGCTCAAGAAAGATTTCTATTTGTTCTACATAAGTAGTATTTTTAAGTTCCAGGAATGAGAATAATGGAAAAGAGGTAGGGAAATTTGAAAAATAACATTTACTTTATTAAAATTACATTGGTCAGAGCACATTAAATATTTCTTGAAGCAGTCTCTGTGACCATATTCTTTTCGTAATTCACAAGATTTGCCAATTAGTAAAGTTCTACTGTAACAGTAGCTCGTTGGTAAAGCTTGCCCACAGCAATTTCAAACATTTGGCTTTTCATTTTGTCACTTTAATTGAAGCCATTACCTTTCTTTCTGTCTTTTATTTAAAAAAAAAAGAAAAGACCGGCTTGTATATTCATTTTGAACTATTTTTTTTATAATACACTTTTGGGAAATACAGAATATTGGCAAAAATATAATTGGAAGAGAAACAGTGAGTTTCTCTCAGAGAGAGGCATCTTAATATGGCTAGCACCAAACAACTGATACAGAAACACGGGTATCTGGTTTCTTATTAGATATATATGTGAACATGAATGAGGGAGGATAAAAAGGTGATAAACATCAGACAGGACTACTGTTAGGCAAGTACAAATTATGTTAAGCTAATCAGATTTCTTTGCTATGATAACTAATTGTGGAAAAGCAGTAGATTTGATATGCTAGGACAGGTTGGCAGTATTTTTGGGCAGAGTGCCAAAAACAGCCCAACCTTGACTTGAGATGTTGGCATGCCAGGGATAGATGGCTGGGGAGCCATGTGGGACCTGATCCTTGTTGTGGAATTGCAGCCTCGGGCCCCTCCCCACCATCCACCCCGAGGTGTGGATGTACCCGCTGCTGGCAACAAGCTGGGCCAGGGCTCTGTGGACCTTGGTGAAGATGTTTGCAGCCTCCCTGCTGCCTGCTGTGAGCAGCCTGGGCTCCATGGCGGGCAGCAGGGGCCTGCCCAGAGCCTGGGCCAGCTGTGGCAGGTAGCCAGGAGACTGCAAGTGGCTGCACTGAGGTCTGCAGAGCCCCGGCCTGACTTGTTGCTCGTGGCAGGTGCATGCATGCCTCAGGGTGGACGGCAGGGAAGCGGGGCAAGGCCTGCGCTGCCCCAACAAGGATCAGGCCCATTGCGGTTCCCCTGCCACCCACCCCAAGGTGCATGTACATCTGCTGGCAGCAGTGAGCCAGGCCGGGGCTCCACAGACCCTGGTGCAGTTGCTTGCAGCCTCCCGGCTGCCTGCCACAGCTGGCCTGCGCTTTTGGCGGGCCCCTGCTGCCTGCCACAAAACCCACGCTGCTCACAGCAGGGAGGTTGCAAGGAGCTGCATTGGGGTTTGCAGAGTCCCAGCCTGGCTTGTTGCTGGAGGTGAGTGCGTGAGTGCCTCCGGGTGGACAGCTGGGGAGCCACGAGCAGTAGCCCCCAATCATTGTGGCAGTGCAGACCCAGCCCCTTCCTCGCCATCCTTCCTGAGGCACATGCATGAAGCAAAATGCCTTTGCATGTCTCACTGTGGTATGCATGCTGGGGGGTTGCCACCCTCTGTGCTAGGAGAACTGATAATGGAAAAGCAGTAGATTTGATATAGCTTAACTTTAGTTGTAAGGCTTTTAACACTGTCTTAGGCTAACTAAGAGGATACAGATCAGATGAAATCAAGCTAGAAAGCCTTTCTTAAAGAGTAGTTATTAGGGCTGTGCAAAATTTCGACTGCCATTTTGTTTTGGCGCTGTTTCAAGGTTGAAACAGCAACATCGAAACGAAACAAAATGAGGCTAGTCGAAACATTTCCACCATAGCACTGGGGATGGGGAAGTCAGTCTAGCTGGGCTGACTTCTCATCTGCGGTGCTACGTGTCTCTAGTGGGTTATGGAATAGAGAAAATCCCACACAATTTACTGATTCGTTTTGATGCACTGGCTGGGGGAGTAGTTAGCTGATTGCACGATTTCACAATGATTACACACTTAATTTATACAACACAATTTTATTTTAAAACTCTTTGCTACGTATATAACACTGCTTAGCTTTAAGAAACACCACAAACATTAAAAACACAATAATTACATATATCAGAAACAATGCTCCAAATGCACTTCCTTCCCAAACAATGCTATAAGAATTAGTGTTACAAAAACAACTACAATTACAACTAAAAGTTAAATTTGAATCAATACTGTTATTTTTCATAATATACTTACAATCCTAGAATTCCGAGAAGCCAAATACCAAAATATGGTTTCATTCCTCAGTAGTACGATTTAATGGGTTGGCCTCAGTAGTACGGTTCAATAGGCTGGCCTCAGCAATACGATTCAATGAGCTGGGCTCACCAGTGATAGGACTACGTCCCCTTCCTTCAGTCCCTTTCGGGCGCTCCGCGGCTTCAGCGTGAACTAAGAGATTCGTGTTCATGGAGAGGCTTGATTAGGCGATCAATCTAATCTGAACTTATACTTGCGATTCTTCCTTCGTTGTTCTGCAAGCGAAGTCACCTCCAAATTGGGACAGTAAGTTACAGGTTTTTATTGAGTGAGCTGCCGTCATTGGGCTCCTCCTACTCAATTCATCATAACTCCCAAATTTGGGCTCGGATCTTACTCAACAGAAATTACCTTTGTTGAGCATTTTTAAATTATTCTTGGGGAGACTTCCATATCACTGTAAATACTCTTTTCTTTTTACCAGTCTGGTTAAAAGGCCTTAGGCTTTGATGTCTCGGAATTTAGGACATTTACTTTCTTTGTAAAAAACTTCTAAAGGTACAATTTAGATTAAGTTTTTAGGCGAAGTCAGGACATTTTGCACGTAGCTCCGAAACAATGAGCTAGATAAGGAGATAGATCCTATCTTCTTCCTGAAACTGGCTAATGGGCAATCTTTACAAACATTCAAACTATTTCATTCAATATGACACTACGGTCGAAACGAAGTCAGTCCAGCTGGGCTGCTTCCCCGCCCCCTGCCATCTAGTGCCGTCCAGACCTTGAAACTGAAGTCGGAATGGAACAGTGCCTTTTCGCACAGCCCTAGTAGTTATTAGTAGTTTGTCATTAAACTTGGGAGGAGAGTGTGTGTGTGGGGGGGAAGGGTTCTGTTAATATTTACATTAGTGACATGAATTATGGAATAGAAATTACATTTTATAATCATTGTGAATGCTACCAACCTGTGAGGTGTTTCAAGAACTTTGGAGGATTAGTGATCACGATGACTTTAATAAATTGGAGAAATGATCTGAAATCAACAAGATAGAGTTCAATGCAGACAAGTGGAAGGAGAAATCAAATGCACAAGTACCAAATGAGGGGGGAAAAAAGGCTAAGCAGCAGCACCTGCAGAAAAGGATGAGGGGATCATAGTGGATTGCAAACTAAATATGAATTTAAAGAAGTAATGCTGTTGCAAAAGGAAATATTCTGGAATGTATTGACAGAAGTATCGTATGTAAGATACAAGGTGATTATTCTGGACTACTGCTTCCAGTTTTAGACACTGCACTTGAAGGATTATGTAAACAGATTGGAGAGAGTCTAGTGGCAATAAACAGGATTTCTAAAACAGGACCTAAGAGCAGAGAAAGAATTGGGTTTGCTTAGTCTAGAAAAAAGAAGGTTGGTATGGGACAATATGTAAAAAAGGTATATTATAGAGGGCATTGGTCAAGAAAGAGGTAGGTTAATTTGCAGCAAAGAAGTTTTAGGTTAGATGTTAGTTGGATTACAAAGCTTTCTAACTAGGAGAGGTAGTGAAGGATTGGAACTGGTTCCTGATTTCTTTTATTTTTTTTTGAGCATTTAGAACTCTAATGAATGCGTAAATGAACAGTTTAAGACATAATATAGTTTAATGATAAGACAGATTGCCTTGTATTGTATCTAACAGAATTCTGAGGCTGAATTAGGTTGTCTATGACTCCTAAAAATCTGACATCTTTAACCTAAAGATTTCTTTCTGCTTCTGTTGATATATCTTTTATTCACATACTTACACGTAAGAGGTGGTGGTTGCAGATGTACTGCACTGAGTTGATTTTTGTCAAATCTGTATGTCAGGAGGTCTGGCTGTTAGGAAAAACTAATTTTGTTAGACAAGTGGGAATCTCCATGGTCTTCAGAATGTAACAGATTACATTCAGGACCTTGAGAAAACAGACTTGCAACTGAGGTGGTAACTATTTATAGTGGCTATTCAGAGTGGGTGCATGGAATGGGAAAGTGATATTTATATATGTTTCTCAGATAATACTGAGGCCTGTGAGACTTTCGAGGCCTGTGAGACTTTTGAAGATTGATATTGCTGCTAATAATATGATTGTTCATCTAGATCCCGGATGAAATGATCCAGTGCATTGTTTGTGAAGACTGGTTCCATGGAAGGGTAAGGATCTATATATAGTTAACACAACTGTCATCTTGCATAGAAATGAACTTACATCAGTGTTTTCTTTGTGACGCGTCTTACTTGCTATGTCCCCTTCACAGCCCTCTTGTGCCTACACTTTTGCTGCTGATGCCCAGCCCCTTGGTGAGGTTTAATACTTACGTACTTCAAGGGTTTAGATGCTCAGGGGCAGGGCAAAGATTTTTGGCCTCTGGCAGGGGCCAGAGCTCTGGCATCTGTTGCAAGTTACAGCCTGTGGAAGCAAAAAATTGCTAACCCCTGATTAAGATTAGGGTGCCAAACTCATCTATGTCACTGGGCTTGATGTGGATCTACCAGTGGGAATGATAGCTATATTATGTACATGGCCAGTCGCCCTATCGCTTGCCCCCTGCTGTCAACACCCGGTGCCCATTCAGTCTCCATCTGGGACCCAGATAGCAGGCTGTGGCCTCACCCACCCCACTCCCAAATTCCTAGTCCTTCTGGGACCTCTATGAACTGGGTGAAACAGCAACATGGGCTATATCTGACCTGCAGGCTATGTGTTTGACACCCCTGGTCTGAATGTTTCTTAACAGATTGTTGGAAAGCAGGTTAGATTTGTGACCTCTTTATACCCTACTGAAGGTGAAAAAAGACTAAATGTTTTCTACTAGGGCAAGAGCGATGATGTAGCTGTGATAGTCCAGTTATTATGCAAGAGGCAAGGATTTCTTAGGATAATATCTTTTATTGGACCAACTGTATAGTTAGGTTAAAGTTAGACAAGCGTTCCAATGCAATGCTTTTAAACCCAGAGGGAGAACCTTCCATCTTCAGCTCCCCCTGTGCAAAAATGAAGTTTGTTTCCTACCTATGGGGACTTTTTACCATCTACACTTTTCCCAGAGCCTGACGAAAGGACTTTAATCCCGAAAGCTTGCAGAAAAGGTCAGTTTTCTTGCCATTTTCCAGTTGGTCTAATAAAAGGTATCATTTTAGAACCAAGAGTTCTAGTTTTTTATATGTTTTTAAATGAGACTTAAGAAAGAATGTCTTGCATTCAAAAGCTTGTCTAACTTTATCCCAACTATATAATTGGTACAATAAAAGATATCACCCTAAAGAATCCTCATCTGTCTCAAATGTTTTCTGAAACTTGTTGAGCAATGGGAATTTTGCAGTGCGTTGGAGCTGACCTATTAGGGTATGCAACGTTTAAATTGATATGAATGTTTTGGCTAATGGAATCCAGATTTAGAGAGTTGGTGTGTAAACAAAGACAAATTACATGGAAATATAGCTGGTGTTTGATCAATTCATTCCCGTCCTCTAGTTATTTTGATGCTGATGAAGGGGGCTCTGGATATGCTGATAGCAGAGATGCTGAAAACTTGAAAAAGGAGGTGGACATAATGCATATTTTTCTACCTTGTACAAGAGAAGAAAAAAAGTCTGCTGAATTCATTAGACTTCAACTGACATTCAACCCTGTGCTCCTGTTTCTTCTTGACACAGCATCTTGGTGTGGTTCCTCCTGACAGTGGTGACTTCCATGAGATGGTGTGCCAGACCTGTATGAATCGATGCTCTTTCCTATGGCCTTATGCTGCACAGTTAGCAGGTAAAATTAGGATAGCTGCACTAATATTTCTGTGGCATATACCCCATACTTAGCTGCCTTAATTACATAACCCTATCCAAATAAGAAAAGATAGATATCATTAGCAAGGATTTTGGTTTCCTATGTTTAAAAATCGCAAATTCTCTGACTAAAACCACCCAAATCCATGATTAAAATGAAACGCCACTATATATATATATATAGGTATAAATTGAACAGTGTTTTTTTTGATACATTTACAACTTCAAAGCAATTTGGAAGCCTACCAGTACCTCAGTCACTATAATAAAATCAATTCTAAATACCTATACATTTTGGTATTTAATTTTGGATTTCTTATCATGGAAAAATCAGAGCTCCCCTTGCCCTCTTTGCTCACCAGGATGCAGGTCCAGGCCCCTCACTCTCTACCCACAGCACCAGGCCCTGTGGGGGAAGGCAGCAGGGCAGGGAGTCTGAGCCCATAGTGGGCAGCCTGCCGCTGCTGTATACATAGATCTGTGGGGGCACGTTCCCTCTCCCCAGGAGTGCATGTAGCGGTGGGAAGCCATCCTCCCCCGGACGAGCTGCTTGCGGCACCATCCTTTTCTCTGCCAGGGCCATGTAGCCATGTATTCCAGCCCCAGGCTCCAAGCTCCATGTACTGTCCTAGATGGGCAGCAGCACAAGCCCAGTCCTGCCCAACTCCTTCCCTCCCTCACTCCCTATGGGGGCTTCAATCCTCTCTTTCCCCCACTAGACTTAACTCTGGGAGCTGCTCTTCAGGCTGCCATGTGCATGTGTGAGTGTGCACATGAACCTGGCACCCCCTTCCTGACTGCTGTCTTTCTGCTCCTCTCAGCTCCTTGCAGGCTGGAACTCTGCCAGATTTGGATATTAGCAAGGTAGTTAGCCATCTTTTAGTTTGAATTCAGGCAGAAAAGCAGGGCAGGGTGTTACCATAGACTAGCTTGTTTAGAGAGGCAGGAGCTTTTGTAGGCTATTGCTTGCTTTGTTAGATGTTATGAATGTACTTGCAGAGATCAGGAGTACTAAATACGAATAAAGTCTAGAGTACTAGATGGTCTTAACAATCTAAATAGAATAAAAGTCTAAATTGAGTACTAAATAGGGAGGAATAATACAAAGGAGAAGGAAAGGGGGAGTAAGAGAAGGGATACTGGGCATGGGACGCTGACTGTGCTGTAGCGTGTCACAGCACCAACAGTGCTAATGCACTACTGCGCAGTAGTGTCATTTAAAAGATGTTTGCCAGCACTACTGTGTAGTAACCACTGCACAGTAGTGTCTTGTGTAGATACACCCACTGATGAGAGGAAAGTGAGTTGAAGAGATCAGTTAACCCCTTGAGAGACAGGTTACAAAAACTAACCCAGGTAATGGGATAAGAAAGCACAGTTTGTGTTCAGACTGTACTTAAACACAGTCTAGTCTGTGGGATTCCTTGTTCCACAATTTCATGTTAATTTGGTTTTTAAAGTTTTGTTGTTTTAAAGAACAGTGACTCTGAGGTCAATGATGGAATGATTTGGATGATGGGATTGCATAGTTAGCAGGTTTGAAGATGACACCCAGCTTAGTGGAACTGCAGACACTTTGGAGGATGGTATTGTAATTCATAAGGACCTTGATGGACTGGAAAGTAAATTTTATTCAGTTTAATTTCAGATTAATAAGAATGAGTGCAAAGTCCCTTTGGGGTGGCACAATAAAATGCATAAATACAAATTGGGAACAAGTGACTAGGTTGCAGTATTAGGGAGAGAGATCTGGGGGTATGATGGCTCTAGGTGAGCACGGCTGCAGGTGGGTGGTTGCTGTGGCTCCAGCCCTGACCCTTGGTGGGGGCTGGAGCTGGGGCTGGAGCTGGAACCAGAGCCACAGCAGATCTCTCTCCCCCCCCCCAACAAAAACAAACAAAAAACATGACTTGCGAGAAAAGGTGGGCTTATCGATAGTCTTCACATAACTCCATGGCATTAAAGAGGATGGCAAGATAGTGTGCTCCATGGGTGATAAAACAAACAGCAGCCTAGATCCCTTCCAGCCCCGTTTCCCTATAACTATGATTCTAGTATCGCTGGGCTCCAGTTGCAGAGATGAAACATGCCAGTGAAGCAATTGTTTAGAAGCTGTTTGGTAACTTGTACATTTTTACTGCTGCTAGGACCACTTGCAATGATGACTGAATGTTCTCCTTGTTATAATAATTAAAAAAATAAGAAATGTTCCGTCACACTGTCCAGGAAGACATGTCAAGCTTATTTGTTCTGTGGCTAAGCAGACTGAGGGAGGGAAAAGCAGCGCTCTTGAGACATTCAGACCCCACCTTAAATTTCAGAAATAAGAGCATGTGTAGAAGAGTTTGCACACCTTAAAGTGTAACAGGATTAGTGCATTGCTTACTAAGTTTCATCTGCCATTTAGTTGCTGGGGGAGAGAGTCTAGACCTGAGGAAGGGCACTTGATGCTCAAAAGCTTGTCTATCAGTTCTCCTAATTATATAGTTTGTCCAAAAATCCTTGCCTCTGTGTATGTGGACAAATGTAATAGTTAAATGATTCTGTTTTTGGAAAATCACTGTAAAATTAGAAGTGGCATCATCCGTTCAGAACATTATTCCTTTATATGCTTTTATGACAGCCCTAAACATTTTAAAGAGAGTATTTTATAATAGAATAAACTATAGTTCTTGGTTTCACCCCACATGTCAGAAAATAAAGCCTTCCACATTTGGCAGTGCCGGAACTAAAATATGACAAAATAAAAACTTAGAAAAATTACCTGGCTGCCATCCAGTATTTTACAAATATCAGTGAATTCCAAAAGCCTCAAAGACAAGCATCTTAACATGCAGAAACATGTGAGATAACTGAAGAGGGAATAGAACCCCACAGCTTACTAGAAAATAAATGTGAAATGGCAAGACACAAAGAAATTAAGCAGATTGGTTTTAGAATAGTGTCTCAGTAAAAAATACAGTACAGGCAGTCCTCAGACTTACGACACAATTGGTTCCTGAAAACTATCTTAAGTCGAAATGTTGTAACTCGGAACCAATTTTCTCATAAGAAACAATGTTATAAATGCGGGATTGGTTCCTGAACCAAGGCCCGATACCCTACTTTCACCAAAAATACCCCAGAATTTTGTATTTGATCAGTTATAGGTAAGTATTATAGCTACATTAATATATTTATATTATAAATAGCAATCATTGATTTGGAAGGACTTCTTTGAGGTGACTTTGCTGGATGCAGCAAACTTGTTCGCTGGCATGGCATTGCATCGGATCAAATGTTGTAAGTCGAAACTAGTGTTGTAAAGTTGAAACAGGGTGTCAATTTATAAAGGTAAGTGTGAAACGTTGTAACTTGAAACGTTGCAAGTCTAGGACTGCCTGTATCTATAACTTGTTCTGTAATAGTATTTTTGGGGTGGAAGGAGTTATAAGCCATAAGTAGTGAAAGATTAAGTCATTGCATTAGTTAATGAGATCATTATGTACTAAAATAGCAGTCAGATATATCTTGGGCTTTGCTGTAGTGCAGAGGTTTGGGCCATGGCCTCTAGGTCATGGCATGGTGGGGCAGCACTGGGAGGGAGGCAGCCAGCTCCATGCCCCCTATCCCGCTTCTGCTGCCATGGCCATGCCTGAAGAGGCGCTGCCTGCGCAGCAGGTACCAGGGCCTGTGCTGGGTTGGGCAGGGCCTTCCACCCCTGCCCGCAGCTGGGAGCAGGGGGATGCAGGTGGGCAAATGCTCAGGGTGGAGGGTGGGGAAACGGCTCTGCTGCTTGCTCCTTGGGAGGGTAGCAGAGCCCCTTTTTCCAGGCAGCCCCAGCTGGGTCCCCCCAGGCCACTGCCTGCGCAGCCCCTTCCCTTGCAGGGTTCCCTAGTGCCTGTGGCTGCAGTGCCGGAACCCCATCCTCAGTCACCTCCCCCCCAAAAAAGTAAAATTTAAATATGTAAATTAGATACCCAGTCCACCAAAATTCTTTGAGCGAGTTTGCCGGTCCGCAGCACAAAAAAGGTTGGGAACCACTGTGACACTACAATGTTAAGTAAAGAAAAATTCAGAAATATGGATTTCTTTGCCTTGTTTTCTAATGGTAGTTGTGGATACGTATTTTCCAGTTCCTACACTGACCAAAATGAACTCTCATGAAGATGATGGGATTGTGCTGAATGTTAAAGAAACTGAGGAACAGACAAGGGAAATCAAAAAAGAAAGTGGACTAGACCAGACAGAAAAGAGTGTGGAAGAGCAAGTTGAGCAGTGTAATGAACCATCTACTAGCTCTGGGTCTGCATGTCCAAAGGTAAAGCACGCATTTTCCCTTTTATTTTGTGCTCCCCCACTACCTAGTGAAGGCAAAGCTCACCTGTTTTTGAGTTCAGGAAATAGTATTTTTGTTTCATTGCCATTACTTAAATATAATACTTTTGTGCTGTTATTGTCCCAGCGCAGATTCTTCAGGCTATAGACATGCCAGCAAACACGGCTGTGAAGGATTTAATGCCTCTAATAGCCAGTAGGTTAGAAGGTGCAGGACTACAATATGCCGTGCCCAGCCCAGCCTTCCTTTGTGTTAACTTTTTTGCTTGCTCAGGTTGAGGACTCTCATGAATATATTTCAAAGGTGGCAGTACCATGTGCTGGAACTGTGCCAGTGGCTTAGCCTGGATCTAAATTTGTGAAAGCTTCATTGAGAGTCAATGGAAGAGCATCCTTGTTTGCAAGAAGGATGAACACTGTATTTAAAAGGATAAGTGTCAAATAGTTTTTGCTGAGTTGGGGAGGATATAGCAGTGTCTTGATTTGAACTGCGTTAAGGGGTCCTTTAAAAGTATAACAGGGATAAAAAGATAATTCTCTAGCAAAAAATAAAAGTACTCAATACAATAAAAGTGTCAAGAACTGAATAAAACCATTGAAATGAAAAACACTTTCCTCATTTTCATTCAGGTGGTCACAAAGAATGAAGAACAATTTTGCAAGCTGAGAGAATTCCAAAGAAAGCTGTATCTAAAGAAAGATACTGCCACATTCTGGCCTTCTAGCTGGCGAAGCAAGTTATGCACATGCAAAGACTGTTTGGTGTGTATGAGTTTTACTTTCTAAGCTAATGTTTGTATTGGCTTCTTGAAGAACCTATTGAAGGAAGTTGGCATTGATGCAGGTTCTAAAGCTCCCTTGTTCT
>NW_005842150.1:2125709-2129021 GCF_000455745.1 Alligator sinensis | reverse complement strand
AAAAGTTGGATCCTTTTTGACCCACTTATGACTCTTTTGAATTAACTGAGCAGTTTCTAAACATATTTACCTGTTGTTTAAATATGAGCATAGTTGTGGAAGCATATGGGAGAAGCATCTGAAATGCTTATTGGTATTAAACTAACGCTGTGACCTGTTAGTTCCTCAAAAGGAAGGCTTGAAAGGCTGCTAAATGAAGTGCAAAGTTTTTAAGCTGAAAAGTAACTTTTACTTTACTCTTCAGAAAATGTATTCAGAATTGGATGTCCAGTTCCTGACAGATGAATGTGACACAGTGTTGGCCTATGAGAATAAAGGCACAAGTGACCAGGAGACAGACAGAAGAGATCCTTTAATGGACACACTTAGTAGCATGAACAGAGTCCAGCAAGTAGAACTCATCTGCGGTAAATATTACTTGTTTGGGAGTTAGACATCATATGACCTGCATATTTTAAAATCTTAAAGTGCTGCTTAATAAGACTAATTTTTAATAGCAGGGGTCTTCTAAAAAGCAGCTTACTAGGAGACTGGCCCAGATTGAAAACCTCCCAAAATTCTTATATAGGAAACCACAGCTTTGGCTCAAGCCTGGTGTTAATGACTGCTGCTTGTATTAAGAAAGCAGATTATGCCGCCTTCTACATTTTTTCTTGACAGTTTTAATATGAGACCTTCTGGAAAGGTTATGTTGCTGTTAGTTTTGTTTTTCATGTTCTGATTTAGTGCTGGTCTAGATTTATGGTTTTGGTAGATTTCTGGGTTTTTTTTATAACAGGCATTATTTGGGGTCAGGGACAGTAGGGCAACCAATAGTGTCAAGAAATTCCTTCTGCCTTAGAGTTTTCATATTCTCCCTTAAGGCAGACCCCAAAAGAAGATTCTTGGAAAAATAGCAGAGGTTGTTCTCAGTCGTATTCTGCTGGACACCTGCATCAGTGAGTCTGAATCCTGCCTGAATCCCTCATAAATTAAGGCTTCAGAGACTTTTTTTTCAATTGTATTGACTTACTCTCTTGCTTCCTATGCACATTTCTGAAGACCCTAGCGAGCTGTCATGACTATCGAGTCTTAGAGCAGAATCTGTTCTTCTGCTGACTGGATTTCTGCTAATGAACCATAAAGGATTCATCCAAATGAAGTTTGCTTAACACTTAAAGAGCAGCTAGTGCTAATATTTACAGGAGCCTGATTTTTTTTCAAGGCTCCTGTGGGCTAGAGAGGCCACCAACCTGGTGGATCTAGGCACTTGAGGAATCTGTAGATGATTAACTCTGCTGTCATTTGTCCCTTCCAGTATAGTGCATTTGAGGCATAGTTGAAATGTCTCTCCATACTTCATTATTTCTAAAATCGGGTTCATACTCTCTCAGACTTAGCAAGAATGAGGTATGATTCTCCTTGAGGTAACATTCAGAGAGGAACAGATTGTTCTGATAGAGGTAGAGGAACAAATAGACTGAGCTAAAAAAAATGCCAAATCCTAGAATTAAGGAATCTGCATGATGTGTTCTGATCCATCTCATTGCACCAGGATAGCACTTTGCTTTGCTTACAGCTCAAACTGTTATCTTTACTTGGAGCAGGAGTTGGTGTTGACAGATGTAGGAGGACTCACAAAGTCTTAAGGAGATTGTTTAGACAGAACATCCTGTATTTTTGTATTATTTTATTGTTCGGTTCAAGCTCAAATGAAGTTAACTGATGCGGTTCTAGCTGGGTACTAGCTGTCACAGATAGATACCAAGCCCTCACTGAAGCAAGTTTTTAACTACAGTTTTCCTTGCATTTTTCCTTCCAGAATACAATGACTTAAAGACAGAGTTGACTGATTATCTCAGGAGATTTGCAGATGAAGGAACGGTAAGATGCAACTATGCAGAATTTTGTGTCACCATTTGCTAGGAAGTCCCATTAGGCTTTTGTACTGTTTTAAATTGTGCGACACTTCAGGTTAAAATGACCTTAGTAACTGTTATATGAATAAGGCAAGTGAAGTGAAATTGGATATCTCTGTTAACTAAATAAGAATGTATTGTTGTTAAAGGAAAGCCTTGTTGAGAGACTATTGGAGCTGATCAGAAGTGTGTCCATAAATGTGTATCTTGGGCAGCAAGTGCAGTTTATAAATCTAATTAATCTAGCAAGGCTTTTTCTGCATAAGATTAAATCTTAGTCTCATGTTTCTACTAATCAGCTTTACTGTAAAAACTAAGGGCTGGTGTTAATTACTGACATACTTGACCTATTCAGTCACATTTCACCTGAGGACTTTGCATCCCATTGCCCCTCAGTACTTACCTTAAAAGCTTCCTTGTAAGCCATGTTCAGTATTTGAATTGAAGTGGTCTGGAAAAGCATTATTCTTATATATATTTCTAACTGGGTTAAAGTACAAGTGCTACACATGCAGTTATGTTTCCTCAACTCAAACACACTGCTACTGAAGCATTACTCTGTAAGTAGCATTCCTGACTATAGGCAGGAGGTGAACTTTCAAATTGGCATTATACCTTTTGCTAACATTGCACTTGCTCTCTTTTTGCCATTCAGAATGGGAGCTCGCATACTTTTAACGTGGAATTTAGGCTTCGGGCCTTCCAGTGCATAGAACAGGACACTGTTCTTCCCAGTAGTACCAAGGAATTTAACTTGTTGCTGCTGGTTTCCACATGTCTTTTTACAGTAATGAAAAAATATGTTGCCCTGAGTAGAGTCTCATGTAGTTCTTGTCAGTCAATTACGTATTTGGAAAAAAAATGTTATTATACCAGTATTATGATTGGATTTGATTTTTTTTTTTTTTATTCCCAATAGGTTGTTAAGAGAGAGGACATTCAGCAATTCTTTGAAGAATTTCAGTCACGAAAGAGAAGGAGGACAAATAGGATGCAGTACTACTGCAGTTAAATTGAAAAGGCTTTGACTTTCAAAAAGGACAAATGGGAAAACCATATCCTTCAATAAATAGAAGCACCTTCACTAGTACTTGACCTCCCTCTGCAAATCCTGCTTTCTAAGAAGTCGCCTCCAACTTTTTGCTTATTCAGTCTGTTTCGTAAAATACTTCTAACTACTTTTTATAGCTTACAGATGCATCCTAACTCAACGACAAATGCAATGCATAGTGACTTAGTTGTACAAATTTCATTGTCAACAGATGAGCAGACTTTGAAAGGTGGTTTTATTTCTGAGCAAATGGATTGGTCCAAATTAAAACTTGTGCCAGGTTGTTCCTTTTCTTCTTTAATCTGATTTTATTTTATTTCCTCACCCTGTATCTAATACTAAAATGGAGGCAGTCACTCTTTC
>NW_005842150.1:2102101-2125649 GCF_000455745.1 Alligator sinensis | reverse complement strand
TTCCTTGGTGTCTATACTACGTTGGAATTCAGTGCATTTGCACAACTGGATAATGTTGCTTTACTGGTCTGAATGCTTCTGTACTAACTCCTGGTTGGAGTGATTTTTTTGTATGTGTCCCATACAAAGACAGTGGGTTCTCATCTGCTGTTCACATGGAGGCATAATTTTCTAAACAATAAGGCATGTGCTTTAATAACATCCTGTTTATTTTAGTCCTTTAGAGGGAAGTCAAATTTTGACAGTAGGCCCATAACACACATCGCATTGTACTTGTGTAGGCAGAATCCTAGGGTGGCGTTTTGAGACTAAAAGAAGGTTGAGGAATCACGGACTGATTTGGAGGTGGAGCTTGTGGCATTATTTTTTATTTCTCTTCAGAAAATCTTTGGCTCACATTTGTTAAATGTAGAATGTTGCTGTACAGCAAAGTGACAGTCATCTTAATTCCCCCCTGCTAGAGCGTAAATAGGATGCCACTAATTAATACTTTTTCACAACAAAAAGATTTATAATACATTTTAGTTTTAAAACAGATCTATCTTAAGTAGATAGTCTGGACATTTACTAAAACAGTTATAGCAGCCTAATGTTTTAAAATCTTCCAGCTGTAGTATACATGAAGTTGTGATCATTCTGTTAGTATTGTGACTGGTAAGGCCACACACACGCGTACATTATATTTGTAGCTCTAAGCACAAACACAAGCTCTTTTGTAGCAGTTTGAGTCTTTGTAGTGCTACAAAATAGTTATACTTTCAGAGAGGACTTTCTAGGCTTTGTAGTGCTGTGCATAACACAGACTCCCCACAGCCCTCCAAGATGGGGAGTGAGCAGCTGACTTCCCACCAGCCTGCCCAGCTGCAAGCTGTCAGAGCCCTGTTGAGACCCTCCTGCTTCACAGCTGCACCAGCAGATTTTCTAGCTCTCCAGCTTGGGGGATTTGAATGCCTGTATGACCCTATAGTGTCACACTACAAGTGTAGTGCTGAGACCCTTTGTAGTACTACGGACAAACACCTGTCCATACCCTAAGGCACCTAAGATGCAAAAACTCTTAAATAAACGTACAGCTGATACCCCTAAGACTCAAGTATCAATTTTCACATGTCAACAAGCTTCTGATTAATGTACAACCTTGATCCCACTTTATAAATAAGGTGTTCTAGAGAAAAGATTGAGAAATTGTGTTTTGGATAATGTTTAGCTCCACTTTATGAATTGTATTTGGAGGGCTTATATTTTCCGAGAGGTACTATTCTGCTCCTACATTAACCAGACTGCTTGCCCCCACGCCCCAAGTCCTACTCTCCCCACTAATTTTGTTTGACCATCTTACTTTGCGGAAACTTGATAGACAATTGGTTTGTTCTTTGCGGATATGACTAGCTGCTTTTAAACCTACATTTCTGGGTATTGTATGTGCTTTTTTGTAGCAATTGTTCTTGGAGTTGTAACTGCATATTGGACTCCAAAAAATTCTGTAAAATTTAAATAAAATGACTGTTCAGACAGTGCACACTTTATGGTTACTTTGTTTAGAATTACTGCTGTGTGGTTTAGTCTGCTTCCACCCAGTCCAAACAGCAGTAAATCTCTTTCAAGCCAGGAAGGAGGCTGTGGCTTAGCCAACCTCCTGTGCAAGTCATGAGACTTGCTGTACAAAGAAATGAGAGCCAAGAAAGATGGAAAAGCAGAAATCCAATTGACTGGAAAGCATTCATTCAATCCCAAACCCAGTAATTAGTCCTAAAAGTATAAGGTAATTAGCAGCCAGATATACTTGTTTTAAATTGCAGCCTTAACAAAAACAAGTACTACTTCTGACACATAGGGCAGTGTATGTAGTTAGACAAAAGGGCCTTAAACAAGAGCTTGCTATAGTGGCAGCCTCTTTACAAGAGAGCAGATGCTGATCTCCCCAAGCAAAATGTAGATCTGCAACATTGCTTGGTAGAGTTGCTGACTTCAGAAATGCCCAATAGCTGTGTTTTTACCTTCAGCAAAGACATTTCTCAAAGATTACAATAACAGATTGTTAGAACAGTTGGCAAACAACATAGACAGGCATAACCTGAGGAAAGCTCAAGGAGCAAAATGAGAAACCAAATTGTGACTTTCAACCAGGGTGCCACATAGTATTAGCACTATGGAGGTGTGCAAACACCTACACAGGATTCACAAGGTAAACCCAGAGATTTCAGATTGGCTGTGACATTATGGATTCCTTTCTGACCTGTTGTGGTCTTTGAGTTCTTGGGAACTGAAGAATTGCTCTATTATTCTTTCATAGTTGAAATGAATGATAGCTAACAGACAGCTGGCATTTTCTGAGGGGCACCTGGAGTCTAACAAGGTTGAGAACCACTACTATAAAGTATGAAGGTTCAAAAGTCACAAAGCCACCATTTTAGTAGGTAAGTGAAACTAGACTTGGGGATGGGCCGGCATGATCCAAAACACTAATTAAGGTTCTTTGATTATAATCACTTGAAGCTGCTTACAAAACAGACTTAATGCAAGAGCAGAGGAGGGCACTGAAGCTTGGACTTCTACATCCTGGGCAAGCTCTTGAAAAGGACGCTGCCACCAAAACTTTTGCAACTCTTGTTTTGTTGCAACAATAAAAGAAAATAAATGCTAGAGAAAAACAAGTAACTTCAAGTTTGAACTGAACAGTGTTGCAGCCAACCAGAAGGTCACTTAGCTGCACAGCTGTAGTTGACTAACAACACTGTAGTCATTTCCCATACAAAAGACAAGGGATAGCAAGATCTAGTCTGCTGATCTAAGAGGCTGTATGATTCTGTATGTCGCAAGCTGTTCCTCAGAACAGCTCATCTACCAGGTGTTCACCGTATCTCTTCTGGTGATCTGCCAGCAATTTGGAATTTGCTGCAAATGACCCATAAGCATAATTTGAAACATATTTCTTAAATACCAGTGCTGGGGATCCTTTTCAGACATGGCCTTGATTCTGTGGTTCCTTTGGGTTACAGGTTAGATCCTGCCCAGGAAGGTCTAGCTTAGTTTGAGGTAGTAGAGAGGATTAGGTGTTATACACCTATGCTGAGCTACCTGTCCCTTTCACAGCCCTCCTTACTGCAGCCAAGTATCTGCAGGAAGGGAAGCACAGTCAGTTTGAGCTCTCTGGGGACAGAAATTAGTAGCTAGGTTGTAAGCTCTAGCCTGGAGTATTAAGTTGTTACTACTGCTTTCGATTCATGGATTCATATCTGCTTTCTAATTCCATTAATCTCTAGAGTTCTCAAGCAGGACTCGCAGCCAGAACAACCATGGTGGCTCTGGTAAGACTCTGAACTCCACAACCACTTACCTTTGCAAGCAGAGATGATATTGCAGATGTCCTGGCCAAATTCTTTATCCCAGTCCACGTGGCCCCTGCACTTCAGGTCGTTCGTGGCAATTGGTTGATGTCAATAAACATCTTCACATTAGGTGTAAAATTTCCACCAGACAATTGATCTGCTAAATAGAAATATTTACAATCTGAATGCAGAAGTGCCAGTTACCGTCTTAATTCATAACATCTGGAAGTTATGCCATGTGGGAATCTGGGAAGCAGCTGTAGAACAAACCAATGCAGTTCTGCAGAGGTGATCCCACTCTTTGGGGCCCAGGGGAGGTGCTGGCCTCTCTCTTCTAGTAACAGGCTAAAGCTGTGACTGTGAAGGTGACAGTCAAGCAGGAGCTCTCAGCTAGGGGAAGCTAGCCCCTTCTGCAATTTCTTGGGAAAGGAAGGCCACACTCCAGGAGGTCCATCCCAAAAAGGAAGTGTGTGGCCAGAGGCTGGGGGAGCTGGTTCTGCATGACATTGGCTGGATTCTTCCTGTGGCAGGGACCTGGTCGATCTGCAGAGGAGCACAGATGCAGTCGCCCTGCAAAGGGAGCTGGGGAGAGGTGCAACCAGCAGTGCCTGCTAAATCAGCTGAGGGCCTGATCCTAGCCTCTGTCCTGGCACTCAGTTCCATTTTGGACTTACAGAAGAGCCAAGCCACTAGTTGATTCTGCAGTTCTAGCCCTTGCTGGCAGGGGAAGAGGCAGTAAGCAAGGCTCTTTTCATAGCCAGCAGCTAGGGAGCTCCATGTGCTCGCTGTGCTGTCCTCTGTGCAGTTATTTTCTCTGGCAAAGGCTTCTGTGAAAGCTGCTATTACCTGCTTCCTCACTTAAAATGCACATAGCCCTAATTACCAGTAGCTGATGTTGGGGGAAACTGTCACACACCTAATATGTTCCCATCTTGCATGTGGACTGTACTCCAATGAAATTTTAATCTTACAATGGTTCTTGAAGGTAGATTACATCCCCCACTCCCATTGCTACGGACTCTGGTAACATCATGATTCTGTAAGGGCCTGGGTGTGCCCCCACACCACTGGTAACCAAGAGAACTCAGACTAAAATGCACTCCCACACACCAGTGCAAAATATATTTTGACCACATATTCCAAACCCCCACAAAGCCCCTCAAGTTATTGCTGTGTAAGTCACCACCCCGGCCTCTTTCCCCAAGCTCCAAGAAACAAAAACTTGAGTCCATCTTAAAGCATGGGGTGTTTTTCTGGAGGTGACAGCACTGAATGGATTAAGCACCATTAACTATGTCAATTAGATCAGTGGTTTTCAAACTCCCTAAAGTCAAGAACCACTTCATTTCACTTCTGCCACCAAACCCCTAGCCCTGGCTTTGTCGGCTGTGTGAACTGACAGAGCTAGGAGACCTGGCCCAGCGAAGGCAGTGCACCACATCCTGGCTGGCTCTGCCACTACCCCAATTGCTGTGGAACCCCGACTGCAGAGCCCCGGGTTCCATGGAGCAGTTTGGAAACCACTGAATTAGATCATTAAACTATTGCAAGAAGCCAGATTCCTGAAGAACTGCAGGTAGATTGCAACCCCAAGTTGAAGGCAGTTACAGTAGGTACTAGGGCTGTGTGAAACAGCAGCGTTCTGTTTTGACCAGCATTTCGACATAACAGCATTTCATTTCAAATTTTGTTTTGATTCGAAACAGCTGTTTTGGTTTGTTCTGTTGAAACAGCAAACCTGTTTCAACATTTCACCCATATGATATAATGGGGAAGGACAAAACAGCCTATAACTTTGTCATTTCTGTCTTGATTTGGATGAAACTTGCAGGAATGGTAGCCCCTTCTGAGGGCAAGAAGCCTGCCAGCTGTTAAGGAGATAGGGGCAGGGATTCTGGGGCCCTGCACTGCTAGCTGCTGACAGGCAAAACTCGTGACATGGGTGCTTGTGCTAGCTAGCTACTGTGTTACACAATCAATCATGGTTCTCTCAGGGACCAGCTTAACACATGCACGCGACATGAGTTTTGCTTTCGAAACTCTGGGGTGAAGTTTCCCCGAACCTCCTGCACCTATCTCCCTGAAATGTCGAAACAGCGTCGAAATGTTTTGACTTGCCTCGTTTTGCTTTGAGGCTGTTTCGACTATCTGTTCCATTTCGAAACAGGTTGAAACAAAGCTGGCGGCGAAATTTCACACAGCCCTAGTAGCTACCATTCTGCTTCTGAATGTCATGTATAACCAAGTGTACTTGAAAACACGACTGTTTTTGCTCTTGAGGCACTCCATCTAAAGTAATGAAGTGCATTTTATGTGAAATGATCAGTGAAAGTGCACACTGCACCCACCTGTTTAAATAAGTAATTACAGATGCAAAAAAAAGCATGCTTCAGAAATGCTTTCATCTTGAAGACCCTCCCTTGGAAGCATCTGGACCACTACCTCATGACAAAAGCTGGAGGAGCACCAAAAATAAAGCTAACAATAACAGTAAGCCCAGTTTAATTTTTTTTTGGTTATCTTGGAATCTGCCCCCACATTTCCCAAAAGAGAAAAAAATGTTGGTAATGCCTGGATGGCATCATATGCAAAAGGAAACTAACCTACGCCATAAAATAACTAGAGTCAGTTATTGTGCAACATCTGACTATTGGTGTACTCAAAGCCTGGGTCACACATTTATATTTCAAAACTATGGCTGCAGTAATCAAATACCATGGTTATATGAAGCTGATTTTAATACAGCTTAAATCTAGGTTAACTGCAAGCTCCTCAAAAACATATTTCTGAGTTAAATGCATATTTTTCTAACTGTTCTGCTCAGTACTGTCTAGATCAAGGACTACATGTCCTGCTTCTTAAATCTTACTAAAATGGGTCATTCTATTGCCTTCAATTGCCACTACTGACTTAAGATAATGCTCAACTCTGTTAAAGCCTGGAAAGCTCACTTCCCAAACGGTTACTTAAGCATGGTATTTATAGATACATATTCTATCTATTGATAGGCTACTTAACAACTAATAAAAGATAATCGCCTTTACCTAGAGTTCTGAATATCATTTCAATTCTGAATTCCCAATTTTGCACTAGTTTGCATTGCATCTGTATCTTTCCTGGCATCCTGTGTGAATATCCTGTTTTGAAGGGAAGAAGCCATAAAACTAGTTTTCTAAGATCTTTCATATATTTTTTTTTTTTTAAGACAAACTCTTACTCCTTTGTTTTTTCACTGAATTTATTATAAAAACTTTGGGAGCCAGTCAGCTGGTTTAGGCAGTTAGAATATGCTATATTCTACCAATTGGACAGCAGGAATACTCTCATTTAGCAGCAAGCAGACAGATGTAGAATAGGGTAGTCTTGTGTGGCTAAACAGAAGACACTTCATACAAGCACATTCTATATAAGCCATTTATTTGAAATGCCAACTATATGTAGGATAAAGTCAGTGTTACATGCTTCTCAGCAACAGTAGAAAAATAGAACCAGTGAAAACCTTTTTACAACTGTAATGGTACTCAAAAGAGAAATGTATTGTTTTACAATGCGTCACACAAGACTAGAATTCAAGTTTGGAGGTACCTAAATAAAAATACTATATTTTAAAAAACACTATGTACAATTGAAGCGTAAACAAGTTTTACAAAGTACTGGTTATGCAGGTTGTAGAAAAAACACTTGCATAGGACATGAAGTCAGTTTAAGAAAATTTTCTGAGCCTTTAGCATTGAAGGCACTTGACTTTATACCAGTAACAGCACAAGGACAAGAAACAAAATGTAACATTGCAGAAGGTAACACCACCTTCCGGAAGTACAGATAATTACAGAAACTGCAAGTCCAACCGTTATCTTTTAACTGCTCCCTGCCTTCAGCAGAGCTCAGCATCACCTCCACCATAGAAAGAGGGGCGTTCAAAATAGCAGAAATACTGGTGCTTCTACAGCACATCTATTCTTTCAAAAGAAACAACTAAAGAACATAAGCAAGCGGTTGAGACATTCAAAGACCAAAACTAAGGCTTGCAATGGGAAGGGCCAGAGCCTTTTAATTTTCAGCCTTTTAACATTGATGAAGAAAATAAACTAAAAACAACCCAACCCCAGCACAAACTCACAAGACAGATAATATACAACTACTGCGACAAACGGGGGGGACCCCAAAACCTGTGTGTTGCTTTTGTATACATTTTATACTGCTCTTTTGTAGTAAATTAACACTTAAGTTACAAAACAGGCATCCTTTTTGTAAAACAGAAGCATCAACAGATGATTTTAGCTTCCAACAGAATGCTAAACTGCTAAGCAAGCAGTTATCCAATTCAGACTATTTAGAAGGACAGGAGATCTTAGAATTTCCCCTCTAATCTGAAAGTGATTCATTTAAATAAGGGTTATCTGCTATAGATAAACTAAAAATATTAGGGGATGAAGGCTGATCTAGCAGAGGGCATGGCAACTTGTGTCTTGTGTATGAAATTGCTGCAAATTTGCTGCTTTTTGGGGGGGGTTTGGGGAGGGAAGGAGTGAACATTAGCTTTCATTAAGTTGTTCTTTCCATCATGTTTTGCATCGTGTTCACCTATGTAGATGTTGGCCCCCCAATTCAGCAAATCGGAGTAAATGGGTGCAGTTCAGTTCATCTGAATGTGTGTGCTCATGCAAGCCAGTGCAGGGTCTGGTCTAATATTGCCTAAGTTTTGGGGGAAAAAACGTCACTATCACAAAAGGTTAATGCCAGCATCTTGTCAAGGAAGGTCCACTAAAGACATGACAATCCTCCTTACATGCATCTGCAAAAGACTGCATTGTTACCTGGGAGTGCCACAAAAGTCACCCACTGATGAGGTGCCTAAACTGATGAGGAGTGTGGTAGAGGGGAAGGTAGCAATGTACTTTTAAAATGTAGGACAAAATGAAAATGCAAAGTGCAGGTAGGACAGGAGAACAAATGACTAAAATCCTGTGCCACCAGCTCATCAGCCAGTCAGACTATCTGGAATTTTACATGATCTCTTCCTGGGAATACTGCTCAACACCATGGATTGCCCATTGGAGACCTCAGCAAATGACAACTGAATGTATTAGAAAGCAGACAGCAATGCCATAAAGTTTTCTCCACTGACTTACTCCACTACAAAAAAAACCAAACAAAACATTTCACGGATGCCTTCAAACTACATACTCCTGAAACTTCTGAGTTTTCTTTACCAGCCACACCTCCACGGTTCCACTGTGAAAGCTTCTGAAAGGTGCTGCTATTCCTAGGTTTTAGCCACAATTTACTACTTAGGCACACAGTGCCACATCCAAACAACACTATTAGTTGCTAAAGCAGTTTTCCCTGAAAGCAAGTCTACTGAGTTTTAGGTAAAAGTTATACAGAATGTTAAATATTCTGTTGAAAGCCAAGATGTATATGGTGACTGGTTATTGACCTTTGAATATAAACTGATACAAGCACAATCATTTACTTTTAGTAACGAGATGACTGTATTGGGATTTTAGCAGTTATGAGATTGTGGGACCAACAGATACAGCTCAGACTAGTGTTAGATAGTGTTGTGCTAGATTCTTCATAGAGCAAAACCAATGAACCTCAGTCCCCAACCTGAAACACCAGTACTAAACAGTCCCATCTTCTTTGAGGTTATAAAGACAATTGTTTGACACTGTTCTGTGAAAGCAACATATTAGTGATGAGGTTGGAGCCAACGTGCGTATTTTTGCTTGGGGCCCAAGCCAACTTAAAAAACAACAAAAATAAAACAAAACCAAGCCTCCAAAACCAAAACAAATCTGTGCGATTCAGACACTCACCATTGCATTTCATCATAACAGTCCAACACAGCTGTACCTTAAATGAACCTTTCGAAAGTTTTCATACTGTGCAGGAGACCATCATGCTTTTTTGCATCACAAACCTCATGAATCTAGCTTACCCAGATGCTACCTTTATAGGTTGGAAATGCCTTACAAGTACGTTTAAACAATATGGTGCTATAGCTCACAGGCGTTGTGTACTTTAATGAAACCTTGAGTTTTTGAGCAGAGGAGATGACTAGTAGTAGAAATGACTGTCTTAATTGAAACAAAAAGTATATTGTAACAAGATGTATATTTAAATAGTATTAAGCATCTTTAACTCAAATAAAACAAATCAGTATTAAGATCAAAATAGTCTTTAGCTCACACTTAGGACTGAGGTCCTCAACTGCTGGAAGATTTTTCATTATAGAAATCATTCTTATAGTAGTTTCATAGTAGCTAGGGTCAGGAGGGACCTGAACAGATCATCTAGCCTGACCCCCTGCCACAGGCAGGAATGAATGCTGGGTTCACAAGACCCCAGACAGGTGATCGTCCAACCTCCTCTTGAATTTGCCCAAGGTGGGGGGGGGGACCCCTTCCCTGGGGAGGGGGTTTTTAAAAAAAAAAAAAAAAAAAAAAAATCTGGTGTTTATTAGCAGATACACTGTGGTATCAGGTACCACAGCTTTTGCTACACCCAGAATAGCAAATAATGGTATCATAACTATTGACAAGCATTTACTTTTGAATGACTATCACTATATATCCTTATAAATGTTTAATCCCAGCACAAAGACAAAGAACACAATCACTATCCTTTTCTCTGTGTTCATATTAGTCAGTCTCATCACCATGTGCTTAAAAAAAAGTGATGATAGAAGTGTATTTTAAAAATGCTAAAGCTATAAATAAAGATAAAGTAGTTACTTCTCCACTCCATGATTTTGTTCACAAGAACAGAATGATTTACATTATGCAATTTGAGACACTTAAAATGTGTTAAGAAACACTAAATGACGTCACTAAAAGTGAAGCCCTTTGTTTTTACCACAGGCGGGAACAAAGCAAGGCAATGAACAGTCCCCTCAGCATCTCTACAAGGGAGACAGCCCTCTCAGTTGAACAAGTTAACAGTTTAGACAACAACATCATATGCTAAGCCTGTTCTTCCTGAAGCTTTAGGATTTGGAACGAATCCTGAATTCTGATCTTCACACACTCAAGCACAAGGGTATCCGGATGAGCAGAACTCAATACTGCTATCAATTTGAAGTATTTCTAGGTCGTCTTCCACTATGAGCAAATCAGTAATTCTAGTCTACTTAACTGCTTCTCAGTGACCAAGAAGTTCTCCACATTCACAACTGAACCAGAATACACGAGCCAAGATTTTCAAAAGGAGCCCTTGGAAAGTAAGCAGTCAACACCCAACTGTTTCCTTAGGCTCTTTTGAATATCACAACGATAAGTGTTTGAGAGGACTTTGTATCTCAGGAGGAGTAAACACACCAGCTAACTTGTTCAACAGAACAGTACGAGACTGGATTTTTGTAGTAGTGACAGACCAGGAAGATTTCAGACCTAAAACAATCTTACTTAAAATGTAGTATTTTGATGTGCTGTTCTTTGGAATTCCTATAATTCAAAAATAAACACATTGGTACTATCTCATAAGAAAATACATTTCATAGTGTGCAACCAAATGCACATGGGGAACTGGTAGGCGAAAGGTAAAATGCAAAAGTATGAAAATACAGTCCTTTAAATGTAACAATGAAGTTTAACGTATTAGTACAAAACTAATACAAATAAAATAAAATATACAGGTGCAAAAGGCTACCCAACTGTAAAAAAAAGTGCCAGCTAGTTTTTTTGTTGTTTTTTTTTTTTAAAAGGAGGCTTAATTAAAAATTTGCTCAAATCACAAAATAAACCCAGAAGCAGCATCCAAAATAAACTGATAGCATGCTCTCTCTAATAAAGCAAAGACCGTATTAAAAGAAAAACAAAAATCAATTATGTGCTAGTATTCATGAATTTGGCTGAAAAAAATCCAGCCAAAAGTTGGAAAGAATGGGGTGGTTTACAACTCTTAGGAACAGAGAAATAGTGGAGGTTGCTCTCAGAGGGCAGATTTTTTGTACAGGAAGTCTGGTTTGCTTGGAGACCTCCTTCCTCTGCTTACTGCCTCTTCCCTTTCCAAATCAGTATTTCTCTGTGCTCCATGTTCCAGAGGCTCATCATCTGCCAGTCTCCTACCAGCTCGCTCTTCTTGCATCTCAGAGGTGTATGCAGAGAGTGAAGGTCTGTTAGAGGTTAGCCCATATGTTAAGTCAGTTTCCATTTTCGTTCTTCCCCTGATGTGAACTGGGCCATTACCAGCATTTTCCTGGGCAGCCAATGCCAAGTGCAATCGCTGGGGAGGTTGCTCTAAGACATCGAGGTGTATTGGCTCATTCTTTTGTCTGTGTTGATGCCCATCTTGGGAGAGCACATATTCTCTCCTGGAATCCTCTTGTTTTTTTGGAGATATCTGGGAGGGTAGGTAGGCTGACTTTAAGCCACTTGGTGATGCCTTGCTGTGGCTATACAAATCTGGACCAAAATACATGCCTTGTGAAGGCGAAGGAGTGTGTCTGCTAGGTGCTGGAGTGGAAGGTCTGCATGCAGCATTAGAGAAATCATAGAAGTCTGGATACTCCTGTTGATTTTCTCGAGCATCTATTTTTTGCTCTATTGCATGTTTCTTTCGAGAACTGTGCATGTGCCTGGTCTGAATACAGGAAATGTGCGGTGCTGGACCTGGTCCTACCTCTGAAACGCTCTGGCTTAGCTCTGTGTCAACAGCAAGTTCTGGCAGCCTTCTGTCCTTCAGAGACATTGCTGACACACCCATAGCAATATCGGGCATCAGTTCATTTAACATGGGCTGAGTGCACTGGAAAAGAAAGTAAGAAAGGAAAAAACAAAATCAGTCCATTTGAATTTTGCTATATTTTTCAATCTGTACTGAATTTAATCCACAGCATCACTTTCTGTAATTGGTGGTGATAACACTTCTCCTTCCTGATCCCCTTCAGGAAGCAACAGCCTTAACAAGTAACTTCCTTAGATTAAGAGCACATGTCATTTCAGGTGAGACACTTTCCCAATTAGGGCAGACTGGCTGGAGCTGCTCCAGTACAGTCAGCAGTTGATTTTTCAAATCAAGAGGGTGCACCTGTGCTTTATTCTACACACTTCCCCCACTATTCAGCTATAAAAAGCAAGTTATTCCATTCAATTAGCTCTGAAAAGCAACTCTGAAAATATCCAACTCTGCATGTTACCTATGGAAAAACTTTAATAGTAAAGGAAAAGGTCACACAAATTGAGACGTTGCATGGGGTAATGTAACCAATATAGTTATTACAGAACAGTCCTTGTCCACTGTGAAAGCAAAGTGTCAATTCCTCTTCCCCAATTCCTCATGAAATGGGAGGTTATTATTTCAATAGGTGCACAGCACTGTATTTCATATTTAATATAAAATGTATTGTACATGTAAATGTAGACTGCTCAACAATGAACGTTAAGAGTGAATATTAAACAAGATATTAATTTATATCAGAAGCATATTCAATGAGTAATGCTACATTAAGACAATACTGTGGCTGAGAAAATAGAGGGGGGAGCCAGAAATTGATACACCTGGTCCTTCAGATTCAGAACAAGTGTAACCAACCCTTTGCATACACTTCATATCTTCTAAATGCAGATTAATTACATTTATGGTTTTATATTTTATTTATATTTACACACATACATATAGTACATGTGCAATATGGCTAAACTGTAGAAGTTGTAGTGCTGAATTTTCTTTCCTTGTATGTAATTCACAGGATCCCAAACGCATATCAATTAATCTTCCAGGAAAAATTATTTCCCAGGGTCCCTAGAGAGTTTGCAGCAGGCATATGGGGGTAAGTCCAATTCTGGGTCTGATAGGGGCAGGGTTCCCACTAATGGGTGTGAAGGAAGGAGGAGGGGGCAGCAGGGACCTGGGAGCATCCCAACACCTCAAGTGAGACCTAGCCAGAGGCTAGATCCATCCACACACCCTCCTTCTATCTTCCAGATAAAACAAAGTAAAATGCTACAAAATGGTATTTAAAGTCAACAGCATTCCATTTTAATTACAAGATGCCTCTAGCTTTCTACATTAGCTGCAACTACTCAGGGGAAACACACAAAACCAAAAACATCCACCAAGTGTACCTGTGGCCAGCTCAATGAGATACCCTGGTTAAACATGTTGTAATGACATGACAAATAAAATATTAAATGCAGCTAGCAATCCAAGGACAGAAAAAGTTGGAAGTATTAGGGCACTATGCCCTCACCTGAAACACAGTGCTCATGTATGGCCATACAATCACAAGAAGTGATAGCAGAAACAAACAGGAGCCAGAGACAAGGTGCAAAATAGAAACACGGAAAAAACCTCCATAAAGAAAAATTTGAAAGATTTAAATTGTTTACATTAGAGAGGAAATGACTAGCCAGAAACAAGTAAAAATTTCCCAAGTAATGAAATAAAGTGAAAATAGACCATATAAAGCCCAGAACTTTTCAAATACAAGAATAAGGACACAGAAAATATTGGAGAATTATACAATAAACATACATTTTGGAACACATTGCCACACTTGGATGAGAACTTACAGAGTTATGCTAGGAATGAATAAACTGCAAAAAGTTCCCTTACTCTTTAGGATGCAGAACCACCCCAAAACCACAGGGGTAAGAAAAGCATGCCCCTGTGGGTTGGTTATTTTGTAGCTGTCTTACTGTGTTTCCTGCACCTTCCTCTGAAGTATTTGGTACTGGTCGTTGTTCAAACTGATTCTGGAGGAGATGGGCCACTAGTTTGTTTGATCCAGGAGGGTAACTACCATACTTAACTTTTAGGCATTAATTTTAATGAGAAGACTCAAGATTTTTCTTTATATCAATTTGACTTAAAGGAAGTATACATCAGCATATATACTCCAGGCTAAAATAAATGAATGGCTTTAAAGCAGTTATAATTACTAGTACATAACTATAGTTAACAACCTCATGGCTTTGTGCATACTTCCAAATGCTACCCTGTGTCAATGGCATTATGTACATGGCAAGTTTAAAGTAATATAAAATGAATTCTTTTGTAAATCAAGACATAAGAAAGCCCCTGAATATTTTTCCTAAATGGGACTTCTTATATGGTGAAGACAGCTATATCTTATACACTGGATATACGGATGAGAGTTAGGAATAACAGAATCAATAATTAGCAAATTTTAGCCCAAAACCTTTTCTTTTTAAAATGTACTTTTACCAATTACTATATTCCCATCCAATACTGCCAACCAATATGATGAAGTATTTTTTTGCCCAGGGATACAAGTGAGATGTTTTTTTCTGCTGGCCATACATGAATGATGGCAAATCAATCCCATGAGAAAAATTATAGGAAATAATCCCCATCACACGTTTACAGTATATAACATGCCATCATCAAGATAGCTTATTTCACAATAAGAGCTAAAGAGAAATGAGTGATGACTTCTGCCAGTCCAGAATTCTCCAGTCAATCAGAACAGCAGAATCTCAGTATACAAAAAAACACGAAACTGTGTTTTGCATTAGGACCTTTTACTGGCAGAAGTTTTCAAATCCAGCATGCAGCTGCATTAACTACATTATACCCAACTACTTCTGTTCCTTTGTGTAGCACTTTTAACATAGTAAACACACACAGAACCACTCTATTGTAGTTAATCAACTTAGAGGCTATTTTCTTTGCTTTTAAATATTAATCCATAAATACTCTCCTTTATATGTGCATATATCTTGCCCTTTCCTATCACTTTCCATCAGCTTACTCCTTTTAGAATCCTATTTAAAACTGCCCCTCAGGCATTCAAACTCCCCATGGATTTTCTCTACATAATGACTGTCTCTTTACATCAGATCTAAAGTGCTCAGCACTGAAGCCTTACAGCAAGAACACCACCTCTAGCTACTTCTTCAACCCTCCAGCCTACTAGTAGGGCTGACATTTGCTTCTGTTCCAATATGAAATGAAACCAAAACCTTTCCAAGTTATTTCAAGCAAAACCTATACAAAAGTTAGAGAGCGCTGCCCCTGCTCCTACACAGATGTCTGGTGATGAGAGCACTCATCTGGGATGTCAGATGCCTGCTCAAATCCTTATTCTGTCTTACTCAGAGCAGGGACGTGAACCTGGTCTCCCAGATCCCAAACCACTGGTTCTTTCCGTCTTCAGTTTTGAGCAGAAATTCTGTCTTGGACCCATGCAGCTTTCTAGACAAAGAGCACGTATTTAATTAAAAGAAGCTGTCCAGAGTTCTCAACCATCTCAGTCTACCAATTCTACTCCTTCCATTCTGACTTAATCCTCCACACATCTGTAGGTACTTTATGGAAGGGGCAGTACATAGAAGATTCACTTTAAAATACAGCCATCTCCATTGCCAATTTTCCCAGGCCAAACCACTTCACTGCTAAATTCCACCTTAATTTCCCTTTTCAATACATTAATTTGAGACAGACAGAGACAGACAGACAGAGAGATGCACTTACTGCTTGCTTTTCTGCTGCCATTACTGCTGCTGCTGCAGCTACCGTTTGCCTCCCCAATCCCGTAGTGTTAGTGCAATCAGGTGGTGCTGCTTTGACACCAGGTAAGTAGACAGGTGGAGCAGCTTTGGAAGCTGTCCTGGAGTGGAAGAGTGAATGGTTACATGGATAAGAAAATGAACGTGAAGGATGTTGACTCGGCACCCTTTGTTTCCAGCCCACTTTGAACTGGTTGTGAATAGGTGTAGCTGGTGGATGGTAGGGAGGTGGAGGAGGGGGCAATGGTGGATGGAAGGCCACAAAAGAGTCTATTTCTGTAAACACTGTTTCTGCAGTGGGAGTGCTGTTGACTCGACATCGTCCAGACTGTCTCACTGTCAAAAGTGGGCTTTCGTCCCCAAACCGCTCATCAGGAAAGAACTTGTGAGGATTCTGCAAGGGAAAGCAAAAAATCAGGAGCTAGAAAACCAAAAAGCATTCTTCTCAGATATCCTATTCAACTGACCAGGACAGACTTGCAATCTAGAGACTAACATCAGCATCTCACTAGTTCTACATCTGCTTTTTAGCTTTTTTTTGTCTCCCGACTTATTTTTGAGCCAACCTGAATTTTCACTTGCTGACTATTCGCTACTATTTATGAGGAGTCAATTAAGTTACACTGCACAGTTTAAAAACTCTATCATATGGAGCAGAAAGAACAAGCGACAAAAAGCAAATAATAAATAATAAGCAGTGACTGTCCTTATTCATGCTTGAATGCTCTGTACAATATAGGTACCGCATGACAACAGCTCTTTTCCAAGCGGCCACAGACAAAACATTGCAAACATTCGTTTGATTTCCGATACAGCTTTCATTCAGTAAAGTCAAACCTGGACACACTGGTTTTGTAGCATTTCAATCAATCAGCTCAAGTGTAGGACAGGCTGAACTCTTTAGTGTTGTTACATTTTAAGTGACAGAAAGATAAAACACTTGTGTTATTTGAAAAGTATCCCCTGATGCTCCCTAGAGGGGCTCCCGTAGCATATTAAGACAATCACTCACATCCCTGTCAACTTCAAAATCCGAGATCCAGCATTTTCCCTAATGAGAATATTTGAAGGTCAGAGGTGCAGAGAACTTGATAGAAGACGTCATTAATATTTCTGTATTATATATTTATAAATTAATAATATGCCACCAATGTAAATGGGATTTGCTACTGGACAATTCCACTCTATATTACACAACCTTTTTCAAAAAGGAAGTGTTAACGTTACTTCTGTTTCTTTTCTTTCTAGCCTTTCCAATCAATGTCACTGTTGATAGATATTGGAAATAAAGTTTAACCTTTTTCAAATACTGATATTAGGGGTAAACCGATAAAGATTTTTTGGGCCGATACCAATGGCTGATTATTAACAAGCTATCAGCCGATACCAGTCCAATTGCCGATACGCAAGCTCAGCAGCTTGGAGAGCAGTGTTCAGCTGGTAAGTCTGTTGGAGGGAGGGGAGGGGAGGGGGGGTATAGGTGAGGCATACAGGCACCTACCGTGAGGGAGGAAGTGGGGCAGGGGCAGATGTTGCCCAGTTGCGGTGCAGCAGGGCAGGGTGTGGGGAGGCTCCAGCCACTGCGCACACCCCCCAGGAATGCACGGGGGACGTCTGCCCCCCAGATCTGTGTATGGGGCAAGGGTGGGTTTTCGCTGCGGGCTGGAGTCAGGGACGGTGCCGGGTTCTTCCCAGCAGGGGGTTGGACTGGGGCTGCACTCAGGGTGGGTGGCGACAGCACTGGGAGGGGAGGCTATGGGGTGGGCTACAGCCATCCCAAAATTCACTGGAGCCCCACCAATCCCCTTTTCCAGTACTCTCACTACCTGCCCAAAGCGCAGCCCCTGCCCAACCCCCCACCCAGCCAGGAAGAGCCCAGCACTGCCCCTGGCTCCAGTCTGCAGCAGCAGCCTGCCCTCACCCCATGCACAGATCCAGGGGGCACACCCCCCCATGCCTCCCTAGGGGGTGCACACAGCAGCAGGAGCCGCCACCCCCACCCCCTCCACCCCCGGACGAGCCACTTGGGGCTCTGTCCCACACCCTGCCCCAGCTAGGCAGAGCCTGGCCCTGCCCCACTACCTCCCGCACTGTGGGGGGCCTCGATATGGCACCCCCCCTCCCCCAACCCCACCAACAGACTTACCAGCCAAACACTGCCTTCCAAGCTGCCAGGCTGGCTGTGTACCTGCTGCTGCTGCACCCATGAACATGGTATTTATTGGCGACATTATTAGTCACATCAGACAAAAAAGCTGACTGCCAATAACATCAATTTTCCTTTTATCGGTGCTGATAAGATATGGACCAATATATTGGTGCAGTTCTAATTGACACATACACAGGAGGTCTCTCACTAATAAAAAAAAATCAATTTCCAAACCCATTTTGCAATATGGAGTACCGCATTTTAACATATCCATTTTCTTGCACTTTCAACAAAGAGATTTTTATTAATGCCTAGTTTGTGTATGGATGCAAAAGCAGGGGAGGGGTGCTGCATTTACTTTTTAAGTGTGCATACACTCACACTTAATGCTTCTTTTTTCTCATAGGTTAAACATGCAGTTTCCCAAGACTCATGTCAAGTCTCTTAAAAACAGCATAGTTGTAAAATCAAGGGGGGGGGTGGGGGGGTGGTGGTCTTACCCAAGAGGATTTTCATACCTGCAGAAGTTCAGCAGCCGAATCCGGAAGTCCGAACTCTCGCAGGACACGAATCTGAATCTCATAACTGACTGTGGCACCTTCTCCACAATTGAGTGCATATGCCCTCTGCACCTGCTCAGTATGACGGAGCTCCTGGAGCCGTTTGATCATCTCTTTAACAACAAGTAGGCTGGGGACTGAAAGACGTGAAAACAATGGACAGGACTATTTCTTAAACAGTCTAAGAAAGACTATGAAATCTACTGCAGTGACTAGTTTCAGTTACACTTTTAGGATTACCGTCAGGCTGACTGTGCTTCTAAAGTTGACTGGCATTAAGCCAACAGTAGTTTGACTTGCATGTTTATGGTTAGAATCTTAGGAACGTCATTATGGGATAAAGGGTAGAACATGCTAGTTGTAGAGATGCATACCATTTTTCTGATTTCTGTAAAAGTCAGCCACAAATACAGTATTCTTTGTAAACTCCTTATGATGCAGGAATTTTATGATTTGGTTGGCCAGGGTATCTTAAATCTCAGTAATTGCATGTTCCTTTTAGATGCATTGATTTTCTTGGCATATACTTTATGCTTTTGGTAGACTTTTGGGATTGTAAGAATGTATTATCAATAATAACTACAGAAAATGTATTTAAAAAATTACATGAGTTTTAAGCCAACACAAACCTGTGAAAATTAAACTCTTTTATGCAGTCATCTTGAAATTATTAAAAACCTTTCCAAAAGGAAATTATATATAATTTGAGGTATTTATTTATCCTGTTGCACAACGCTCTCATCTAACATTTATGCTGCTGTCTGGCAATGGCTCTTTTTCCCAGGGACAGAAAGACCACAGTAAAATATGTACATATCTGAGAAAAAGCACACACAAATGCACTACTGGGATCAAGTCTGTTAACAAATATACAAGGGCAAAATATTGTCATGACCAGACTGCAAGAACAGCGTGAAGGGCATCTACATGTCAGAGATGAAACAAATACCATGCCACATAATTGTGATCAAGCAATTGCTGCCAATTTGAGAAAGGCCACAATAGTGCATATTTTAGAAGGTTTGCACCATTTTACCCAAATTCTTTATTTCTAGCACATGGCCCAATACATTAAAAATGACCTGCTCTATCAGTCTTTCAAGAGTCCCAAACCAGCCTCTCTACTACATTTTATTATGCCAATACTCAACATTCAGATATTCTGCTACATTTCATTATGTCAGTACTCAATATACTAGCACCGGTACTAACACTATGAAAAGGTTGGATTTCGGGGTAAAATGAATCGGCCTTCTTTTCAAAAGGTTAGTTACCAACTCTAACGTGAATTCGGAGCAATTTTTGATACAGAAACAATCTAGAATACTATATATGGTATTATATATGGTATTTTTATCTGGAAGGCAGACATTGCGAAAGTATAAAGGAACAATATTTTTACACATTCAGCAGTTCACAGGCCAAGTTCAGCTCTTTCATTATTTGATTCAGACTAAAACCTGAACAGGTCCAAAGCAGCCCCAATCTACTGGACCTAATCTCAATATTGCAGGCAGAGCTTAGGAAAGGTTCATAAACAGCCTCAGAATAAGGTTGTAATGAGAACAAGTCATTTTGCTGACACAATACAAATGTCCTTGAAGTACAGATGTCAGAGGACACTAGACAAGGGGGGGCGGGGGCAGCGAGTGGAGGGGGAGGTGGCGAGGCGGAGAATATAACTAGACAAAAATCATATGCTCCAAGGCACCAGTCAACAAAGCACAGGATGGTCATTGCTTGATTACTATGGTGGCCAGTTCTTTTCTGTCATTTGTGCTCCAGGAATAGGCTCCTGCATCAACGTGCAGTTTGCTGATATTTGCGTCTATCCCAAATTTATTTGGTTGAACTCTAGTGATATTTTTGTTCATACACAGCTGCCAGAACACTCCCTTCAATATAACGGTAAGTGAAGGGAGCCATTACCAGCAAAGAACACCTGTACTTGAAATGCTGACCTCGCTGGCTGGGGGGGGGGGTTGGGTTGGTTTCTTCTTTTTTATGAATAAAAACCCGGGTCTTAAAAGTGGGGCCCCGGGGGGGGGGGGGGGGGGGTTTGGGTTGGTTTCTTCTTTTTTATGAATAAATTATAGGTCTCAAAGATTTTTGCCAACAGAATTACCAACACAGCTAGCATGGAATTTCAGACTGGGTGAGATGCTCTCATTGCTTCTATGGCTGACTTTTCTAAGAGTGGTAGGCAAACATTTTCAGTTGAGGGGAACTTTTGGGAATGTTTTTGCTTTGGCAGTTCCCTAGAGTCTAAATTTGGCACAGAGCACTGTTATGTGATTAACCCTTGAACTGATTTTTCTGTAGTGGGTAAATGCTTTGAATGTAGAAACCAATTACAGAGAATTTTAAAAAATATTTATTGTACCAGTGAGAGACTATAGTTATAAGTGCTTCTGCCCTGGCTACTAGTACCCTTCTAGCATAGCTCCAGCTCTTTATAGTTATTCAGGTATCTAGTACTTAATATGCCTTGGAGCCATTCAAAACTGAGAACCCCTGGTAATCTGTTATATGAAACAGACTACCAGTCATGCATAACAGACTACTGTGGCCAACAAGAAATTTAGGAGTCATCTAACAAAAACTCCCAAGACAGGAAATTCTTTATCACAGTTTAATCAAGAAGACTTACCTGGGGTTTCATTAGCTATAACTGAAGGAGGACTGGACTGATTACTGCTGATTTGCTGGTGGCTAATCATATGACAGCACTGTGGCACTGCATTGTTCACCATGTAGAGGGTGTCAGGTACATTGGACATTCTGACCATTCGCAAGCGAACTAAGTCTGTTTGTTCCACCATCATCTCATCTAGCACTGACTGAAACAACAGATATTAAACAAAAATACCCATTATTAAAAAATGAAAACAAAACTGCTGCTCAAACCCCACCCCCGATGTTCAAAAATTTTCAGAGTTAATATGCATGAAGCCCAAGAGCTGAAAGCATAACAATAACTAAACTTTTCTGTAGCTTTAATTTTGGAAAAAAATATTTGGCTCCTTGCGATTACTTTTTACTCAGATCTTGCTACACTTTACAGCCATTAATAAATTAAGCATCAACAGTCAACATATATGGTAGGTAAAACACAATCTCCCCACTTAGAGAGGAACAGACATAAAGTGACTCTTCCAGGATTAATCATGGAGAGATATTACTCAGCTCCTGATCCTTAATGCTGTAACTCAAAGATAATCCTTCCTCCAAGCTGACAAACTTCCCTAAAAGTGAAAGACACATCTCTAAAATGCTTAAACTGATGATGGAGAGGATTCATGCACCCCGAGTAAGATTCCAATGTCATTCTAAATGGTGTTCTTTTCACATATGCAGAAAGATCTAAGTATTAATGAAGGAAGATGACAATTGGTAGAAACTGGAAATGTTTTATGGAACGTCTATGTTTTGCATATCACATCTTTGAACATACATATAAAAATGCCAGATGAAAAATAAGCAGTAGTGTAACTAAAATGGGAGGGCAACTGGGATGCCAGCCCCTAGCACCAGCTTGTGGGACTGAAAAGATCAACTTTCAATTCTGAGATCTTAAGCGTGCTAGTAATGACTGCAACAACCCCCAAAAATTGTGATTAACCAGCAAGTCATTTTTGTTGCTTTACTGCCAATCTAATAACAAAAGGCTTAGTCTGTCTGTCCACAACACTTTTGGGCAACTGTGCATGCACTGCTGAGCGGTGGGTGGTGATTGGTTGGGCGGCCCAGGCTGCATGTGCCCAAGTTGCCAGGGAAGTTTGCATCTCCCTGCCTCCCTGACTGAGGGCGAAGGGAGGGGATCATGGTGGCTACTGCCTGGCCCCACTGCCCCCCAGAAGAGCTGGCAGGGAGGGGGGGGTGGCAGGCAGGCAGGCAGGGAGGCAGATGCGGGCCAAGTGGACATGGAGTGGCAGGGGGGGGCAGGGCTGGACCTGGAGTGGCAGGGGTGGGGTGGGGTGGGGAGGGGGCAGTAGTTGAGCAGGGTGGGACCTGGAGCAGTAGGGCTCTGTCCCTGCCTGACCCCCCAGTCATTCTTGACAGGGAATTTGCTAGTATGTTAGAGAATATTCCTTCAAATTTCTGGATATTATACCTAAGCAACCTTCTAACCTGTGCATTTTAATGCAAATATTGTTAGAGTAAATGCTGTTACAGCCTGTATGCTTTAGGTCTATAGACGTGTCAAAATGAACACTAATGTCCATCATAATAGTACATGTAAGTATATACTTAAAATACGTGCACTTACAGGAACAAAAAGGGATTCAGCATTAGAGTAGACTCATTCTTAATTCGTTTTTTTTGAGAGATAAAACTAGGACAATCACTTTTGAATTCAACTATTGTACAATTATGGACTCCAGTCTTACAGATAGAAGTGCACCGATCCATCAGTTTGAAACTGGATCAGTACTGATGTAAAGAAAATTGTCTATATCGGCCTGATGGGGCTGATGGATGCCTGTGCTGCATGCAGCTGTAGCAGAGCACGGAGCAGAGCCAGAAGCATGGAGAGCTGCCTCCAGCTGTTAAGTTGGAAGGGGAGGAAAGGGACGTTGGGGGTGCAGATCAACAGCCCCCCCGAGGCGAGGGAGGGGGCAGGGGCGGGAGGGCCAGAGGCGCAGCTTGTGGGGTGGGGGCAGCTCCCACTGCTGCTTGCACCCAGGGAAGATGAGGGGGTGGGGGTGTGCCCCTGGATCTGCATGGCGCAGGGCCAGCAGCAGCTGCAGGGCGGAGCCGGCACTGCTCTGGGCTTTTCTTGCCAGGGGTTGGGCTCAAGAGCAGGCTCCGGCAGTGCTGGGAGGAAGGTGCAGCCACCCCAAATTTTGTCACAGCTCCGCTGCCACCCACATGCTGCTGCCCGCTGTAGCCTCAACTTTTCCCGGCACATGGGTGGAGATGGGGTGTTCAGCTGGGGCTGTGCCAGGTGGTGCCACAGGGCTGGGAGTGGAGCTGTGGTGAAATCTGGAGTGGCTGTAGCCCCTCCAGCCCCACCGGAGCCTGCTGCGAGCC
>NW_005842150.1:2100505-2102076 GCF_000455745.1 Alligator sinensis | reverse complement strand
CCTGCCCCCTCCCTTACCGCAGGGAGCACTTATTTGCACCCCCCCCACCCCGACCCCTTCCCCTCCCACCACTCCTGACTTACCACCTGATGGCAGCTGTAATGGATACCAGATTGGTATCAGCCAATATGCCTCCTTAAATATTGACTCTTTATTGGCTGGCCTAATATCGGTGCACCCCTACTTAGAGATCTTCAGATTCACCAGTGCAGTGATCAGCATATCAGGTGAAGTTAGCAGCTTCATACTACCTTCTTTCCTGCAATTCTAGGTATTGATGGAGTTTCTGGCCTACATGAGAATTACTTCAGGGCTGCATTAATTTGTATGACTGTTAGCCACTGACAAGTGTTCAATGGTAGCTATCACTGCAAAAACATGCCATGACAACAAACCCCCATCCCATCCATAGGCTACCTTAGGATGCTTTCTGTGTTGAAAGGTGCTGATGGAAGGGATGGGGGAAAAGAAAGGAGTACTTTAAATGTTGTTGCTTTATAATGTGAGAATTACAGGGAGGCAGTACTGATGGAAAGGAGCAAAAGGAATTTGAAATCTTGACAGAAGAACTATAATAATCCTATTTTGTTGTGGCTTTGGAGATATGCTGTCATTCAGGTTCTAATAAAAACAAATTTCAAACCCTCAGAATTCTTGTTCCCCACAGGAACTAACGAGCCCAGAAGACCTAGAAGGTAGGAACTGGGTTGGGAAACTGGCTGGAAACCTGCCCAATTTCCTTCAGAAACAGAACTCTGCTGTGGTTCTACAATTTTAACTAAGATCAACCTCATCTCATTTTTGAGAAAGCTTTCTTGAAATTTTTCTGACCGGTTCTAGGGACTGGAGTCTGACGATGAATCTTATAAGCTGTTTTAAATTGAAACCTTTAGTATTTTAGTCCAATACATACAAAGTGAAAACCTTCTTTTTTCTGAATCCCACTGACATCAGTTTAGCAATGACCAAGCATTATTAATGACTCATTACCTTTGCCTCCTCCACATATGGTGAAAACAGTCTTGGCTTCACATATATTCCAGCATTCTTCTGTCGTAACCAAGCATTTGACTTGCCACCTTCTGCTGTTGGCAGCATGTCTGAAGGAGGGGTGCTAATGAGACCTCTCTTCATCTTTAAGAATTAAAACAAACAAAAAACAAAAACACCACACAAAAGAAAAACACATTTAATATTTTAATAGATAACAAGAAAATACCGAGTAGGTACAGAAGAGTATCATGAAATTGATGAGATTGTTTTAAGAAAGACATAGCCGAGTCCCAAATTCGGTCATTCCATATTTTATAACGAGTAAAAGCCTAAAACAGTGGTTAGCAACCCCAGCCATGTCTTGCAGAGCACAGCACGCAAGGCCATTTTGCTCAGCATGTCAGAGCTGACCTGGGCTCTGGGCAGGCACCACCGGCCTTGCAGCAGGTGGCTGGGAGGGTTCCTTGCCAGGCAGCTGCTGCCCAGAGCCTGGGCTGGCTGTGGCAGGCAAGGTCCAGGCGCAGCAGGGCACCTCTCCAAGCTGTGAGCCCAAGGCAAAGGGCTACAGAGCCAGGACT
>NW_005842150.1:2062791-2100474 GCF_000455745.1 Alligator sinensis | reverse complement strand
AGCAGGAATTACCTGGCACAGCCCACGCACACGGCCAAATTCTCCTTCTGGGGCAGAGTGGGGGAGGGGCCAAGCACATGTGTGACTGCAGCAGGTAAGAGGTGCCTGGGGAATGGGGAGGTGGCAAGTGCCAGGGTGAAAAGCCAGTACAGGAGGTGGGGGCAGGCTCTCTTGGCTGTTTTGCAGGTGGAGGCTCACGCTCCACGTGCCCTGCCCCAGCAGGATCCATATCCCCATTCCCTGTGGGATGCATCCGCACTGCTAGCGGCTAAAGAGTAGCACCTCAACCAAGGGCTGCAGGCAGGCATGAGCCCTGACATCAGCCCAGATAGGCCTATTTGTTGCCTGTCAAGACTGTGAGCCTAGTCCACCAAGGAACTTGTTATCCCCCACCAAATGGGGGACACCACTGGAGACGGGGAACAAGTGATTGTGGGGGACAAAAAATGAAAAAAAAGGATGGGAGTGCAGGTTACAGGTTCAAAAGGAGTGCACCACCAGGGGACACTGAGCAGAGCACCCCAGACAGTGACCACTGACTCAAGGTGACTGGAGAGCTGGCGGACACTGCCCAGTGATGCTCTGCCCAGAGACAGAACCAGACTAAACCTAGGAAAATGGCCCTGCTGTCCCCAGGGACCCTCCTGGCCAGAGACTCCTTCCTGGCAAGGTAAATGGCTGGCTTGGCCACGGCCAGGAGAAGGTTGACCAGGAGGTCCCCGGGCTTGGTGGGGCTACAGAGGAGTAGGAAGCCCATGCACCAGCTGCGGCCTGAGCTCTTTGTGGCAGCAGCAGCAGGAGGGCTCTGGTAGTTTCTGTCCCCTCCACACCCCCATCAGAGCCCTAGGGAAGCCAAGAACCACCTGCTGCTGAGGGGGGGCGGGGCTTTGAGCCACAGAAGGGGAAGATCTATTGAAGCAGCCCTGTCACATGTTGTTGCTGAAGCCTCTTTCCTCGCCAACAGTGGCAGCGACTCCCCGCTGCAGCGAGGGCTCCCTGGGCCCATCTAGTGCATGGTGGAGCTGCGCTGGCTGCACAGAACTGCTGGACACCCCGGGGAGTTCAGGGCCTCTGGGCAAATGGCTTGTTCTTCTGCCCTCCTGCCAGTGCTGGCTCTGCTACAGAGCAGGCTTGAAGCCTGTGCTCCCACATGAAGTTGCCCAAGGAACGAACTTGGGCAACTAGGGTTTCAAGCCATTCCTGGCTGGAGAGGAGACAGCTCAGAGTCGCCTCCTGTGGAAGGAGGCCTTCCTCTAATGGTCTTGTTTCAAGACATATACAGAAATAGGGGTACATGGTGGGGAAGGGGCTAGGGCAGTGCAACCCCAGCCCCTACCCTGCCATCCACCCAGAGGCGTGCATGCATCCACCCCAGCAACAAAGATTAGGCCCCTCGTAGCTCCCCCACTGTCCACCCCTGGCATGCCAATTGAGGCATGGGTTGAGGTTGGGGTGTTTTTGGCACTCTGGCTAAAAATGTTGCCGACCTTTGAACTAAAACATTGTTTTAAATTTCAGTTATAACAAAAATACAAGTTTATAAAATGTTACTGACTGAGACCAGGACACTAAAGTTTTACCAAAGACGAAAAATAACCCAAACCTTGGCACTGTTTGAAGTTATTTCTACAGGCTATATCTGCATGTCTGAAAGGATGTGGGTGAGAAGAAACACTTACAGCATCACTGAGTACTTCACTATTCATGGGTAAGATGTGCTCAATGCGGACAAAAGGTAAAAGGGGAGACAGGATCTCTCTCAGCTCCTCAATGTCAAGATCTCTCCTCTTTACACCCCGTTTGTTCACGCTGTGGGCAGTACCACTCAGTAAATTGGGCTCTATGAGAAGGAAGAATAGGTAGATAATTTTTAGGCATACTGATGTTTTAAATGAAGAGTTCCAAGTGCTAGGTTTCTGCTGCATGAAGGTAAAGTAAACCCATTATATTTCTTTGCTGCACATGAAGGAAAAGAAAACCTTCTTCTGAAAATCATGAATAGTGCCTAGCACTGGTATTCCTCAAAACCAGCCTGCGTGCTAGAGTTTGACAATCACCACTATAGTTAAGCCTGTCATATACGGACATGGATCATCTGCCCAAGCCATTGGCCCAAAAAGCCATTTCTCCCCAAACTGCTTTTATCTAGTTCATGCTACTACTCCTGTCCTGGAAACAGATGGTTTTTGCACAGCTGTACTCTTGCCACCCCACTGTTCTGAAGGACAGTGGCTTCCCCAGCAGATATTCTCTCTCTCTACATTCACAGATTATAGACCGGGCTCTACCGAACTCCAGGAGGCAGCCAGATGATTTCATGGGCAGACTTGTTGGGCTGGCCACCATTTTCATGGGCTGATCGCAGAGGGCCTTTCTCCCCCTGCCTCCCCCAACTGGTGGAGGGCTGTCCATTGTACAGCCCTGCCCTGTGTCACTGATTGGCTGAGGGCTGCCCATCATGCGGCCCCACTCCACACTGCTGTTTTGAGAGGGTGGGGCTACACGACAGGCAGTCCTCTCAGCCAATCAGTAGTGAAGGGCAACAAAGACATTTCTGCATCAAGCCAGGGTTAGTCAGGCTCTCTCTCAGGGTCAAGTTACAGAACTTCTTCTAGATATATCTCTATATACATATATAGATACAGAGGATATAAACTTCATTCAGTTTTTCCAAACTTGGGTTTTAGCCAAAACTGTAGCACAGTGTAATTTCCAACCTGTTTTTATATTGCATTTGATCAACAGCATTACACATTCAGCAGTCACAATCTGTGAGCATAACTTGAGAGAATAATAAATCAGTGAGCCCCCATGGACCATTTACTCAGTTACTTACTGGTGACCTCATCAACTTCCTTAATCCTTTATACATTCTCTAAAATCCTTCCTGCCTTTACATTCAGTTTGTACCAGAGAAATAATACATTTCTGAGTAACAAAAACATTTGCGTCCATTTTAGGAAACACATTTAGGTCATTTGATAGTTTGTTCCTCAACCTTTTAAGTTTGATGTGAAAGGAAACACTGCAAAAAGATGAAGATTGAAAGGCTGACAGTCAATTTAGAATAGAATAGACAGACGTGAAAAACCTGTAATAGCTAACCTAAATAAAATAGCTGAAGTTTCCTCCACCATTTTGTAAGTACATATAGAAAGTCACTAAATTTAAAAATCAGGAGTGGATAATCACTTTTAAGCAATGGAAAATTAAATGAACTATCAAGAACGTTTGTGCTTTTTGTTTGCGTGTTTAGTGCATAAAGGTTGTTTTAGTGAGGACAAATTCTCTGTCCCATGTAGTACTTTTGTTTCAAGCATAACTACACTTTTTTTTTTTTTTTTTTTATTATAGACCATCAGACTCATTTATTTGAAATTTGTTTTCAACAGCTCCAAAAGGGCACAAAAAATTAAACAATACATTTTTTATAAAGGTTCTTACCTCTGTCTGCTATTCTCTTCATCAACTGATGTTCTCCCCATTTAATAAGGTATTTAAGGATATCTTGTTCACTTGCCTATAATAAAATAAGACATTTAAATACAATGCACGCTTAGTTTAGCAATCCATTGCATAGAACCACTGAACTCTCAAATCTCTCAGGCAAAAATAACAATTTGGTCACCCCACAACACAAGAATATTCATGCTTTGTTCTATGCTCTGTTTTACCACTTGCTTTCAAGTATTTTACTTTTAAAAAGCATCTTACAAAGATAGTAGAAATAAAGCCAGACTTCCCTGCTGTTAAGCAAGACAAGTTTCCCAGAACAATTTAGTTCTCAGAAAAGCTGGAACACTTCATCCAATTAAAAGAGATAATTTATTTTAAAAATTCTTCTCAAACCAGAGCTTGTGGTCCTATTATTCATTAAGTTTTTAAGTCAACACAATCTTTCTTCAACTTTACAAGTCTTCGTTATTTTTAATTGTTTACTCTTTCTAAAGAAGAAAAAAAATCCTTTCATTATAATATAATTTTTCTACTCACAAATTCTGAAACTGCTTATGCCATACTCTACCCCAATGCTGAGCCAATGTTTTTGGCAGATGTACCACAAACTTAGCCCTGCACCCTCCCCAAGTGCCACTCCAATCCTTTTCCTTGCCTGATCTACTGCTCTGCTTTCTGCTACTGTACCACTTATGATACTCGTGTTGCAGGCTGGCCACCCCTGCTCAACCCAGTTTCTGTCTTCCTGCATATCACATTTTTATTAAATATTATTTTCAGCATGCCTGGATACTTCCTACAACAGAAATGAACAGGGCCATTAGTCCTTAGGGCTTAAAGGGAAAATTCTGTTGTCACAGGATCATAGAAAAATAAACCTGAGAAAGAAGTCAGGAGGTCATCTAATCCAACCTCCTGCTCAGATTAGGATTGTTCCCATCTAAAGAATCTCAGCTAAGTAAGTGTTTGTCTAACCTGCTCTTAAAAAAAAATCTTTTAGGATGGAGTCAACAACCTCTCTAGGTAATAGTTGCAGTGCTTAGCCACCCTCAAATTTAGAAAGCTCTTCCTTATCTCCAACCCAAATCTCCCTGAACATTTAGCACCATTACTTCTTGTCCTATCCCCTGGGAAGAGAGAACAGTCTTATCATCATCCTTTTTGTAACCACCTGCCAGGTATTTGAAGACTGTGACCAAACCCTGTCTCACTTCTCCAGAGTAAATCATCCCAGTTCTTTCAACCTTGCCTTATTAGTCACATTTCTTAGACTGATAACATTTTTTGTTGCTCTCTAATTGACTATTTATATCTTTCTTGGAGTGCAATGCCCCAAACAACATGGCACTCCAAGTGAGGTCTCACCAGCGCTAAGGAGAATGAAAGAGTCACTTTCCTTGATGTACAGGTCATAATCATATAAATACAACCCAGTATACTATTGGTTTGTTTTGCAATTTGACCATACTATTGACTGGTCCTCAGCTTATGATGCATTACAAACCCCACATTCTTTTCTGCAGTACTGCAACCTAATCAAGTCATTCTTGTTTTTCTTGTTTTTTTGGGGTGCATTTGATTGTTTTGTCTGAAGGCTTAAATCATTATTTAATCAGATTTATTTCAGATAACATTCCCACTGTGTCAAGGTCATTTTGAATCCTAAATTTATTCCTGAAAGTAGCTACTCACTCTCCCACCCAAACTGGTATCACCTGCAAATTTACTAAGTCTGTACTCAGTTCCATTCTTCAAGTCATTAAAGAAGGTATGAGCAGTACAGGATCCAGCACAGGTCCCATGGGTGGGTTAATCTAAACTTGAACCATCTCAGAACCTTTATACTAGCACCACTGTGGTTGGAGGTCAGGGCTGTATCTGAACTCATGACGTGTCGCTGGTTTAAATACACAGACAGCTAAAGAAGCAGGAATTACCTGGCACAGCCCACGCACACGGCCAAATTCTCCTTCTGGGGCAGAGTGGGGGAGGGGCCAAGCACATGTGTGACTGCAGCAGGTAAGAGGTGCCTGGGGAATGGGGAGGTGGCAAGTGCCAGGGTGAAAAGCCAGTACAGGAGGTGGGGGCAGGCTCTCTTGGCTGTTTTGCAGGTGGAGGCTCACGCTCCACGTGCCCTGCCCCAGCAGGATCCATATCCCCATTCCCTGTGGGATGCATCCGCACTGCTAGCGGCTAAAGAGTAGCACCTCAACCAAGGGCTGCAGGCAGGCATGAGCCCTGACATCAGCCCAGATAGGCCTATTTGTTGCCTGTCAAGACTGTGAGCCTAGTCCACCAAGGAACTTGTTATCCCCCACCAAATGGGGGACACCACTGGAGACGGGGAACAAGTGATTGTGGGGGACAAAAAATGAAAAAAAAGGATGGGAGTGCAGGTTACAGGTTCAAAAGGAGTGCACCACCAGGGGACACTGAGCAGAGCACCCCAGACAGTGACCACTGACTCAAGGTGACTGGAGAGCTGGCGGCCACTGCCCAGTGATGCTCTGCCCAGAGACAGAACCAGACTAAACCTAGGAAAATGGCCCTGCTGTCCCCAGGGACCCTCCTGGCCAGAGACTCCTTCCTGGCAAGGTAAATGGCTGGCTTGGCCACGGCCAGGAGAAGGTTGACCAGGAGGTCCCCGGGCTTGGTGGGGCTACAGAGGAGTAGGAAGCCCATGCACCAGCTGCGGCCTGAGCTCTTTGTGGCAGCAGCAGCAGGAGGGCTCTGGTAGTTTCTGTCCCCTCCACACCCCCATCAGAGCCCTAGGGAAGCCAAGAACCACCTGCTGCTGAGGGGGGGCGGGGCTTTGAGCCACAGAAGGGGAAGATCTATTGAAGCAGCCCTGTCACATGTTGTTGCTGAAGCCTCTTTCCTCGCCAACAGTGGCAGCGACTCCCCGCTGCAGCGAGGGCTCCCTGGGCCCATCTAGTGCATGGTGGAGCTGCGCTGGCTGCACAGAACTGCTGGACACCCCGGGGAGTTCAGGGCCTCTGGGCAAATGGCTTGTTCTTCTGCCCTCCTGCCAGTGCTGGCTCTGCTACAGAGCAGGCTTGAAGCCTGTGCTCCCACATGAAGTTGCCCAAGGAACGAACTTGGGCAACTAGGGTTTCAAGCCATTCCTGGCTGGAGAGGAGACAGCTCAGAGTCGCCTCCTGTGGAAGGAGGCCTTCCTCTAATGGTCTTGTTTCAAGACATATACAGAAATAGGGGTACATGGTGGGGAAGGGGCTAGGGCAGTGCAACCCCAGCCCCTACCCTGCCATCCACCCAGAGGCGTGCATGCATCCACCCCAGCAACAAAGATTAGGCCCCTCGTAGCTCCCCCACTGTCCACCCCTGGCATGCCAATTGAGGCATGGGTTGAGGTTGGGGTGTTTTTGGCACTCTGGCTAAAAATGTTGCCGACCTTTGAACTAAAACATTGTTTTAAATTTCAGTTATAACAAAAATACAAGTTTATAAAATGTTACTGACTGAGACCAGGACACTAAAGTTTTACCAAAGACGAAAAATAACCCAAACCTTGGCACTGTTTGAAGTTATTTCTACAGGCTATATCTGCATGTCTGAAAGGATGTGGGTGAGAAGAAACACTTACAGCATCACTGAGTACTTCACTATTCATGGGTAAGATGTGCTCAATGCGGACAAAAGGTAAAAGGGGAGACAGGATCTCTCTCAGCTCCTCAATGTCAAGATCTCTCCTCTTTACACCCCGTTTGTTCACGCTGTGGGCAGTACCACTCAGTAAATTGGGCTCTATGAGAAGGAAGAATAGGTAGATAATTTTTAGGCATACTGATGTTTTAAATGAAGAGTTCCAAGTGCTAGGTTTCTGCTGCATGAAGGTAAAGTAAACCCATTATATTTCTTTGCTGCACATGAAGGAAAAGAAAACCTTCTTCTGAAAATCATGAATAGTGCCTAGCACTGGTATTCCTCAAAACCAGCCTGCGTGCTAGAGTTTGACAATCACCACTATAGTTAAGCCTGTCATATACGGACATGGATCATCTGCCCAAGCCATTGGCCCAAAAAGCCATTTCTCCCCAAACTGCTTTTATCTAGTTCATGCTACTACTCCTGTCCTGGAAACAGATGGTTTTTGCACAGCTGTACTCTTGCCACCCCACTGTTCTGAAGGACAGTGGCTTCCCCAGCAGATATTCTCTCTCTCTACATTCACAGATTATAGACCGGGCTCTACCGAACTCCAGGAGGCAGCCAGATGATTTCATGGGCAGACTTGTTGGGCTGGCCACCATTTTCATGGGCTGATCGCAGAGGGCCTTTCTCCCCCTGCCTCCCCCAACTGGTGGAGGGCTGTCCATTGTACAGCCCTGCCCTGTGTCACTGATTGGCTGAGGGCTGCCCATCATGCGGCCCCACTCCACACTGCTGTTTTGAGAGGGTGGGGCTACACGACAGGCAGTCCTCTCAGCCAATCAGTAGTGAAGGGCAACAAAGACATTTCTGCATCAAGCCAGGGTTAGTCAGGCTCTCTCTCAGGGTCAAGTTACAGAACTTCTTCTAGATATATCTCTATATACATATATAGATACAGAGGATATAAACTTCATTCAGTTTTTCCAAACTTGGGTTTTAGCCAAAACTGTAGCACAGTGTAATTTCCAACCTGTTTTTATATTGCATTTGATCAACAGCATTACACATTCAGCAGTCACAATCTGTGAGCATAACTTGAGAGAATAATAAATCAGTGAGCCCCCATGGACCATTTACTCAGTTACTTACTGGTGACCTCATCAACTTCCTTAATCCTTTATACATTCTCTAAAATCCTTCCTGCCTTTACATTCAGTTTGTACCAGAGAAATAATACATTTCTGAGTAACAAAAACATTTGCGTCCATTTTAGGAAACACATTTAGGTCATTTGATAGTTTGTTCCTCAACCTTTTAAGTTTGATGTGAAAGGAAACACTGCAAAAAGATGAAGATTGAAAGGCTGACAGTCAATTTAGAATAGAATAGACAGACGTGAAAAACCTGTAATAGCTAACCTAAATAAAATAGCTGAAGTTTCCTCCACCATTTTGTAAGTACATATAGAAAGTCACTAAATTTAAAAATCAGGAGTGGATAATCACTTTTAAGCAATGGAAAATTAAATGAACTATCAAGAACGTTTGTGCTTTTTGTTTGCGTGTTTAGTGCATAAAGGTTGTTTTAGTGAGGACAAATTCTCTGTCCCATGTAGTACTTTTGTTTCAAGCATAACTACACTTTTTTTTTTTTTTTTTTATTATAGACCATCAGACTCATTTATTTGAAATTTGTTTTCAACAGCTCCAAAAGGGCACAAAAAATTAAACAATACATTTTTTATAAAGGTTCTTACCTCTGTCTGCTATTCTCTTCATCAACTGATGTTCTCCCCATTTAATAAGGTATTTAAGGATATCTTGTTCACTTGCCTATAATAAAATAAGACATTTAAATACAATGCACGCTTAGTTTAGCAATCCATTGCATAGAACCACTGAACTCTCAAATCTCTCAGGCAAAAATAACAATTTGGTCACCCCACAACACAAGAATATTCATGCTTTGTTCTATGCTCTGTTTTACCACTTGCTTTCAAGTATTTTACTTTTAAAAAGCATCTTACAAAGATAGTAGAAATAAAGCCAGACTTCCCTGCTGTTAAGCAAGACAAGTTTCCCAGAACAATTTAGTTCTCAGAAAAGCTGGAACACTTCATCCAATTAAAAGAGATAATTTATTTTAAAAATTCTTCTCAAACCAGAGCTTGTGGTCCTATTATTCATTAAGTTTTTAAGTCAACACAATCTTTCTTCAACTTTACAAGTCTTCGTTATTTTTAATTGTTTACTCTTTCTAAAGAAGAAAAAAAATCCTTTCATTATAATATAATTTTTCTACTCACAAATTCTGAAACTGCTTATGCCATACTCTACCCCAATGCTGAGCCAATGTTTTTGGCAGATGTACCACAAACTTAGCCCTGCACCCTCCCCAAGTGCCACTCCAATCCTTTTCCTTGCCTGATCTACTGCTCTGCTTTCTGCTACTGTACCACTTATGATACTCGTGTTGCAGGCTGGCCACCCCTGCTCAACCCAGTTTCTGTCTTCCTGCATATCACATTTTTATTAAATATTATTTTCAGCATGCCTGGATACTTCCTACAACAGAAATGAACAGGGCCATTAGTCCTTAGGGCTTAAAGGGAAAATTCTGTTGTCACAGGATCATAGAAAAATAAACCTGAGAAAGAAGTCAGGAGGTCATCTAATCCAACCTCCTGCTCAGATTAGGATTGTTCCCATCTAAAGAATCTCAGCTAAGTAAGTGTTTGTCTAACCTGCTCTTAAAAAAAAATCTTTTAGGATGGAGTCAACAACCTCTCTAGGTAATAGTTGCAGTGCTTAGCCACCCTCAAATTTAGAAAGCTCTTCCTTATCTCCAACCCAAATCTCCCTGAACATTTAGCACCATTACTTCTTGTCCTATCCCCTGGGAAGAGAGAACAGTCTTATCATCATCCTTTTTGTAACCACCTGCCAGGTATTTGAAGACTGTGACCAAACCCTGTCTCACTTCTCCAGAGTAAATCATCCCAGTTCTTTCAACCTTGCCTTATTAGTCACATTTCTTAGACTGATAACATTTTTTGTTGCTCTCTAATTGACTATTTATATCTTTCTTGGAGTGCAATGCCCCAAACAACATGGCACTCCAAGTGAGGTCTCACCAGCGCTAAGGAGAATGAAAGAGTCACTTTCCTTGATGTACAGGTCATAATCATATAAATACAACCCAGTATACTATTGGTTTGTTTTGCAATTTGACCATACTATTGACTGGTCCTCAGCTTATGATGCATTACAAACCCCACATTCTTTTCTGCAGTACTGCAACCTAATCAAGTCATTCTTGTTTTTCTTGTTTTTTTGGGGTGCATTTGATTGTTTTGTCTGAAGGCTTAAATCATTATTTAATCAGATTTATTTCAGATAACATTCCCACTGTGTCAAGGTCATTTTGAATCCTAAATTTATTCCTGAAAGTAGCTACTCACTCTCCCACCCAAACTGGTATCACCTGCAAATTTACTAAGTCTGTACTCAGTTCCATTCTTCAAGTCATTAAAGAAGGTATGAGCAGTACAGGATCCAGCACAGGTCCCATGGGTGGGTTAATCTAAACTTGAACCATCTCAGAACCTTTATACTAGCACCACTGTGGTTGGAGGTCAGGGCTGTATCTGAACTCATGACGTGTCGCTGGTTTAAATACACAGACAGCTAAAGAGAAGCCCAAAGGGCTGCTAGGAACATTTAACATAGGACAGATTATTTCCAATCTGTTTTATTTTCATTCTTTATGTGGAAAAAGGTTTTGCATGTATTGAATAATAGACTCTGATCTAACCACAGACCTGCACAGTAAAAGTCTGCATACTGTGCTCAGGTTGAGGCTATTAGAGGTGCACTGATATATTGGTCCCGTATCGTATTTTCTCCAATCTAAGGAAAATTAACAGTATCGCCAATCTTTTTTTTGGCTGATGTGGCCAATAATGTTGCCATAAATGCCGCATGCATGCATGCAGCCACAGCACAGCACGCAGGTGGCCTGTAGCACAGGCTGGCAGCTTGGAGAGCAGTGTCCGGCTGGTAAGTCTGTTGTGGGGGAAGAGCCACTGGGGAAGGAAGGGGTGTGGCAGGGGGCAGACTGAGGCCCCTGTGGTGAAGGAGTGGGGCTGATACTGGGGCAGGTGCTGCACAGCCGGAGCGGGTTATGGGACAGAGTCATGAGCAGCTTGTCCAGGAGCTGTGGACAGGGAGGGTGGCTCCAGCCACTACTTGCACCCGAGGGCATGGGGGGCATATGCCCCCCAGATCTATGTGTGGGGCAAGGGCGGGCTACCAGGCTCTTCCTGGCAAGGGGCTGGACTGGGCTTGGGGAGGGCGGCAGTGGTGCTGGGAGGGAGGCTACACAGGGCTACAGCCACCCCAAAATTCTCCACAGCCCCCCTACCAGCACTGCTGCTGCCTGCCCCAAGCGCAGCCCGGCACAGCCCACCCCCACCACGAAGAACCTGGCCCCAGCCCGCAGCAGCAACCCACCTTTGCCCCATGCACAAATCCAGGGGGCACCCCCACTCCCATGGCCTCCCTCAGCAGTGCGCACAGCGGTAGGAGCCACCCCTCTCCTCCCCCGGATGAGCCGTGTTTCTGTCCTATGCCCCACACTGGCTGGGTAGTGCCTGCCCCAGTGCCACTCCATCCATCACTGCGGGAGCCTTGATCTGCCCCCCTGCACACCCCTTCCCTCCCCCATCCCCCCACAACAGACTTACCAGCTGGACACTGCTCTCCAAGCTGCTAGGCTGTATATTGGCCAATACGGCTTGTTAAAAATGAGCCATCGGTATTGGCCCAAAAAATCTCTATCAGTGCACCCCTAGTTGTTATATCCAACTTCAAACTGAGCCATCATCTTATCTTCTTTGCTAAATGTCTGGCAGGGAAACCACCTTAGCTGGTAAAAGTATCCCCCTCAGTAAAGAGGCTGCAACGGCCTTAGGCAGATTAAGTTCTTAAGTAGAAGCAGGTCTAGACAGGGAATTCCCGTTCCACTTCTGCCATATCTTCCTAAACCAGGTGTGGAAAAATACAGATCTTCAACTTGGGGTTTTTTTTTTTATGTTGCATTATTTCCTAAAGCCATAAATACTTGTGAAGTTAGACACCTTCCTCCGTTCAGATTCAACTGTGAAGCTTAGTTGAGACTGAGGTAATTCTCTAAAGCTGGGGCTTTGAGCAAAATACTTAAAAAAAATAAATAAAATAAATAAAAAATCCAGAATAGAAACTCTTGAGAGGCTCTAAAGCTTGTAATGCCTTGTTCTAAGAGCTGTTTGCTCATAATGTTCACTGCTTCCCGAGCCAAATCCCTGAGAGACATGGGAGAGTGGGATATGACCCAGTGAAGGGCTGAGTACATTCCCAGAAAGAGTTTACAGACACATCCTGCACATCTCCTTGAGGAAAATAGGACACACTATGACCTCCTGCAGGACCCTGTGGAGGGTGGAAAGCTAAGGTTTTTTTCCCTCACAGAAAGGGATGTGATCTATTATTGCATAGTCCCTACTGCAAGGGTTATGTTAATGGACACTGACTGCACAGGATGAGGAGTGACACAGGGTCACCAAAAACAAAGGATTTATTTAATAATCATTAAGACTGCAGAAGCTGGCACCTTCCCTGGCACTCAACGCCTTGAAGGTAGAAGGACCCTGTGAGAAGGGATTGCTTTGTGGCTTTCTCAACAGTCTTAAAACATCTGTCCCACCCTTCAAATGCATGTTGGCTGGGGCAAGATTTTCTTCCTCTGGATCACTCAAGAGGAATGTGGCATTGTCTCAAGTCATCAGCTCCCAAAATCTTCCCTGCTTGCTCTGCAGACTGTAGGAATGTGTGTTCCTCACTCATGAGAAAGTCTCTGAAAAAAATCTCTCCCCAGTTACATGTCTGAAATGGAGGCAGCCAATTGTGCTGCAGAACTGTAGTCTATAAATATGGCCTCAATATTATGGATTCTGAAGGTCTGACACTGTAGTATGCAACCAGAACCTTCCTCTAAGGATAAAGGCATTCATTAAAATTAAATGGATCTTTAGCAATAGCTTCTTTAACATACTTCTTAAGTCTCAGATGCTTCCTAAGGGATCACTTATCTGTAGTGTATTACAGCCATACTATGATTTCACGGATAAACACAAAGCCAAATTAAAAAGAACCTACCACCTTAGTCTGGGATGTTAAGACAACACTCAAGATGAAAGAAGGACTTTTTATAAACCACATAAGTTACACAAATAATTCCAAGCACCAAGCTGTGCAGTATTACTAAAACCGTGACTGACATTGGTTTGAATCACTCAAAGCTTTAAGTCAGGGAGAAGGGAAGCACACAGATACTTCATGTATTGCTCAGTGATTAACTGCACATAATGGTGCTTAAATACTCTGGATTACAGATTTAGCTTTCACATTTGCTGACAGCAAATGGAACTGCCTGGGAGGAAAGAAAATTGAAGGCTACTGGGCAAGCTCAGACCTAAAGAGTACTCTGAATAATTAATCTCAGTTTAAGAAGGTAAAAGTATCTGCCATCCTGCCCAGAACTTCTCCAGCTCATTTTTCCCACTAGGATTCAGGTTCTGCATGATGAAAGGAACACTAAAGGAATGATCTCACTAAAATTAAAAAGGAGAGGAGAGGTTTTTAAGAAAGATTGCATGAATTTTTGTTCAACAGGTGTTAACAAATATTCATTTAAATGATTAATGACCATTTAAAGCAGTGCTATCCAACTTCTAAGCACCCGGGAACTGCATCAGCAGGGCCCACTGTCTCCTAGCGCTGTATCCCATGCACACAAGCAGGTGCTCCCAGGGTCTGAATTATAGGTGAGCCTGGGGGGGCTCAGCCCCCCCATAAGAGACAAGAGCCCCCCTATAAGTTTTGAAAATCATAACCTGGGGTGATTTTATTAGGGCAATGTGATGGACAGCAGCCCCCCCCCTTTTCTTTTTTTTGCAGAACTCCCCCCCAAGAGTCAAAGTGTAATTCAAACCCTGGGTGCTCCCTGACCCTGTTACACTAGGTAGGTGGGCACTGCTTCAACCCACTGCACCACAGGGCAGGGTACAGCAACCTGCTGTACCTGCAACCCCCTGAGGGCTCTTTCACAACATTATGTTCCCCAGGTTATGATTTTCAAAACTTATAGGGGGGCTCTTGTCTCTTATGGGGTTCCACAAGTGCTCTACCATACCCTTGCTCTGGGGACTGGGCCAGGCAACAGAAGCTGGGGGAGGGAGAGGAAGCCCCAGGACCCTGGCTGTTGCTGCAGCAAAAGGGGCAAGGGTAGCTGGATAGGAGTCTGGAGGCCGTATGCTGATCCCTCACAGGCAGCATGTGGCCTGCAGGCTATCAGGTGGACATTCCTGTTTTAGAGAAATGTTGGAGCTCTAAATATTTCTGTGCCTTTCAATTACTGTGGGAAAGCAAAGAAAACATATCCTCATGGAAGACCAGAATTATTTACCATTATTGTTACTTCTAAGGTAAAAAAAAACCCGAAAAACCCACACACAAGCAGAAACGTTTAAGACAAAAAAATGCAAATATTTTATACATCAGAAAAACAGAAGTGGGCACAACTACAATTTTAAAAAAAGCCCTTACAAGAAGCCACTTGTATTGCTTTCAGTGGCGACTTGACTCTCTCAAAGGGACAAAAAACTTGCAAGTTTTTCACTGGCCAATAAGAATATAACATTTTCCTAATAGTAAAAAGCCACTAGAAAATGGAATTTGTATTGGTTAAAAGCAAGGGATATTTTGACATCATTCCAGAATAATAAGTTTGGGTTTTTTTTGTATGATTAGCTGTTCATTGGCATTGTTCTTGCTAAGATGCACGTTGTTGTAGCAGAAGGATTACTACTATGTAATTTCCACAAAAAGCTAAACAGGCAAGGCAAAAATTAAACCTAGGAATGTTTCATTTAAAATAATTTGCAGCTGTTTCTAGACTATTATTAGGTTTTCAATGAGCAGTTTATACGATCAGATTAGGCTGGGTTACAAACCAAGAAAATGAAATACTTTTCCTTAAGTATTTCCTCTACTTTACCTCTACTTTTTTTAGTTTAAAAAATGTAATAAAGTTAATATTCATTCTTTTCCTTTAAGATCTTATATATATTAAAGGCTTCTGATAAATGGACAATGCAGCCTGCTTCAAAATATGAATTAGCTGGATTTTGAATTAAAAAGTTAAACAATCACCTGTAAGTAGTCAGATTGGATAGCAGTCAGCAGATGGTCCTTGCTCAGCTCGTAGAAAACATCTGAAGTCATAACCTGGGTGAACTCCTCACAGAGGAAATGCAGTGCTTGACGGTGCACCCACTTGGAACCATATGGCTGTGAACTCCACTTGAGAATGGCAATTAAGGTGTCTAGTGAGATGCTTTCAGCAATAATATCCTCACAGCCTACAACAATAAAAAGGAAAAAAACTACTAACAGTAGAAGAGACCATGTCATCATTTAGGAGTACAGCACATACGTAAATATATAACAAAAAGACCGTATAGTAGGCTTGTGCGAAGTAGCTAGTATTTGCTTTGAATTCGGCCGATTCTGGGGACAGTGATTCAATTCTGCGATTCGAATCACTGTCCCGAACTGGTTCGGTCGAATCTCCAAATCAGCCAGGCCCATCCCCCACAGACCGGCAATGGCTGCCCCACCTGCCCCAGCTCCCGGCACCTGTTAAAAAAAAAAAAGCCTTGATGCAACGGGTGCTGCCAGGCATCCTCACTGCCCCACGCTGCATGGGGGGCTCTCCACAAGTCCCCTGACCCCCCTCACTCCCCCAGCCCCACCACAGGTGCCCTGCCCAGGCCAGCTCCAGCCCTTTAAGAAAAAAAAATAAAAACAAAACCCCCCAGAAAACTGCGGACTCACCACTCCTGCCACTCCTCCAATCCCCACTGCCCCGCGCCATGTGGGGGGCTCTACACAAGCTCCTAAAACCCCGAGACCGCTGCAGGAGCAATGAGTCCCAGGGCTTTTCTTGTTTTTTTTTTCCCCAAAAAGGCTGGAGCTGGCTCAGGTGGGGGAGCAAGAGGGCTCATGCAGAGCACCCCCATGCAGTGTGGGGCAGTGGGGATCATTCTCCTGCCTGGCAGCAACCAGTGAGCACTGAGGCTTTTCTTTACAGGGCCAGGAGCTGGGGTGGGTCGGGGGCTGGCGGGGGTCCCCCCCCCAATGGTCTTCTGCCACCTCCTCCCCTGCCCCCCACTTCCCAGCTCGGAGTCCAGCTGCAGCTCCCCGATTCAGAGAGCTTTGAATTGATTCAGGCCTTTTAATTGGTCCCGATTCAATTCAGATTTGGAGATTTGGCCACCAAATTGGGCCAAATCTCCTCCGAATCAAATCACTACCTGAAGCTTTGCACAGCCCTAGTGTATAGCCCCATTACAACTGCATCCAGAAAGGTGATTAAGATGAAAAAGGGTTTAGAATAAGGTTTCTGCATGCAAATTTAACAGATTTATGCTTCTGGAATTAGAATAAGCCCCAATATTCATATTTTTAAAGCTATACAGAACACTAGATCAGTTTTAGTTACTTCAGATATTTCATGGACTCCTTGTGTTTTAAAAAAAATATATAGTATCTTCCATTTTAGCTGAAAACTGAAATTATTTATCCAAGTCCTGGCATTTTTGGATCACTGATTTTTACATCAGTTACCTCACCCTGTTAAACTGCAGCCTAGTGTTAAGTACTCTCATTCAGTATTATATATAAAACCAAAACTCAATTGGGAAGAGCTTTCTATAAACACCCGTGACACTATGTTTTGTCCTCCAAAAACCCTTTAAAAGAATCTCTTTTTTGCTGCCTATAATAACAAAAACGGCAACAACAATAAAAACTACTGACAATGCCTGGAATACTCATGTGCCAAGATGGCTACCTGTTACGCTAATCAATAATGCTTCCTTAATTTCCTTGTAATTCGTTGCCTTTACCCATCGGTTGGTTTGTCACATTCATAGACTTGAAGCTCTGTGAGGCTGGGGCAATCTTTGTTCTAAGTCTGCCCAGCACAATCAAGTCCTAGTTCAAGACTGAGGTTCTTAGATGCTACAGTAATACAAATTTATCTTAAAAGGAAGTAATAAGAGCCAACAGGCATTTGGATAGGCTTCTACAGACTTGCTTTGTCTCAACGTATATCAGAAACTGGAATGTGGAGCTCAGTTTATATAGCTTAGAACCCATTTTTGCTACAATGCAGATAGACAATTTTACGTTTTAGTGAACTGCTATTATAAAATTCTTTCCATTTTGTTTTTTTTTATAGAAAACTTTAACAGAACAGAGAACTTGGCACAGGCAGTGAAAGCCAATCACAGCCTCTGGGAGATTGGTCATAGCATGTTTAAGAGAGAAACTAACTTTTCTAAATGAAGAAGTATGACTTCCAAAGAGACATTTTAGTTTGCTGGTTGCACTCATCCTTGCTTTGCCTGATTCCAATGAGTTGTGCAGGTTTTGGTTATCAGTTGTATTTGCAAACAAAATGACTCCAGATGATTAAGCTCTCCTGAAGTTTAACTTAAATTGAAAGTTTATTTTAGTTCAAAGGGAATAAGCAGAGCCAAACATTAATTGAAATATCCCTCAAAAAGCAGTGGAAGATAGGAGGAAAAAGCCTTTTTACAGTCCTAAAGAGCTTTCTTTCACAGTGAATGTCAGCCATATTTTTTTAGACTTAACATTTATTTTTGGAAAAATAACTACAGCTGACCTGGGCAAGGGGGCAATCTACACTTAATTTTAAGATGAATATCACATTCTTATGTGGTCCTGAAAAGCTACGTAAGGCTATTAGGGTAAAGACTAAACTCTACACCCCCACCCCACCAATATAACCATGAGATAAGTTTTAAATTGTCTTTAAAGTCTGACTGGTGCACAGTAACATTCAATGCCACTACTGGATGTAAGGCTCATTTGGGATGCAGGTTAAGTGAAGTATTCATTTTCTTTATGCTGGTATTGCTAGCATGATGTTATACCCATGGTGGTCCAGGAATTATGCAAGAGGCAAGGATTTCTTAGGGTCCTTTTGGACCAACTGCATAAAAAGATGCCACCTTAAGAAATCCTTCCCTTCATTACAGTGACAGAAAACATGGCACACTGAAGAATTTCCTCATACAGATAGTGTTAGTTGGAAAATATTTTCATTCTTTTCTGGCTAAAGAAAGCAGGGCACCTGAAACATTAGATTGAGGGAACCCAAATTTCCTTTTCATTGGCAGAAAGTTTCCTTACTCTCAGGATCAGCCACTTGGCATAGAAAAAAAGTAATCACCTAACACAGGTTTCTCAACCCATGGGTTGCAACCATATATGAAAGGGTCGCAAACTAAACTGAAAAATGGATTCTTTTTTTTAAAGAAGAAAAACCAGGGGAAACTGGCTTTTCCCTTGCAGGCTGGCAGAGTTCTAGCCTGCAAGGGGCTGCTTGGTGGGCCCCCTACCCCACACATACCCCCTCCTGCCCCACACGCTAGGGGTCTAGGTCCTGGGGACAGCAGGTTGGGAGTGAGAGGCACAGGGCCCAGACTAACCATCAATGTTTACAATTGGGTCCTGGAACAAAACACCACTCACATAACAGACAAGAACATTCAAATGAGTGCTCAGTGCACAACTGCAGCCGCCTTCACTGTGCACAGATTTTGGGAGGGGGGGGACACGGACGGCCATGTGTCCCCCTGAGCCTCCGCTGGGGTTCGCACAGCACCCCTGGACATGCTGCCTGGGCTTAATCCTCCCACCACCTGCCTGGCTGGGGCCCCACTCACCTTACGCCTGCTCCTGCCTGTGTCACTCTGTCCCTCACTGTGGGAGCCTCAATCTGGCCCCTGCCCCTTCCCTCCCTCCCAGAATGACCTGCTGGGGGAAAAAAAACGTGTGCATGCAGGTGCTAAGCGCCCCCAGCCTCAGACCGACCTGAAGCGGCTTTGCGATCAAGCCTCTTTGAAGTTGGTGACCACTGATCTAACTCAGATCCTCAGATTGAGTTGTAGCCTGGGATCTTACCATGACTATAAACAGAATGCTAAAAATGAAGCTGTGTTGAACCTACACTGGTATCAATTCTAGTAAAAACTACACTTAAGTTAGCTCGATTGAGCCAGCGTAACTGTGGGGAAAGGGAGTTTTTTTCTTCTTCAAGGCAAGTCTGACTGAGCGCACCAGACCCAAGAAGCACAGCAGGACCCCTGGATATAAAAGTGTCAATAGGCTAAAGTAGCAGGAAAAATATTTGGAAAAGAGAAACAGTATCCTAGCTCTGGTTACTGAAGAAAATTTTTACCAACAGAAGTCCACAGTAAAGTCTGTATGCATAGGAGAGAGAATGTGAGCAGAAAATTTAACTGGGGAGAAGACACAGAAGATGAGAGGGGTTTGGGAAGATGCTGAAATTTAGCCTGCCCTAGAAATCAAAAAATATACTTTTTGCTTGTATGTACAGGCAGTCCTCGGACTTGCAACACAATTGCTTCCTGAAAATCGTGTCTTAAGTCAAAATGTTATACCTCAGAACTGATTTTCCAATAGGAAACTGTTATAAATGGGGGATTGGTTCCTGAACGAAGGCCCGATACCCTATTTTCACCAAATAGGGTATCTATTTTTAATAGAATTAAAATTCTATAACCCAGAATTTTATACTCAATCAATTATAGATTAGTAATATAGCTACATAATGTATTTATATTATAAATAGCAATCATATTGATTTGAAAGGACTTCTTTTAGGTGCGTTTGCTGGACTTTTTGAAGGGCTCTTGGCTGGAGTCTTCTCAGGAGTCTCATCTGCGGGTTTTTCTGGAGTCGTGTTTGCTTTCTTAAAGAAAGTGTCCAAGAAAGTTTGGACAGATGTTCTCCAGAGACACTGGTGACACATGGCATGGCATCGCATCAGATCAAGCGTTGTAAAGTAGAAACTGACGTCAAAAAGTCAAAACAGGGTGTCAATTTATAAACGCTGTAAGTGCTGTTGGTTGCAACTCGAAACATTGTAAGTTGAAGACTGTCTCCACAAGTCACAGTTTAAGTTGCAAAACTTCCCAGCTAACAAACTAGTTAAAATAACATAGGTGATTTTAAGAAGAAAAACAAGTCCTAAAAGTCTCCCTGATCTGTTCCAAGTCATGTTGCCAAAAGGCACTAATACCCAATCTGCTCCCGGAGTCTGCTCTAGAATTCTCTGTGCTATTTTTGAGAAGGGTTTTATATTTTTACTGTTTCTTCTAAACACACTTAAACCATCAAACACTCAGACATTCATGCATTACCACTGTTGGAAAGCTGAATGTAAAAGACAATTTTTCTTAACTGTTACCATGCAAAGTATGGTTTTTTTAATCCATTTTCAATACACATCTGGCTTTATTTTATGCCCTTCAGATCATATTTGATTTCTGCTGTAACAGTCTGTAGCTTAGTCCAGACACATTCTACTTTGTATTAATTGCATCTTTTCATTGTCTGTGGAAACTCAACACATTTCATTGGACAGAGACATCCATCATTCAGCCATTAGAAATGCATTAAATTAGGGAGGAGGTGTAAACTATATTTATGGATGGTGCCACTGAAGTTGCAGGAGTTTTAAAATAAAATGTTTAACTTATGACAAGACAAATGAGGTATAAAGCTATTTAACCTTCAAAACAATTTTCAACAGCTGTGCTTCTGAAGCACTGGATCTACCAAAAGGTTAGGCAGCTGACAGCTACACATTTAGCATATTAAATGTTTGTAGGCAACAAACAGAAGGTGCCTTTTCTCAGCGTTGTGCAGAGCTAGGTTTTTCTCACTTCCTTCTTCTCTTAAAAAAACAAAACAAAACAACTCCACCCCCTCTCCAAACCTGCAGCATGTTTGACCAAAACGTGTGAAGATGTGAAAGGTAGAACATACATTTCTTTAAATAACTGAATAACTAAGATATGTCATCATTTGTCAAAGGACAAACACTGATCCACATATCCCACCCCTGCACGCTGCGTGGCTTTAGCAAGCATGAAGCCTGCATTTACCTCTCATGTTCTGTTTGTAATTATCAGTTGATAATGGCCCTCAGCTTGGCTTCAACAGTCCTTAAGAAGCACATTCAAGCTGCATGAGCTAAACTGCTGAATAGGAAAACAATCATAGGGCAGAAGTAAAAAGCTGCCAACTCAACCACACTAAACAGAAGGAAAAATTTTAACATGGCAATGAGGGGGAAGCTGTAGGGAGGAAGGCAGTGTTACAGCCAGCCAACACTATTTAGTATTTGTTTAGAGCCATGTCTTCCTGGAATACAAACAGGCACTGAAAGAAAAATTAGGTCAGTGCTTTCAATCATTTTCCCTGCTAGAATTCAGTTCCTTTGTAATGCCGTAATTATTCATAACTTGACTGCACAACTGACCAAACCCTTCATTCCTGGTGCATTCCAGTTACTGAACTCCATGTTTGCTACTCTACCTCACCAGTGTCACCATCCTTATTTTTGCAACATAAAACCCTTAAAATCAGTTTCTGCATTAAGTACAAGTGATCAAGGTTAAACAGAAAATAGGTTTGATTATTCATTTGTGCGCGTCACTCACTCACTCACTCACTCACTCACACTCTATTCTGGAGCTATAAATATGAACTACAGACCATGTTCCTTGAATATTCATCCTGCATTAAATACTGACATATTTGCTCTAACTTTCCCACATTTTTTTGCTCATTTAAGTGTGGCCACCGTGGTTTTCCCAGAGTTTCAGCATTTCAGTCCTGCTGAGATCAAGAGTATCTGATGCTCGATGGTATCTGCCTCTGGATCAAAAGCTGAAGTACTGAAGGTTTAAAATAGTAAATAAAATCTCCTATATCTTATAGCTATTATGGAATTAAAAATCAGCATATACAAAATGAAAATACAATTTGGCAAAAAACCTGAGATCAAAGTTAACTTCTTCAATCATTGCCTAAAAATTAATACACAAAGCAATAAGAAGGTAGAAAAAATGTGTAAAAAGGAAATGTTACAGCATAGTGCTTCAATCTCCTGAAAACTGACCTTTCATATAGGGCAGGGGTTATCAACCAGGGTTACGCGTACCCCTGGGGGTACTTGGGAAGGCCCCAGGGGGTACACGGCAGTGGCACAGAGAAGCGGGGGCACTTCCAGTTTTGCCACTGGTGCTTCTGGTTTCACTGCTGTGTGCAGGGGACTCCCCAGCTCCTCCGCCAGGGGGACCCCCACCCCGCTGAAGGACTCCGTGCTTCGACTGGCTGCCAGGGGTACACCAACCAAAAAAGGTTGAAAACCCGATATAGGGCTTTCTACCATTAACAAAACAGTCCCACTCAGCCTAGTGAAACTACTCAGGATAATAAATCACTAAGGCCCAGACCCATAAGAGGACTTAGTTACCTGAAGTGGAACGTGATGGAATTTGGGTGCCTAAATCCAACAACATAGATTTTATAGACATTAGGGGCTGGAAGGGACCTCAAGAGATCATCGGGTCCAGTCCCCGCACCATAGGCAGGAAGTCAAGTGACCCCAGCAAGAAATAAATCCAGCTGTTTTCCTGAAGGAATCCAGAGTAGGTGCTTGCATCACCTCTGAGGGAAGTTTGTTCCAGACTCTGGACACATGTACCATAAAGAACTTTTTTCTAATATCCAGTCTAAATTGGCCTTCCTGGAGTTTATGACCATTAGATTTTATTATCCCTTGGGGACCTCTGGTGAACAGATGTTCTCTTAGGTCCTGATGTACCCCTCTTATGAAGTTGCAAGTCCCCCCCTGAGCCTTCTCTTCTCCAGATTTAAAGGTCCCAAGTCCCTCAGCCTCTCCTCATACAGCCTTCCCTCCAGGACTTGGATCATATGAGTGGCTCTCCTCTGGACTCCCTCAAGCGTCTCCACATCATTCCTGAAGTGGCAGGCCCAATATCAGGTGCAGTATTCCAGCTGAGGTCTCACCAGGGCTGAGTAAAGCAGGAGGATGACTTCCCTGGTTTTGCTTGAGATACATCGGTGGATGCACGCCAGTTTGATTAGCTTTGCCTGCCACCACATCACATTGATGGCTCATATTCCTCTTATGGTCAATCAAGACCCCCATGTCCCTTTTGGTCATGGTGCTAGGAAGCGTAGCACTGCCGAGCCTGTAAGTATGCTAAGGGTTCTTCCTACTGATGTGCAGCACCTTGCACTTCTCTGTACTGAAGGCCATCCAGTTTTGGTCAGCCCACCTTGAGAGTGTGTCCAAGTCGGCCTGTATCATAGATTATAGTCGGAAGGGACCCAATGAATCATTGTGTCCGACCCCTGGCAGGAAAGAGGACCAAGGTCAGATGACCCCAGCCAGGTGATTGTCAAGCCTCCTCTTGAAGATCTCCAAGTTAGGTGACAGCACCACCTCTCTTGGAAGCCCATTCCAGACTCTGGCCACCCTTACTGTAAAAAATGTCTTCCTAATGTGTAACCTAAATCTGCTCTCCACTAGTTTGCACTCATTATTCCTAGTTACGCCCTGGGGCACTCTGGTAAGCAGCGCATCCCCAATTCCTTACTGTCCTCCCCCAATAAATTTATAGGCGGCCACAAGGTCACCCCTCAGCCATCTTTCAAAAAGGCTGAAGAGATCCAGATCTCTTAACCTCTCCTCGTAGGGTCTTTCACAGAGACCACTAATCATGCGGGTGACCCTCCTCTGAACCCCTTCCAGATCCTACATGTCCCTCTTGAAGTGCGGTGCCCAAAACTGGACACAGTACTCCAACTGCGGCCTGACTAGTGCTGCATAGAGTGGGAGCATCACCTCCCTCAATCTGTTGGTCATGCATTTGCTAATACATGACAAGGCAAGACTGGCTTCGTTGATGGCCTTGTTGCACTGTCGGTTCATATTCATCTTGGAGTCAATTATGACTCCAAGATCTCTCTCAGCCTCTGAGCTGCTGAGGAGGACATCCCCCAACCTGTAGGTGTGCTGGGGATTCCTCCTTCCTAGGTGGAGTACCTTACATTTATGTTTGTTGAACTGCATCCCATTATGTTCCACCCATTGATCTAAACTGTCCAGGTCAGCCTGTAACTGCTCCCCACCCTCTGGTGTATTAACTTTGCCCCATAATTTGGTATCATCCGTGAACTTGGAGAGGGTGCTCAACACACCCTTGTCCAAATCCCCAGCCTGTCCTGCGGTGTGACGGCTCCCCCCCATAATTTGGTATCATCCACGAACTTGGCCAGTTCACTTCTAACTCCCGAATCTAGATCGTTGATGAAAATGTTAAAGAGTACTGCCCCAAGTACCGAGCCCTGAGGGACTCCACTGGCAACACTGCGCCACGTTGATTTGCTCCCTTCAACTAGTACTCTTTGGATCTGACCCTGTGGCTAGTTGCCTAGCCAAATCGGACCATATGATGATTTAGGTCACAGTCCCCCAGCTTAACCATGAGGACATCGTGGGGAACTAGGTCAAAGGCCTTCTTGAAGTCCAGATCAATGACATCCACATCATCTTCCTTGTCCAGGGCACATGTTACCTGGTCATAGAAGAAGATGAGGTTGGTCAGGCAAGACCTGCCAGTCACAAAGTCACGTTGGCTGGCATTCAGAAGCTTGCCTTCCGTTATTCTGATGTTAATGGATCCCTTGACAAATTTTCTCCGCAATTTTTCCAGGGACAGACGTCAGACTAATTGGTCTTTAGTCCCCTGGCTCCTCCCTTTCTTGTAGATAGGGACCACTTCGGCTCTTTTCCAGTCATTGGGGAACTCGCCCAAGCACCACAATTTTTCAAATATCCCTGCCAAATGGGATGCAATGATGTCTGCTGGCTCTTTCAAGATCCTCAGGTGCATTTCATTTGGGCCCGCAGACTTATGAACGTCCAGTTTCTCAAGGTGTTCCCTTACCTGATCCACAATTTTGGGCCCATCACCCGCTCCCAAATTAGTTTGTGCCCTTCCTGGCAGTGTGATCCTCGTGGGAGGGTGAAAAACGACTGCGAAAAAAAATCCTTTAGGAGATTGGCCCTTCCTTGGGCATCTGATGTCAGTTGCACTGTTGGATCTCTCAGGGGCCTAATACCGTCCTTGTTCTTTCCCCCCCCCCCCCTTCCGACTTCCCACATATCTGAAGAAAGACTTCTTGTTGTCCTTGATCCCCGTAGCAAGCCTAAGTTCGGTTTGTGCCTTGGCTTTTCTTGACCGCTCTCTGCAGGTGTGGGAGAGTGCAGAGTAATCTTTTTTCATAATGCTTCTCATTTTCCAGCTGCTGTAGGCTACTCTTTTGAACTTAATGAGTAGCAACAGTTCCTTATTCAGCCATAGAAGCTTCCTCGCTCATTAACTGCATTTCTTGTGAGAAGGGATGGCTTTGCCCTGTGCATGTTCCACAAATTCCCCACCAACTTCTTTGGTGCCTAGTTTTTGACAGTAAAGCTCTCTAAGGCCCTTAAATTCGGCTTCTGCACATGCTCAGAACTACTGCCATTTTGCCCAGGCTGAACCTATTTTGTGCCCAAGATGATTTGGGATTGGAACCAAGGTGTCCCTGACCAGCCTATGTGCTCAGGACATGCCTATCAGAGCAACAGCTTTACATTTCACAGGTAACAGCAGTCACAGCCACTTTCACTGAAAAACATGAAAGGGGTGCCTACTACTGCTATAGCCTAGAGCAGCGGTTCCCAATCTGCGGTACGCAGACAACCTGTCAGTGGTACATGTTAACAGATTTACTATATTTACTTTATATGACAAAAATTTGCTGGTGGTACTTAAGGTTGTATTGTTTTAAATTGGTGGTGCGCAATCGGTCAGAGTTTGGGAACCGCTGGCCTAGAGGACCCACCCATGAAGTGGGTTCAGTGTCCCTCCCAGTATTCAACCACTTTTCCCCTCCCACTGAAGTGCTATCACTGTGCTGAGACCCACAATACCCGAGCCCTTTTGTGGTTTTGGTCACAATTCCAGAATTATTATCATGATCAATCTATAGAATAGTTGCATTTCTACTATGAATCAGCTCATATACATCTAAAAACCAAACCTAACTTCGATCAGTTAATTTGACTCTAAAAATCAGGTAAGAGACTAACTTTAACAAAAGTTAGAACAGACTTTAAGGAAGGCAAAAATACCTTTATCTTAACAGTAAGGATTCCTGCAAGAGGAAATTTCATTTTTAGATTTAAAAATAAATAAATAAAATAAAATAAATAAATAAAATATTTCATGATCAATTAAATACCCTGGGAATCCAAATGTACTTTCAGTTCATTCTTAGCAGAAGTCTGGCATCTATCTAGATTTTAACTATGTATTTGGCTTAAAAATGTTATGAAATTATTTTAAAAGGGACAGTAATATAAATGTTAATGAACAAGTGTTATTGATGCAGTGCCCGGTCTTGTGACTCCCACAGAATTTTCAGTATTTGGAAATATAAGAAGACTATGGCAATTTTCTTAAGTGTTATTTACTTCTTGACATGTGAACAAATGCCCAGCCTTTAGAAGAGAAATCTAATTACACAAAAGTTCACATGGAGGCAGTGATGTACTGAGTGCACACTTCATGAGCAGCACAGGACTTTGCACTGTACCTAGCCTTCACAGCTGCGTCCCATGAGTGGGAACATGTGCTTTGTGGCACCTCAAAGGCTTTTGAGGGGGGTCACAAAATGTGCACGGTGCATGTATATTGGTTCACAATGCTGTATATTTGCAGTGCAGTAGCAAAAAAAGCACAGAGAAAAAAAAGCAGCACAGCATACATGGCAGCAGTGTGTACCACCCAAAACCAGAGCCTGACCAGCCACAGCCATGCTTTGGCCACTCTGAACCTAGCTGGCAGCTGCAGTGTGGCTTTGGGCAGCCTGGCTCTGCTTTTGAGTGGCGTGTGCTGCCCATGCATGTGCTACTCCACTTTTTTTCCTCCACAGGTTTTTTTGACCCCTGGATATCCAGGGGTCAAAAACCCCTCCATGTTGCTCCCTTGTAGTGTGGAGAACAACTGAACGTGTGGTACATGGTGCTGCAGACCTGTCTGCGGCACTACATACCACACAACCGTGCTCGGCTGGACGCAGGCCAAGAGTCGATTCTTGAGATACAGTTGCCAATGTGCTGGACTTGATGCTGGGTCTGATCACTGCCAGTTACTTTATCATCTCTGTTCCAGAGCTAGCACGTGGAAATAAAGGAAGTTACACTTAACACAACACCCTGATCTTCTCCTCCACTGGGAATGTCATTTAAAAGGCCACAGACAATTGCTACTGCAGGACACCTGTAGCAGAAGAGGTAAAACTAGAGTCAGTAGCAGGAAATGGCAATAGTATTCCTTTTGAACTGAGATATATAACAAGTATTTGCTGACAAAGTAAAAACAGCATCTTCTCAAAAAGGACCTTGAAGACAGAAATAAAATTCAGTAAACAGAGAATAAAAACAGTTGGATTAGGACTTGTAAGACTACTTTAAATGTGTTAAAATCCAGCTACCAACACCCAGTCTGGTCTGACAAAATGGATGGGAATGGGTGAAAAGTATAATCAAGAATTTGATTAAAGGTGAACCAAAAGGTTCTGGGGAAAACAGTAGAGGTTCCAAGCTTTGGTCACCTTGGAACTCATTAACAGATGTGCTTCAGCAAGAACTTAAGCAGTTGAAAATACCAGAGAGAAGAAACTCTAGAAACTCACAAGGCACTATGGGAGCCAGTTTTCTGAAAGGGCCTTTTTTTCTACCCCATTTGTACTAGAGGCCCAGATGGAAGTCTCTCTGCATTTCATAATTACATTTCTTGGCCGTCACTAGAACACCCTGTTCCATGCATCTTAAGCACACCTCATCATAATAATTCAAACCAAAACTTTGCTATCATTATGATCTCTTGAATTAGTTTCAAGTACAACTACATTTAAGAAAAAGGCATGGAAGTAAAAAACTGTAAGCTCTAGTAAGAAAAACTTAAGCTGGTTATGTTATGGTAATATACACATCCTTGAACTTATACCATGACTATAGGAATATTTTATTCTTGTGCTCATCTTCCGCAAACCTACACATTCAGCTAAAAGATCTGATAGGCAAATATACTCGTTTTCTCTCTCAATTAACTTATGTTTTGTTTTATTGAGATTTTCATTTATCCACAAACCTTGGCATTATTTTACTCTTTTGATACTACATGGTAAGTTATAAACTTGGGCCAGTAAAATAAAAAAGCCACTGATACTTTGCTGACATCACAATTTATCAGGATAAGGAGCAAATAAGGTTTCTACAAGGTTGAGACCTCCAATTAATGGAAAACAGATTAACACAGCAATGGGATATTTTATAAAACCACTTGTTATTACAAATTAGCATAATCCTGAATAAGAAAATATTTCCCTTCACTAAATTTACATCTCATAACCCTTTATCTATAGGTTTTACTACTTTCTCGTTTGTAGTCTCTCCTCTCTCTGCTGGTTTTTCCAGGAAATGGGGGAGGGGGGATCATAAATTTTTTTTTAAATTTTCAAAAATTTGCAGAAGAGTTAATGAGTTTACTATGACCAGTAAAAGTACTTTCAAGACATTTTTAAAATGGAAGAGGTTTTAACTGAATCCTTTAAAAATGTTCAAGTTAAACCCAATATAAAATGATCTGTAATTGTATTGCTACAGCAACATATGAAGATAATCAGTATTTTCCATGATAATAAGGACTGCAATTCCATCACGTGTTGCTGAAACATTTTAGAACATATTGACTCAAAAATATTTAAGTTGAAAAATTCCACAGAAGTTAAATACAAATCTCAGTGTCAAGCCAAATGTATGTTCTTTGCCAGGGTTACTGCAGCCAGAAAAGCAGTTCTCTATGCTTATGTATAATTCTCTCATTTCCTTTTGTACTCTTCATGATTTTATCCTGCTAGGATAACATCCCCATTTAAAGAAGTGGTTTACACCATTGTTTTGAGCATCTTCAAAATTCTTCACTTGTTTTCATCACACTTCCAGTTTAAGAAAAAATTGCATTTTTTATATTTATAAAAAAAGAAAAAAGCACAATAATTAATTTACACTGTGCTTTATTTCTGATCCAATTCCTTGATTACTATTGAGACCCATTTGTGTAACGAGTATACATTCTTAAATCCACTGAACAGTGTGAACAGTGAGAGATTCTCTACAATTAGTTTATTTTCAATTCAGTTCTTGTTTTCAGTTTACCTATTAAATGCTCTAAGCTTCAGTTAGTTTTATTTATATGCAAAAATGTAACATCAATACACATATACCCCACCCACACACCAGAAGTTCTCAACCTTTTTAGACTTTAAGCACTGCTTGACAGACTCCAGGCGCCCCTTGGAAAATGTTAGCTCTTAGTTTTCACTAGAGCAATTCTTCCATTGCAAAGAACTCGGAAAGCCCCAAATATGTTTTTAACACTAGGGAATCTTATCTGAAATCTCTGGGTTTGCACACCTCATAGTGCTAATGTTGTATGGCAACCTGCAGCACCCTAGTGGAGAATTACTGATATATACTAATTATTTGCATATCTGCATAAGTATTTGTCCCTACTTATTATCTATTACAACTGTTCTCTTCAAAATGCCTTTATCAGTTATCAGCACATTAAGAGACAGCAGCAGTACTTATAAACAATTACTACTTTCTTGCAAGTTCTATTATTAACATTTTAAATCCTTGACACTCTCACCTTACCTAGAGCCTGTTCTACGTCTTCCTGCTCTGTAGGCAGATGGTACCAATGCTTTGGCACTTTCCTTATAAATCAAGAGACTCATTTGGTATCAGTTCATTTGAGGACCTGCTATCCAAATCTGGCATACAGGCAGCCTATAAAAGCAATACAGAAGGTCTTCCGCACGTTATACAATTTCAGAAGCGAAGGCATTTCACAGTCCTTTGACGCAGGTTCTCAGAAAGTGTAGTTATAAAAAAACCCAAAAAAGACTGTATTCCACATGTTATGGAAGTTTAGCCACGATTCCAGGAGCAACACTGTGGAGGAGATGACACCCTCCCACCCCACCCCGGTAAAGTTCTTCAAGGAACATGCATCCTTTGTTTTTGTGGTAGCTCTTATAAGATGTCAACACTGATGCTGCTTCAGCCTTCAAGAATATTACAAAACAACATCCTGATACAGACTTCCTGTGGAGGATACACTCAACAAGCTAAAACTCCTCCTCGCATTTCACCGTTCTATACCACTATAGATACAGTTCATATTAAAAGTGATCTATTCTTTAGTACCCAAGCCTTTTATTCTATAGCATTTGTTCAATATCCAAGTCTCTATACCTTTCCTTAGCCAGCCAAGTCTCCCGTTATAATCAGAAACTACTTAAAGTGCAGAACTCTTCTGAAAAGTGACACCGAGCTGCATGTTTCTTGTCTCACTGAATTTCATCTCACATCTGCCAGTTTACAAATAAAATTATGGGGTTTTTTTCTCTCTGAAATTGCCTGAATATGAACTAGGATCTGAATGTCCAAGCTACAATCTTTTATGCCTCATCAGTATCAAGTTTCCATGAGACAAATTAGGTCCTGAATTATATCTGTGCAATGCCTGACCAATATTAGACAGCACTGGAAATGGACTCACAGGAAAGGAGCTCTTAGATGGAGGCCTCAACAATAGGGCTTTGTACTTTATCTACCAACCCCCAAAAACATTCTTCCCCTCCTCCTTCTCCACCTTCCAAGAGATTAGATACCCTTGTGGCTGCTACATGCTACTATCCTTGGGTGGCTCCCAACTGCCACAAATGCTCAGCCTGCCATGTGCTGTATCTTCATGTCAAAATCAGCACATTATAGGGCGCCTCAGATAAGCATATAGATATTGCCACAGCAGATGAGACCAATAACTGGTCTAGTATCCCATCTCTGTCAGCAGGACAATATGAGATGCTTCCCATATAGAGGTCCCATACAGTACAGGTACTCCTCACTTAACGTCATCCCGGTTAACATTGTTTTGTTATTACGTCGCTGATCTATTAGAGAACATATTCATCTAAAGTCGCACAACGTTTGGTTATAAAAGTTATTTGGCCGCTGCCTGCTAGTAGATAACTACTGTGCTGTAACTAGATTTGCTTAACATCGTTTCACTTACAGTCGCATTTTTCAAGAACGTAACTACAACGTTAAGCAAGGAGTAGCTGCATACAACATGGCAGCACACAGAATTCAAACAAACAGATTGCAGATACAGTAACATCAACCACAAACTAAAGAGTTGGTTAGACCCAAACCTACCCTCACCAGAGCATACAGATATAGAAGAGCTTTTGAAACCTGAGGAAGACAGCTCTGCACTATCAGATAGAAGGGCCAGACATATTTAACACTGAAAGTTTAAATTCTGCATGTGCTGATAGCTACCTTTGTGAAGCAGCATCCCACTCCTCACTGGTGAACAGACTTCTCAAACCCTGACAAAAGAACAAAGTTGTGCTCCTGAAGGCATTTTCATTTCCATCATAAACATCATTCATTCCATAAAGCTACAGTGACAGAAACATTGCCCAAATATTTCTAGTGATATTTCGCTTCATATCATTTATTCATTCCATATTTTTTCTTTCATGAAGCAGTATTTAAATTGGAACGGTTTTCACAACTTTTAGGATGTAGCAGCTGTTGCCCTTTTGAAAAAACTCCAAATATACGTGCGTCCACACCCTGTGGTGACATCTCATAAATCTAACTGGAACAAACTAGCCTTCAACTTTCTTTCGACTGATTTGAAAAGTTTACCGAAAGCTGAAAAATAGCTCAAATATTCTGTTTCATTACCCAATGTGTCCATATTAATTTAAAACTTTTAAATTGATCTTAAATTCCCCAATAATCCACAGCAATCATGTAATCTATCTTGCATAATTTACATAGCCAGACACCCAAATTGACAACCTTAACAGACCACATGATCTTGTCTTTCCTTCAGTCTCAATTATGAGCTTTAGTCTTCCTGTTTCTACTTCTTCCGTCATTTACATCGACAAGTATATTTTCTGGTATTCTTTTGCAGACATACCAGAAACATTACGCTAAATTAATTCCAACTATTGAAGAGGCAGTATAGGTGTTTATAGGAGTCTCAGTGCATTTCATTCTAGGGAATGCTTTCACACTGTCATTTCCCATTTCCAGATGGGGAGACAAAAGGTGATTCTCTCAAAGCCATGCTCCTGCTTTCCTAAGCACTCAGATCTCTCATCCACTGCGCCATGCTGACTCCACCCCCTGAAGTAAAACCATGAAAGAGAGCTTAGTCAAGATTTCAAAAGAGCAACTAGTAAGTTTAGAGGCCCTGTTTGAGATACAGTAAAGGGCCCTAAAACTCTTTTCTGAAGATTATGTCCTTTAACGTGTTTTACTTTGGGAACATACGTCCCCCACAAGACCACCAAAAAAAAAAATCACCAGTCACTAGGCATATGAATGGTTAAATGGTTAATTGTTTAGCCAATAAGCCCAGTGATAACTGGTTATAGCTTACTGGTTATTATTTAGTGTTGGGTAGGGCACAGTCCGGCAAGGAAGACAGGAGGGAAGTTGCATGGTGCCCCAGCAGGAACCAAGAGGTGGCAGGGCAGGCAGAGGGAGAGGGACTAGTACCTTGAGGCACTGCCTGGATGTGGCACTCCCCTAGATAGCTGAGGAGCATCAAACCGGGAGATATGTGGTATAAATATAAGTTACTGTTTAAACCTTATACACAAGTTTAAATAGGAACGTACAAGTGAAGTGCAGGAAGATCAAAGAGTTAACTTTCTCTCTTTCACGTCTAAAACCAACACACTATGCATCCTGGTACCAACAGACTGGAATAGCAGACGGACGGTCTCAGACGCAGTGGGTTCCAACTCAGAGATCCACAGCTTTTCCCATGTCATCTTAAAACCAAAATCTCCACCAGCTGCACAATGTTAAGTACAGGAAGCCCTCCTGCAGCATGTATGCAGCTGACACTGCCAAGCAGCTGTTTAACTAGCAGACCACTCCCTTCATTGCCAGAGCTTCTATTTCTCATCCCCATTCCCCTCCCTGCCACTCCAGTTTAGCACTTATGCTCATGCAAACTGCTCAGAGGGCTGTTCATAAGATGTCTGGTTTTGTTCCTGAGATGCTGGTTCTCCTTGCACTCAGAATGCCATTTTTTTATACTGTAAACAAAACCCACAGACGGCCAAAGCCACTGTTTTGCCCCACCTTAAACAGATTGGATTAAAAACAAACATTCAAAAATTACTTTGCTGGATTTTTAAAGTTGTGTCTGCAAATGAGTATCTCCAAAGCAAATGCCCACTTAATCATTAATGTTGTATAAAAGGAGAAACTTCGAATACAGAATCTCCCATCGTGTTTCACTTGTACACCTGCATTGTTACCACTTAGGCGTACAATAAGTATTTAAGTTCTTAGCTAAAATAAGGTGACTTATGGAAAACAACATGGAAGACTGACTAGAGCATTTTCACTGGCTTACCATGGCACTCTGGGGAAAATGGCTTTGGTTCTCTGCACTTTACTTTCTTTATACATAAAATGGAGATACTACTCATCTGCTATCTTTGTAAAGCATGCTGAGATTTGAAAAATGCCAGCTCTTATTTAGTGCTAAGTGCAATCAAGAAAACATTATTAAAAAAAACAAACAAACACATAAAAGCAGCAATTTAGGCTTGCATTCAAGTTTAGGAAATATCACTTATTTGGAAGTGAACGCAATACTACGTACCTTGAGCAAGCATGTTAAACTCCAAGAACAGTGCTATGTGGTAAAGCTCCATAGCTTCTTCAGCCCTAGTCATGTTTAGTTTTCCTGCTACAAGAGCCTGAACTTCACTTAGACTCCCCACTGAGGGACTGGAGTGCAAAACCGAAAGGTCCACCACATCTGTATACACACAGTTTAAAATGACCTTAGCATATTTTTTTGGTATGATAGATTCATCCAGTATAATTCTAGTTGGAGTCCGTAGAGTTCGATCAGTAATTTCTTCACCAGTTCGTATCCTCCTCTGCAGTAGGTGTCGGAAAAATGGGGACCGTGATGAAATAATAGCTTTGTGAGCTCTGAGCTCTTCATCTATGCAGTTTGGACTTCCACCAAAAGTTTCAACCAATTCAGAGTTGGACGAGAAGCTAAGAACCACATCATAATAACACATGTAATCAAACAGCCCACGCATATCAACATCCAAGGAATTTGGTGTTCCAAATTCTTCACTAAGCTGCACAAGGATATCAACATTTTGGAATCTTGAATCCTCCATCCCAAACTCTCCTGTATAAAGGTAGTGTAACAATGCAGAAAACATAGGCATGTCTATGCCAGCTGTGTTAATGTCCATTATTATCTCTGCACCATACTCTGGTGAGGAAGAAAGCAGCGTCTTAAAAAATGGACACCTTGCTGCTAATATCGCACGATGCACAGGGAAGCAAGTTTCTTGAAATATTAAGTCCACATCAGTACAGTACTTGTACTGATACAGATCAGCCATGTCTTTCTGTAGCGTCCTGGTTTCTGGTCTTGCCAAATTGGCTTGTAGATAAAGTTCCTTTAAGGCTGAGGTTCCCTCATATTCTTCTACTAATGCATTGACATCTCTGACATCCCAGCCCGAGAGGAGCTCTCGCATCTGTTTGGCATGATCTGCAGATCGGCTAGATTTCCTTCGCTTAATAAATTTCTTTTTGAGGGTGGCAAGACCGGAGGTTTTCTTTTTCTTGTCTTGAGGTTTCTCTTGGCCATGGTCAAGGCTATAGAGTTTTGATTCACAACCATAGCCTTGATGAGAGTAGGATGACGTTCCTGAAAAAGAAATGGAAAAAGTATTGTGGTAAAATATTTAAATTAAACACAAGAGCTTAACACTGACAGTGGTGTGTTTGGTTAGATAAAGATTATCAGTTAGGCTATTATCCCTTCTTTTTCACCCAGGTTTTAAAATAGGCTCTAGTCAGATTTCCAAGTAAATAAACGATAAAAATTATTGTCTTATTTAATCTTCTACTTTTCTTTGTACATATTTAATGACTTCTATCCCATATCTACTGAAACTAGACAATTCTGACTGGCTTAGCTTACATATGCTACATTTATGTCAGGGCCGAGTCAACAGAAAATAGCTGTAAAAGTTTCAAATTTCATTGTAAATTACATAAGACGACAGAAAGTGACAAAATTGTGGACTATTTTTAAAGCTTGAGCATGTCCTGAACCATGTCAAATAAAAAGAGACTTCCTAGTTTTCAAACTAATCCCATTCTCTACTTTATAGTGTTGTACCTCTGGCATCTTTATACGTGTTAAACACTATAGGAACTATGGGTGCACCAATTCAAGCATTTTTGGCCAATTATTGGCCTATATGGCTCGTTAATACCAATCCGATAGCCGATATGCAGTCTGGCAGCTTGGAGAGCAGTGTCTAGCCAGTAAGTTGGGGTGGGGGTGAAGCAGTTCAAGGCACCCATGGGGAGGGAGAGAGTGGGGCTGGGGCAAGGGTGGGTATTTCCCAGCCGGGGTGGGGCGTGGTGCAGGACAGAGCCATGGGCAGCTCGTCCAGGGGGGCTTCCCACCATTGTGTCCACCTCCAGGAGAGGCACAGGGGACATGGGCCCCCCTGGATTTGTGTGCAGGGTGAAGGCAGGCTGCCCACTGCAGGCTCAGGGCCAGGGGCTGCACTGGCTAGTTCCTGGTGGCAAGGGAGGGAAGGGGGCTGGGCTGCACTCAGGGTGGCCAGGGGGAGGGTGGGTGGTGATGGTGGCCCTGGGAGGGGGGCTATTGGGTGGGCTATGGCCTCTCCAAAAATTTGCCATAGCCCTCTTGCAGCCCTCCTTTGGAGCATCACCACCCGCCCTGAGTGCAGCCCCAGCCCAGCCCTGCTGCCAAGAAGAGCCTTGTGCAGCCCTTGGCCCTGCAGCAGGCAGCCCACCCTTGCCCTGTGCATAAATCTGGGGGGGGGGCGCACATGCCCCCCATGCCTCCCCTCATCCCTGTGCCCCCATGGACAAGCCACCCACAGCTCCATCCTGCACCCCGCCCCACCCAAGCTGGGCAGCACCTGGCCCCGCACCAGCCCACTCCCTTCCTCCCTGGGGGGGCCTCAATCTGTACCCCCACACCCCTTCTCCCACAACAGACTTACCAGCCAGATGCTGCTCCCCAAGCTGTCAGGCTACATTCCTGGTCACATACGTGCAACATTTAAAATCGGTGACATTACTGGTTACACTGGCCAAAAAAAGCTGATTGCCAAAAACGTCAATTTTCCTTTCAATGCTGATCCAATATGGACTGATATATCAGTGCACCTCCAATAGGAACATCTATCTGTTCCCAGTCAAACAGTTATTTAAAGAGGGATAAGAGAAAAGATGGAAAACAAAGAACAAAAATGGAGGGTGAGAGAGAAAGAAAGGAAGGTAACTCGCCACTGATTTGGGAAAAAAAAAAAAGAGCAAAAACCTATTCTACGTTCATCAATAAAATAAAGTTTCCAACATATTAGATGGGACACTTAAATAACCAGAAACAGTCCATGCACATGCTCATGTAAAACAATGCATGGCACATGTTGCTTTATGTCACTCTATTTGGTCTTGAACTAATATGTTTACAGGAAAACAGAATTTATTAAAAAAAAAAAAATATTCTTCACAAAGTTACGTCAGAGAAACCTTTCTATGATGATGGATTCAGAGACTTAATATGAGAAGTAAACATTAGATGAATTAAATCTATTTTCATGAAAACATTCTTTGCACAGAAAAAGGCTATTATTAAATACAGAAGCAGAAAAGCTTTTAAGTGGATTTTCTTCTTCACTTGGTGTTTTCAGTTTTAGATATACTTCCACTTTCAATTCACTCAAGACCAACCCCAATGGGATCTTGATATGACTATGCAATTCCGGACACTGGAGTCAGAAGCGTGTAATCAAGTGGAAATACCTAATGACGTTTTACAACTGTACTGTTTTGAAGCCTTCCCCCTCACTGTTAAAGGGTCTTCACCTGCCTTGTATACAGCAAAGTAACCTGACAATTGAGAAGAGAACAGACAGAAATTGGGAGCTGTATTTAAACTACTTTTTAAGCACAGATAAGTTTAAGTATCTAACCCAAATTTACAAATACAATGCGGTTTTCTGACTTCACCCCAAGCCAAAAACAGATGCTTTGATAAATTTCAAAAAACTTAAGCTACTGAAAAGTGAGTATCAAACCCATCTGTGGCATACCACCCCAGAGTGCCACATTTCTCCTGATGTCCTGCTGTTTATCCCACAGAACAAACCAGGGTTTGCTCTGGTATAACTCCTTATTCCTGCAAGCCTCAGCTCTACTGTCCTTACACAGGACCCCACAGCTATATCTGAGTAATCTCTGCCAGATCTAGGAAGTTTCCCTGTGGTTGTAAAAGACTTTTAGGTCCCCCTTTCCAAAGAATAGGCTAGCTTGGAATATCACTCACCCAGAGAACAC
>NW_005842150.1:2047735-2062760 GCF_000455745.1 Alligator sinensis | reverse complement strand
TTCTACAGGAATTCAGTAAGTAGACAAAACAACAAAAGGATTTATTATATAGGAGAAAAAAATATAAGAAAAACTGACCATAAGTTTGAAGACAGAACAAGAGACAAGTAAAGTTTCTTATCTTCGCATCTGATTATCAACTAATCCTTCAGAGAGACCTGCCAGTATTTTCAGATATCAACCTGGCAGCTCTTACTGCTAGGGACATGGACTCATCCCAACCTGAGACAATCCAAAGACCCTGATGACCACCTCGCCAGACAGCCATTAAAATACTTCCAAGCCAGTCCCATCCTGCCTCTCCCATTAGCACTGTCCTAATTCCTTACAAGTCTCAATATCCTCCAAAAATTTCTCTGCTGGGACCTCTGACACTCCTTTGGTTAATGGGCCATTTCTCTCAGACACCTTTGCTATTGTGCAGTTGTTTTTCCTGCTTTCAAGGCACGAGAGCAAGCTATCCCGATGCAAAGAAAGAATGGGAAGTGCAGTAGGAGACCAACCTAAAGAGACAGCAATCTCTTTATGTAAAAGAGCAATATGATTGCTCAGAGCTCCAGTATGAAGCTGGAGATAGGCCTGTTGAGAGTCTCTGGGTTAGGGTCAGGGGGGAAAAGTAACAAGGGTGATGTTGTAGTGAGGGTCTGCTATAGTTCACTAGAGCAAGAGGAAGTGGTGGATGAGCCTTTCTTCAAACAACTAGAGGAAATTTCCCAATCACAGGTACTGGTTCTCATGGGGGACTTCAATCACCCTGACCCCTGCTGGGAGGGCAATGCAGCAGTGTGCAGACAATCCAGGAAGTTTTTGGAGAGTACTGGAGACAACTTCCTGGTGCAAGTGCTGAAGCAACCAACTAGGGGATGTGCTCTTCTTGCCTGGCTGCTCACAAACATGGAAAGATTGGTGGGGAATGTAGTAGGAGATCGCAACTTGGGCAGCAGTGATCGTGACATGATTGAATTCAGGATCCTGAGGAAAAGAAGGATGAAGAGCAGCAGAGTAAGGACCCTGGACTTCAGAAAAGCAGGTTTCAATTCACTCAGGGAACTTATGGGCAGGATCCCCTGGGAAGCCAGGCTGAGAGGGAGAAGAGTCCAGGAGAACTGGCTGTACTTTAAAGCCTTACCGAGAGTTTAGGAACAAACCATCCTGATACACAGGAAGACCAGCAAGTGTGGCAGAAGACCAGCTTGGTTTAACAGGAAACTCTTTAGTCAACTAAATCACAAAAGGAAAGCTTATAAGAAGTAGAAACTTGGACAAATAAATAGCGAGGAGTATAAGAGCATTGCTCAGGCATGCAGGGATGAAGTCAGGAAGGCCAAAACACAACCGGAGTTGCAGCTAGTAAGGAATGTGAAGGGTAACAAGAAGGGTTTTTATAAGTATGTTGGTAGCAAGAGAAAGATCAGGGGAAGTGTGGGTTCCTTACTGAATGGGAGAGGCAGCCTAGTGACAGAGGATGTAGAAATGGCAGAAGTGCTCAATACCTTTTTCACCTCAGTCTTCACAGGCAAAGTCAGCTAGCAGACTACTGCACTGGGCAGCACAGTTTGGGCAGGAGGTGAGGAGCCAACAGTGGTGAAAGAACAGGTTAGGGACTACTTAGAAAATATGGATGTGTACAAGTCTATGGGGTGCTGAGGGAGTTGGCCAGTTTAATTTGTCTTCATCAACCTGAAAGATGGCATAAAGTATACCCTCAACCCGTTTACAGATGACGCCAAGCTAGGGGGAGTAGTAAATACACTGGAGGGTAGGGCTAGGGTTCAGTGACCTAGATAAATTGGAAGATTGGGCCAAAAGGAATCTCCTGAGGTTCAACAAGGACAAGTGCAAAGTCTTGCACTTAGGACAGAACAATCCCGTACACCAGTACAGGTTGGGGGCTGACTGGCTGGGCAGCAGCTCTCCAGAAAAGGACCTGGGTGTGACAGTGGACAGTAAAGTGAATATGAGCCAGCAGTGCGCCCTTGTTGCCAAGAAGGTTAATGGCATACTGGGCTGCATTGGTAGGTGTGTTGCCACTAGGTCAAGGGAAGTGATTCTTCCCCTCTATTCAGCACTGGTGAGGCCATAGCTGGAGTACTGTGTTCAGTTTTGGGCCTCACACTACAGAAAGGATGTAGACAAATTGGAGAGAGTCCAGGAGGGTGACAGAAGTGATGAGGAGGCTGGGGGACATGACTTCTGAGGAAAGACTGGGGGAACTGGGCTTATTCAGTCTAGAGAAGAGAAGACTGAGAGGGAACCAGCCTTCAATTACCTGAGGCAGGGTCTAAAAGAGGATGGAGCTGGACTGTTCTCAGTGGTGGCAGATGACAGAACAAGAAGCAATGGTCTCAAGTTGCAGCAAGGGAAGTTTAGGTTAGATATTAGGACGAATTTTCTTACTAGGAGGGTAGTAAAGCACTGGAACAGGTTACCCAGAGAGGTGGTGGAAGCTCCATCCTTGGGAAGTTTTCAAAACACAGCTAAACAAAGCTTTGGCTGAGATAATCTAGTTGAGGATGGTCCTGCTTTGAGCAGGTGGTTGGACTAGATGGCCTCCTGAGGTCCCTTCCAACCTTAACTTTCTATGATTCTTCAATGGAGTTGAAACTCAAAAAGGAATCCTACATGTAGAAACGTGGTCACAGTACTAGGGAAGAGTATAAGAAATCATGCAGGCATACAGGGACAAAATTTGGATGGCTAAAGCATGACACAAGTGGCAAAGGACACAAAAAGGCAATAAAAAGAGATTCTACAAATATGTCAAAAGTAAGAGGAAGACGAGAGAATCCAGAGGTCCCTCATGGAATGCAGAAGGCAATCTAATCAGACGATGCATGGAAGCTTAAATATTTAATGCCTTTTTTTTTTTTTAAACTTTGGTCTCTATAGAAAGGGCAGCTACCAGATGACAAGTGCCACTCCAGGACATATGTTGGGTCTGGCATGCAGGGCCAGTCTGTAGGCCTGATCTAGGGACAGATGGGTTTGACATCGCTGGCACATATGATAAATCCTTTTACTGTTTTGCCTCCTTACTAACTACCTGTGGTAAAGAGTGATCTTGGAGCAAGTGATAGTCCAGGCTAATCCAGTCTATGGAAAGGGGAACCTCGAAGTTGAAAATTCTAACAACTCAGGAGGAACTACCTGGAGCTGGCAGATTCCTTGCTTGTCGCCGTGGGGTCCTATGTAAGGGCAGTGGAGATGAGGCTTGCAGGGATAACGAGTTAATCAGAGGGCAAACCCTGATCTGTTCCTTGGGACAAATAGCAGGACAATGAGGAGAAAAAAAAACACTCAGGACTCTAAGGGTATGATGCAGAAGGGTCTGTGACAGAATAGCAAGATATGCTAATCAAAATGAAGGAAATAATTGATTAAAAATGTTTGTGCAATCAACCCTCCACTTACCTTTTTATGTACGAGGCTCAACTTTCTGAACCAACTGTAAAGGCAAATATGGATGTGGTACAAAGCAGACTATATAGATTAAGAAAAAATGTATTTTTCTTCAAGAAAGATTATTTTCTTCCGAATGGCATGTGGGAAAAAACAAAGCTGTCAAGCCTAGCCAGGAACAGCACACTGACCTTCATCATACCATCAGAGATTCTCTTAACTATTACAAACAAGGATCCACAATTTTTGTAATCATTTTTGTAGAACAGTATTTGTATGTTTATAGTAATAATATTCAATGTCTGGCACAAATTTAAGAGGAGAAGTTTTATATGAATTTGCAAATTGAAAAAAAAAAATAACGCTACCACCAGACCCAAAAGCACCTTGAAGTTTGTGGTCTCTATTTTTACCGTAAATTTTCTTAGAGCTTTACTATTTTAAGCGGGCTTGAGGAACAGTGATGTTACAACATTACTTTGACATTAGTCTGTCAAAATGCTGTATCATCAGTTGAATACCAAAAATACGACATCAGATGAAGTCACATGAACTGTGAAACACAAGCCCTGTTCAGAGCCATTTTATGGCCTGGTACATACTGTAGAAACAAATCAAAAGATAGTTTCTATAAAACTGTTTGTTACTCAGTTCTGTCCTGGATAGCTGTTCAACCACAATATATCTGTTAGAATGAGGCAACTAAAACCCTACCTGGTGGTTTTTTATGGAATTATAGCTATTGTTTCTGCAACTCATTAACTGATAATAGCTCAAGGAAGAAGAAAGCATCTTTCTCTGTTCCATCATTCTATCCACGTTAGTTTAAATTCTATCAGACCAGAAAAATGTACAGACTGTTCAGTTTGACTGACAAGTATACTTATGCCAAGACGAGTTTAAATAATAAAAAAAGGTTATGACAACTCTTAAGTGCAATGCAGAGTTCATTGAATAATTCACTGGAAACAAAAACACCCTCCCTGCCCCATGTTATTCACTAATCTCCCCAATGTAACATTTCTACTTCTACTACCAGTATTAGACATGACCAGAAATCTGGTCCAAGCTTTATTTTCTATCCATAAAATGCCACTCCACTTACTGCACTATATAAATAATTACATGATAGAAATAACATTTTAGTGGAAAGAACAGGCAGACGCATCACAAACAAGGATATGAATATTTGTATTTGATGGTTCATGATCTTCAGGCTCCAAGATAAAATATATTCATATTCTATTATTCATAAGGAACACAGGCCAGGACATCTTGCACCCTTACTTTTTTCTACCAACTGCCATAAGATAATACTTGCACCTTAGTCAAAACCAAAATATGGTTCAAGTCAGTTTGTACTAGTTACAATCTATAGGGTTTAGCTAAAATTAATACTAATGCATTAACTAAAGCAGGAGTGTCAAACTCCCTAGGCCCCCTGGGCTGAACCCATACACAAGGGCTCCTCATGGGCTGGATCTGGACTATGAGGAGCTTTGAAAGCTATGTCTGGACCCACCTCCAGCAGTATTGTGAACAGTGGTACTGTTAAGTGATGTCAAAAGATACGATCTTCAGTCCATATTTTTGGCACCCCTAACCTGATGCAAGGAAAGTTGGTATTTATTTCAATAGACTGATAATAGTGCCTTTAATACTTCACCACTCAGCTTTCTACCATTGGCAAAAGCAAGACCCTTAAAATACAGATGCATCAATGAGGCAATTTTGAATTCACAGCAGTTAGCAGTTCAGCATATACCAGTTAAAGAAGACTATTTTCAGAGCATGTCTCCCCTATGCTCATTTGACTTTTTCTTTTTTAGGATGTAGAAGAGGGAAGTGAAAAACTTATTTTCTCCAGATACAGTGAACTGTTAAAATGCTGTTTATTTTAAAGTGACAATAGTACTTTCATGCTCCACAGCCCAGGTGCATCTTTGAACAGATAAATATTTTCAAGAAACAGACAACTGCCCAAAGAAACTATACTGGCACTTTATAAAGAATAATGGAACTTGTCTAGTCCTTCACATCCCTATAGCTTAAAAAAAAAAGAATTACAGAATTGTGCTAAAAAACAAAACAAAAACATGCCACAGACAGAGGTCCTACTAAAAATGGTATGAGATCCTTATTCTGAATTTTGCAAAATCATTCATAAAGTTGATAACATAATGCTTAAAACTTGAAAATATTTTGTTCTGTCAAAGCAGTGCCAAAGAATAAACACTAAACAAAAACAATCCAAAACTAGAATTGCTGCTATTATAGGTTGTCTTTATTAACTTCAGGCAAATTCAGTGTCACTAGAGATGCAGGAACAGATGTTATGAAAAGTCTTCACCTGCTTTGCCAACATGGTCCTACATCTAAATACACACACTTGGCTTAAGTGGTGACTGTCATAACCCAAAGGTATGATTTTGCGTGTGCTTCGGCAGCAGAATTATCCCCGCCAAATTGCAGCTTCATTGCACGGGAGAGTTTTCTACTGCGGAGGAAAACTCCGGTGCAAGGACGAGTTTCCCGCCTATTTGCAGCTTCTTTTGCAGGGTGCATTGCTCAAGTTGCAAGAGAAATGCACGGTGCAAAAGAGTTCCCGCCACCTGCATGCAATTTTGTGTCCCGCTATTGGCTAGTTCTAAATTATTCCCACGTGGCGGCTAGCGATTGGCCTGTTAGCCGTATAAGAGGCTTGAGCGGTTTCCGCCCAAGCCGAAGAGGACTCCACATCCATCTCGTGGGGACTCTGGGTACACGGCAGGGAAGTAAAGACCCCTGTGTGAGATTCAGAGGAGCTTGGCGACCTGATCCATCGCCCACCTCTTCCCGTCTTCGAGCGGAAAAATTATAAGACGTATCTACGAGTCCGATTTTGGTGGCACGCTCACCCAGAGCATCTGGAGCTCTGTTTCCGTGGAGCCTAGCAAACTCCACGTGACCGTTCGTGTTGTCTTTGTCTGCACCCGCAACTCAAGCAAGTTTTCCAGCCTACACCACGACCATCTCTGGTGTAAGTAAACAATCTTTAAAACTACTGCTACGAGTCTGTGCCTAATTCTAGCTTGTCGCGACCCTCTCTCCGACCCCGTGTGCCCAGGCTGCTGGCCACAGCCCGCGTGCAGCACAGAAAAGGGCCCGGCTTGTGCCCGGCCCGCACAGTGACAACAATATTAAGCTTTAAAAAGGTTAAGAAGTCATGTCAGAAAGCCATGATTTGAACTTAGGTCCCGGTAGTAAAAAGGCTAGAGCACGCTACATCAATTACAAATCTAGCCCTTGTATTTTAAGCAAGTAAATAGTGTCATGATTCTGAAACATCTTCCACAGACAGTCAGCCAATTAAGAGAGAACTAGCTTCTAAGAATAAACACCTATTCTGAGAAGTACTGACGTGTCAGTTACCAATTCTAAGTACCTATGAAACTACATGAATGAACTGAGAAATATGAATCAAGACAGAAAAAGGCAAAGAAAGAAAGGGAAATAAAAAAAGAATTTCATAAACAGAGACAGTCAAGGATACAAAGAGAGAGAGATGGATAGCCATAATGGTAATCATCTTTATTCGTATGCCTATTATTCTTATATAGCATGCGTCATCATGGTACCTTGGGTTTTCTGGCTGGGATTAGAGATGCTTAAGATTTGGGTACCTAACTCTCTCTAGAATCTGGCTGCTTTGTTTCTTTAGTCTCCTTTGACGTTCTTAAGCTTAAATCTCAGTGCATATTTGTGGGTCCCTAAAAAATTTAAAGATGAAATACCATATGCCAGCATGCATCATGAGTCTACTGTTAAAGACCCAAGTATCCATGCACCTTCCAAATACAATTAATAGCATCAGCAAAATTCCTACGACATTTTTAGGGCAACTAGCTTTTTCTTTTCAGAATGAACTTCTGCTTGGTTCACTGATTTTATTTTCATTGCTCAGTTGATTTGACTGTTCAGTTACCAATTCTAAGTACCTATGACACTACATGAATGAACTGAGAAATAAGAATCAAGAAGGTTTAGTCTTTTGGAGTGAGGGGAAAATATCATGCTCAGAGCTGATACTCAGAGCTCTATCATTAATAGAGCTGATATAGTTTGCGGTGGAAAAGGTGGAAGTTAAGACAAAGTGCTTATTAAGTTAATCAGAAAAGAAAGGGACACAATAGGAATGCCAGCATTTTTAAAGCTTGAAGAATGGAATTACACTTTTTTTTCCTATTAAAATATGCAGTACAGAGCTCTGATGAAACAGCATGAAAACTAGTGGACATAATTATTAAGTTAAAGACCATTTTTCAAATGGGACTGTTGACATGGATAGTTGAAATGGCTGAAAGGGTCTACCAATGTTCCCTCTAAGGAGTAGCGGTCTGTGAGTGTGCCGCCTCGGTCCGGCGTGGGACACTTATTGAAGGGGGATGAGGGGTTGGAGGCTGAAGCCGAGAGGCTGGGGGTCAGAGGCTGGAGCCAGGGGCCGGAGCCAAGAGGCTGGGGGCTGGCATGGGCTCCGCTGGCTCCGGGGAAGTGCTCCGCTCCCCCACATCAGGGCCAGGTAGCGGAGCACTTCCCCAGAGCTGGCAGAGCCTGTGCCAGCCCCCCACCCCAGCCTCCATTCCTGCCTTGCCTCACCTCCGGGAGGAGCCGCTGCCTGCCCTGAGTGAGGCTCCGCCAGCTCTGGGACACTGCTCCGCTCCCCGGCCCTGACGCCACATGCCTCCTCGCTCCCTGAGGCGATGCAGGGGAGGGAGCAGTGTCCCGGAGCCAGCGGAGCCTCACTAGGCCAGGCAGTGGCTCTTCCCTGAGGTGAGGCGAGGCAAGGCAAGGCAGGGGTGGAGGCTGGGGTGGGGGGCTGGCGCAGGCTCCGCCAGCTCCAGAGAAGTGCTCCACTCTGTGGCCCTGATGCGGGAGAGCGGAGCACTTCCCCGGAGCCGGCAGAGCCTGCGCCAGGCTCCCACCCCCACCTCTGCTGATGCGCGGCCTTGAAAATGCTGTGTGCAGCCACACTTTTAGTTCGCATGGCCACACACGCACGTACCTTAGAGGGAACCTTGGGGTCTACTACAACAGTGAATGTTACAACATGACATTTGTTTATTAGGAACTGGGCAAATGACCTCTTAATTCACATAGGCCAAAAAGTTATCACACAGTATCAAATTTCATGCACTGTTGAACCTGAACAGAATCAAAACTGGTCATCTAGAAAATAAGAGGCTTTTCATAACATGACCAATATTGCAAGCAGTCAGAGTTCACTGTATTTACCATCTAGCAAATGTCAAAAAAGTGACAGGAGAATTGAAAAAGTTACCTATGAATGTCTGCTGTGCCTGTGAGTTTCCCCCTACCCTTGGGGAACACGAATGAGGGTAGTTAGATGCATTAGCACCCATTTTCTTCAGTCATTCAGGCATTCCACCTGCTGTCTCTTTAGTGTATAATCCCATAATCCTTTATAAACCGTCAGCCTCAGATCCAGCACTCTGTTCCTCCATTTCTAAAAAAAAAAAAAAAAAAAGACAATAAATTCCTTTGTTTTAAACAACTGTTTGCAGTAAGTTAGGTGGGGAAAAAAAAAACTCATTTGCTAGCACAGGGGTTTTCAACCCTTTTTTCATTTGCGGATCCCTAAAAAATTTCAAATGAAGGTACGGACCCCTTTGAATTATAAGTGTAGGTATTCACATACGTTTGATTGCTCATAGTTATCTTTCATGCACCCCTTAGACATTGTCTGCAGATCACAGGTTGGAAGCCACTGCATTAGCACAAAGTATATTTTCAAGATATATATAGATATACACACACAAACACTTTAAAGTCATTTTGAGAGAGTTTTGCTTCCAAAAGAATACTTTTTTTCCCAAATCATTATTACTGATGCAGTTCTATGTAAAGTATAAAAATCATAGAAAGTTAGGGTTGGAAGGGACCTCAGCAGGTCATCTAGTCCAACCACCTGCTCAAAGCAGGACCATCCTCAGTTAGATCATCTCAGCCAAAGCTCTGTCTAGCTGGGTTCTGAAAACCTCCCAAGGATGGAGCTTCCACCACCTCTCTGGGTAACCTGTTCCAGCGCTTTACTACCTTCCTAGTAAGAAAATTCTTCCTAATATCTAACCTAAACTTCCCTTACTGCAACTTGAGACCATTGCTCCTTGTTCTGTCATCTGTCACCACTGAGAACAGTCTAGCTCCATCCTCTTTTAGACCCTGCCTCAGGTGTTTAAAGGCTGGTCCCCTGTGAGCCAGACATTCGTAAGTCAGACACAAGGGTAACACCTTTTTGATAGGCCACCCACTTTCATACTTCAGTCTACTTACCGAGTGCTGCCTGCTACTCAACCAGTTGTGAAAGTGCAATCAAGCTGTGACACCACACTACTGTAACCTTGCCACCTACTGCACCATGAACAAGCTCGAAATGGCCACAAATGTGACAGAAAACAGTGTAGGACCAAGGCCAGAGACCCAAAGTATCATTACAAACAGGTGGAGGAGGTCAACCACCACATGCTCCTTCTACAAAAGACTGTCCATAATCCTTGCTGGAAACAGGAGTATTGAGTTATGTTTCATCATAATTCCAAGAGAGACTCAAATGAATTGAACATGAGGATCAGAGGCAGCCCAGGACCAGCATGGGTAGGATCACTGTGCAAACCTGATTCTCTTTTTAGGAGTCAGGAGACTGAGGTTACCGACTCATTATAATCAGCTTGCATATAAACAAACATGGCCACATCTCAGCTGTCTGCCACCAAGTCAGCCCAACAAAACCCCTGCTATCCCTAAGTGCCAATGATACTGGCAAATGAGAACCTTGTTATGGTGTAGAAACCAGCAAGAGAATGTGAACACAAGGACCACCCCCCACATTCCCTAGGACAGTATATCAACCTAGAGATTCCCACCTCCAAACATGTCACCTCCCTCTGAGAAGTGCACCACTCTGAGTTAAAGCTGCTTCCCCTAAGCTCATTACAGCTAACCCACGCCAAGCTAAGATCCTCTCTCCCCTTTGGCAACAAACAAAAATCCTTTGACAAGGCATTGCCCTGACAGCACCCTACATACATCAAAGGGCCCCTGCTCCCACCGCTGGCTCTGTTCCCCACACCCAAGTCTTTATGCAACCTGACACCCAGCTGCAGCACATGCATGACCAAGACCTGCCACCCCACTCCCCAAACCTTTCCCAGAGGTAGCAGGAAGCATAGTCAGAGGGTTGGGCAGCTGGCCCCTCTCTAAGCATGCCAACACGACCCCCAATTGGGACTGTCCTTGGAAATCTCTTCACAGCTTTGCTGCTAGGAAACCTGTTGCCCACTGCCCATTCCTCATTTCTGTGGCTAACGCTGGAAGTCGGTCAGAATCAGGACCCGTTAGCAACACACCTTGCTTGTCCCCTGGGTGATCCCCACTTACTGGGTCAGCAGCATGTAGAAACCAACGTTCTGTACCACTTTTAGCCCTGCTCAAGAAATTCAGCATCCCACCACGTGAGCAGATTATCCTCGACCTCTCTAACCTCCAAGGTGGCATGCTGTACAGGCCCAGTGACACAGGTCCAAGTGGCAGCTGCCCCACCTCAGGGCACCTAATGAAAAAGTTCCCTTATTCCATACTGTGAATCCACCACCTCAAACTCTATTTTTCATATAATAAGGCAATTTCTCCCACCTCTCCACAGGTTACAAAGAATAAGATCTTCACTGTTTTACGGTTCTCACACTGCTGATGTTCATTCCAGGATTGCAACAACACCCTGTCCCACGAATCTGTGCCTTTTCTCCACCACACAGAATCAATTGTAAACAATCTGGATAATCAATTAAGCGCCGTCATCAAACATGTGCCTTACACGTGCCTCTGCTACCTTCTCCCTGCATTTGTATTGATTGGTAGCTGGTAGTTTGGGTCCTCTGGTTTACTCTGTCTAGTAAACCCTCAAACAAGACTAAGATTCTTCTTAAAATTATCTTTCAAAGACCACAGGTGCTCAGAAAAGTATGTCAAATAAAAGGTGCATGGCATGGGGAGTACTTCTTTGGCAACCCCAAAGTTTGGCTTTCTTTATAGAAACTAAATCTGCATGTGAGACTCATTTCCTTCTTTCTCTATTCAGCAACCATTTCACCACCACGGAGAGGTGACCCTGAAAAAAGGGGAAGCGATAAAAGATGTTAAGCAAGATTTCAGGTTCTATCACAGCTACCAACATCAGTGATCACTGGGATTTCAATACCATTTCATTTCTGCGTCTGCTAGATGCTCGTGGTGTAATCCTGGGAGGGGGGAAAAAGTATTGTATATCTCAAAGCTCTAGTAGAGTCTCCAGAAGATGAAGGTGCTTAGGATCTTATCAGAAGTGCCAAAGGATTTCCCAAAGGAACAAATCTTTATGCAGTAAGATACCACCATATATCAAGTTTTCCATCTCTTGGTCACATAAAGCCTCTAATGAAAACCTTGCATATGCAAGAAATGAGACTGGTGCCAAAGTCTATTCAACAAGATCTGCAAATGTCTTCATGGTGTTCTAGTGTTAAGTACATTCATTAAAATGTGGGTGCAAAAGCTTTTGAAACTTTCAGGCATGAAAACTAAAAGAGCATGTTACCCAATAAATATTACCAAATAATAACTAAAGTGAATTCTTTCAACTAATCAGATGATCTATTGTAAATCCTACTTCTTGGAGGATTATGGCACAATCCCATAACATTCCTGATTTGGGGAAGGGAACAGTTACATTACCCATATGCAACATACACTACTTAGTATGAAGACCATAGCAGCCACTGATCTCAGTTGAGCCAATGCAGTTAGTACTGCAGCCAGCCTTTCTGCAATGAGCCCATCAATTTCACTGAACATCTCAGCCAATACAGAGAGACGTCTGATGAATTATGCTGTCTCATACAATAAAATGATGATCAACGGCATAGGGAAATCAAGAGACATTGGGGAGAAACCTGTTAAATTATAAACATGCATACATTCAGTTGTAAAAATTCAAGACTATTTTTCTTTGCAGCTGTTGGTGATGCTCAAACAGAACAGGAAGCTTTACTTTTAACTTTTATATTAACAGCTGCAGAGAAAAGTTCTGGGAGGTGAATTTCTACTAGCAGGAGGAAAAACTCATTTTTATAAAGAAATTTTTTTATAAATGCATATCTATGTATATCCTTATAACAGTTTATCACCAGAAATGAACTAGTGAAACTCAGAACAGAATCCAAGACAGAAATTCCAATATACATCAGAGAGAGCAGATCATAAAAATGTGTGCATGCACACAGAATACGTATATATACATACACAGAAGTTAAGTGACAGTGCTACATCTCTTGATATGAGCAAGCCTGAAATGTACTAACTCCTTTTTGAAAACAGAGTTTGGAACCCACCAGGGCAGAAATATCCAATTTGGTCACAAGTCAAAACTGGTTCTAAGTATAGCTGGGGGGGAACGAGGACATACCACTATTTTAAACATGAAAATAACACCAAAAACACACAAGCAGAGTCAAAGTCACCTGCAGTATAACAAGAGCCCCAACTTCTGAAAATTCTTGCATTTAAAAGATGACCCACCTTCTAAGTGTCTGGGCTGCCAGCCAAAGAGTTCCTGGACTGGGAACTTTGGTCTGTCTAACAAACACTGTGTGCAGATTGGACATTGGGAAAGAGCCAGCCATTCTTTTGTATACAGTCACCTCTCTATACTAATTTCCATGCAATTTTTTGCAATCCCTTAGGATCCAATTCAGAGTAAAGGGTGAGGTACTGAGTGTTGCAGCATATAATGAGCCCAACAAAGCAAGATTTGATCACGTTCCCCATAACATTTTGAAAAAGTTTTATGTTTCTTTTCAGCACTTGTATCAACTCCACAGAATTATGAAATGGTATAACTGTAATTGGATACAACGTACATATGCTTTTACCAACTTGATACACTTTACAGTTTCTACCCTTTCTTTAAAAAAAAAATACCTCTCAATTTATTACCAGTATAATGGCAAAGCAAAACCAAAAAGTACTTTGGGCATAAATTACACACATTATTCATCTCCTTATCCAGAACAGGGATGCTATATTAGTTTTTCCTAACAGTTCCTTGGATTTTATATCGTGTAACATGAAAATAGAATCTTAAACTTGTTTTAAAATTTAGTGCAATCAAGAAATAGCCAAGAGCCGTGATTATGCTGTAAAAACTGCAAGGCAGAGTCCAACCTTAATAATGTTAAATATTTGCACTGCGTTTAAAGATATTATCAATGTGAATACTTTGCCGTTGTCTTCAAAGTGATGCAAACACAGTGGGCATGTCTGCATGAGACACCGACTGTGCAGCAGAATAATAATACTGTGCAGTAGCGTATCACAATGGACAGTGCTAATATGCTACTGCACAGTATTAAGCTGCTGCGCAGTAGCATCACTTAAAAGATGTTCAACTAGCACTACTGTGAAGTAACTCCAGTTACTGCACATTTATTTAGTACTTGCTAAATACAAGTACAAGCAAGTACTAAATAAATGCACAAGAACCACTGCGCAGTAGTATCTCATGTAGAAGCGCCCAGTATGTTCTGTCCTGGCAGCAGCAAATTTCATCAACAGGAAATGCTAGATCCAGGGATATTCTCCACCCCTTTATATAAATGGCAAAGCAAAAATCAAAGTGCGAGCTATGTTTCTGACAAATGTAATAGAAGACCTAGATCCTCATTTGCAGTAACCAAATTACTCCCAAGCAAATTAGTGCTTCCATAAAATAGCAAAATGAACCTCATTCTTCTGACCGTATTAATCCTTACAGTTATGTAAGGCCCGTCCCGAAAAGGGTTCTGGGACAAGGCTAAGATGGCATCCCAGGGGGAGGGGGGTGGGTTAGCTTTGCAGAACCTAGGAGCCACGGGATAATGACTTAATGCATCTGCTGTTCTTTAGATAAGATTAGAAAGAGGAACTGCTCTTGCCTAACCCAACGGCTCTGGAGGAGTGAAAGTATAAAAGTCATGAGAACTAGGCCCCTGGTGGAATCACTTTGGGGAAGGACAAGGCTAAGCACCCGATAAAGGAGACCATCTCACCACCCTGGACACAGGGTGGGGCTCCCGAGACAAGTCAGGTAATGACTTAGGACAGGGCGGGGAGTGCCTTTTCTCTAGCCCAATACGCTAGCAGTTTTGTAAGCCCTTGTACAGAGTTGCTGCCATTAGACCATTTTGCTGTTACTAGCAATAAAATTTATACTTGTTGCTTTGACCCTGGCATATGACTTGTGTGTTACTCACCTTCCCCCTAGGAAGGGAAGGAGCCCTGACAAGTTATTACATACACACTATACTCTTAAAAACTCTTACCATTGATCAAATTGATACACAATGCTTTAAAAAAAATGGATATTTAATTCTAGAAGTTTACAAACTCAAGTTACTTCCTCTCTTCTAGCAAATTCAGCAAGAAACATCTTTTGCTGTCTAGGACTTCTGTTCAAATTACATGCATGGCTGCCTGTGTTCTGCAATAGCTGTCAGCCTTTGGAAATTTCCTAATGTTATCCAATTCATGAAGTTTTGTCTTCTGAGATCTGGACTGT
>NW_005842150.1:2038197-2047704 GCF_000455745.1 Alligator sinensis | reverse complement strand
GGCATTCCTTTAATAAAATCTTTACTATAGTGTTCAGTAATATTAAGCATTAACAACCCATGTGCAGACAATAAAAACCCACTTATCTGCAACTTATTTTAATATACAATAACGTGGCATATACTAGAGAACTTTGAAATATAAAAAAGATTAAGAGCAAGCATATTTTTGTTCTAAATAAAAACTGATACAACAAATATTTTGCAAAGTTATCAGTAAAATAAGAAAAAAAATCTGTTTCATGCTGTTAAATAAAAAGGAACATTTTATATCCTTTTAAATACTTGCATGCATTTAAAATCTGTATCTGGATGTGCTGTATATGCATGAAGGCTCTTTAAAAAAAGTTAAAGCTGAAGCCTAATTTGGAACTGGCTTTGCCAAATTTCCTTTTCATTCTTGGAAAATAAACAGCTATGTAATAAGCCTACATTTAAGAGTCAAACATATAAGGATTTCATTTATACTTTCAATGACACGTAATTAGCTTCAGCCATTTTGTTTGGCAGCAGATGCAAGTAGTTTTCAAATATGCAGCTCAACCAGAAACTTGTTAGGCAAAAACAACAATTAGCAGCAGAAACAGGTCTCTCACACAGTGTCAAGACAAAGAAAAAAATAATCACAACCTTGAGTCAGATACACAAACAAAAAAAGTGAACTCAAGGAGGTACTATTTGTTGACTTGTTTCTTATAAGCTTCTTTATAACACCAACCTTTCAGTAGGGATTAAAAAAAAAAAAAAATTCTGTTTAGGCCTGGCTGAATAGATTTGAATACAAGAAAGTAAGGTACCCTTATACTTTCAAAAAGCAGGAGTTCTCAAATAAGCCCCAGAAAAACTCCTTCTCTAAACATACAAAAGTTAACATTGGTTAAAGTCTTTCGCAAGTTACTTGAAAATAATCACAGGAAAAACAAAGACATCTTTGCACACATCTACTCCTTTTGGTTTATTTTCATTACTTCTTTATGTAGCTGGAACACAAGTTAGCTGCAAACAAGCACACAAAAGGCAGGTGTGCCTTTGAGCACATTAAAATGGTTAATTTAATATCCATTTTATATTATTTATATTAGGTTACCTACTATGCTTACATGTATTCTTGGTTACAAAATACTTGGGCATACTTACTGCAATTCAAAAAAAAACAAAAAAAGAGCATGTTATAACAGCAGGGGACACAAGAGCTCTCAAAGAAAGCAGGGTAATTCAGTTGTGTGCTTGGTAATGTCACAACCCAAGGGTGTGATTTTGTTTGTGCGCGCTTCGGCACTGCTAAATTGTTCCCGCTAAATTGCAGCTTCTTTGCACGGTGGAGTTTTCTGCTGTAAAGGAGAACCCCGGTGCAAGGGAGAATTTCCCGCCAATTTGTAGCTTTCTTTGCATGGTACATTTCTTTTGCATCTAAGAAATGCTCAGTGCAAAGAGTTCCCGCCATTTGTATTATAATTCGAGCCCCATTATTGGATTGAGTTAAATTATTCACACGTAGCGGCTAGCGATTGGCTTGCTAGCCGTATAAAAGGCTTGGGTGGTTTCCGCCCAAGTTGGAGAACTTTGAGCATGCTGCAGAGTGCCTCTACGGAGATTTGACCTGAGGCTGCTGATCGATAGACTGATCACCTATCGATTCTTCTCCCCATCGCCGATAGATTCCTAGACGTATCCCTCCCTGCGCGCAAAAGAACCGGACCCACGGAGCCTAGCAAACTTCGTGTGAGTTCATCTGGAACAACTGACATAGTTCGGTCGTCTGAACAACTATCTCAGAGCACAAGTTCCACGGAGCCTAGCAAACTTCGTGAGAGTCTATTCAGAGCTCTTTTGTACGAGTACTTTCTTCGGTTGGCGCGACGGGCTCGCGGTTTAGAGCCTCCAACCGGACGGGCTAGAAGAGTGTTCACGGGAAGGAACTCTAGTCCGCCTCTTATCTTTTCTATCTGCAACTGTAACTCAAGCAAGTTTTCCTGCCTGCACCGCGACCATCTTGGGTGTAAGTAAATAATCTTTAAATCAACCACTACGCGTCTGTGACTAATTCTAGCCCGTGCGAGCCTTGCCGCCGCACGGTCTCTTCTGACCCCGCGTACCCGGGCTGCTGGCCACAGCCCGCGTGCGCAAAGACGGGTCCGCATATCGCTCCCGGCTCGCACATGGCGACATGGACGGGATTGGGAGGCGGCCCGCACAGGTAACACATGGCAAGACCTAGAAAGGTGTTCTAGCTCACAGCTATTTAATCAGTTACAGTCGAAGTTCATTGGGGTCCCAGCCTTAAGACACCACCACAACATTCTTTTCTGTATGTTCTATTAATTTATTGCCCCCTATTTCCTAACACACTAGAGGTCACACCATGATCTACTAATAACTGCAGTTAATTATTTATGATTCATAACTTAAACTCCTTTGAAAACAGATAAGACAATGTATTTTATACAGGAGGAGTCAGCAACCTTTTGCTGGTGCAGGATATCCTTTGCAATCCAGCCTTGGCTGTAGGTTACAAGTCCCCCCGCCACTGATTTCAGGCAACTGGCTACCATCACTGCAGATACCCAGCCTTTTTGCAGTAATGAAAGGGCAGCAGGCTCTTCAGCAGAGGGCACTGGCAGCACAGTAAACTTCCGTGCCACTGATTTCCCCTGTGCTGAATTAGACCTTCATGGACTGGACAAGCTGGATCTGGACTGCTGACCCCTGCTATACAGTATCCAGCACACCAAGTATTGTTCATAGTATGTTTCTTATGAAAATACTGAACCAAATATTAAAACAAGCATCTAGTAATAATGTTTTTCATATTAACTAAAACCAACTGAATGCAAATATAACCAGCATTAGAAAAGGAGTGATTAGAGATGATCAAGTTGATCCCAAGATAGTTTGCCTTTCATCCATTTTTCTTAACATATTTACAATAATATCCTTGCAAGGTGTATCATTTTAGGGTTTAAATGAAAAATTGCTTAGCTCAGGAGCAATTATTCTGTAGAGGCACCTGCCTGCAAGAGCAACTGATACTTCTAATTAACTCATGAAGTTTGGCCAGCATTTATCTCTGTCACCTAGTGGCTAAACAGGACACCCACCTGCAGGATGATTTCAAGTTACACTAGAAAATATATAAAAGCTTATATTTTAGTAAGTTACCACAAAGATACTGATAAAATGGATATTCCTACTCTTCCCTGTTCCTAAGGACACAGGACTGGAAAGGTCCTTGGAGGTAGGAATAGCATACCCTGCTTATCACAGGGGATCCATTTATATAAATCCATTTCAAACTGATTAGGTGCCATCTTAAAGCTAGTTAGAGATTTCTGTCCCCATATTGTTTTAGCACTTCACTGCTCTCATGTTAGGAACCTTCTTCTGATTTTCAGTCTAAATTTGTAGCCAGTTTACACCCATTTCTTTTTGTTCTTGAACTGTTCTCCCAGATGCTTGTTTTCTATAAACATGGGGGGAAGGAGGGAATTATGGTATTTTTCCCCTCGGCCTTAATTTTGGTAGGTTCAACAAACCAAAATATTTTAGTCAGGCTCTCTACTTCCTTAATCAACCCAGTAGCCCTTTTTTGCACCTGTTCTAGTTTAAAATTCACCATTTTTAAACTGAGATGCTCAGAACTGTACATCATCATGTTGGTGAGGTCTCCCAAATGCCTTGTACAATGACATTAAATGACATTCCCTGTGTCTACTGGAAAATACCTGTACCAATACATCTTACAATCACATTTGACTTTTGAGAAGTGCGTAACAATAGCAGATCCATCAGCCTGCAAGTGATTATATCCAGGTCCTGCTCAGTTTTCAGCTTGTTTCCCCAGTTTACACCCACATTTTTGTCATTAGTTCTTTTGTGAATAACCTTACATTTTGTGCTACTGAATGCAATTTAATTTTATTGCTCCATCGCCTGTGGTCATCTTATTCCTCTCCTATGACGTCCGAATCATCCTGTCTTGAGAGTGCTTCCCAACTATATAGCATTAGCATATTTAGGTTTTCTACCAAGATCAATCTCAAGGTCAATCCTTGAGAAACTTCATTAGTAACCTCCCCCAAACCTGATATTTTGGGGATGCACTTTTTCATACTACATAATTGTCCTCTTCCCTTTAGTTGATTTCTTCTCCACTTAACAGTTCTTGAGCTAATCTCTATCCTCACCAGCTTAATTTCCCTGGTGACAGCATAAATGCTTTACGTAAGTTTACACAGATGAGATTTATAGCATTTCTTTTGTCCGAAAAAATCAATTCTCTTTTAGTTTAGCTTTATCTAACTTTGGCAACCCTATAAGAGTGGTTTGTCAAAAATACTGTAAGCCACCATAGAAGAGCCTGTTCTAGCCAAGAGTGTAACTTAGGTTCAGGAATTTGAACTCTGGAATAGCAGGGTTATTAAGACTTTTCAAATAACACTCCAACTCCTCATGCAAAGGCATACAGGTTAGAGCAACCATGCTTAACTCTTTTAACAGTTCAAAGCCCAGTGACAGCCAATGACTCAAAAGTGGGGAATGGGAAGAGGGCCAAGGAAGGCCTGTGAGATAGCAGCACCTAAAATACTTCAAAGAACTCCACTTAGTTATGGCTAGACAACTTTGCAAGAGTGTACAGGCAACCCCCACTTAGGGCTGTTTCACTATATTAAATTTCGCTATAATGCTCATTTAAAATCGATACCTAATTTCACTTAGCACTCAGCGAGTTTTGTTGTAATGCTCGCAGTTGCCATCTTGGGTCATTAAAAACAGTTGTGGTCGCCATCTTGGATTGTCAAATGGTTTCGGTTTCACTTAAAGTTAATTTTTCAGGAACCAATTAAGAGCGCTAAGCGGGAGTTGCCTGTATTAGTGTGAAAAGTGCATCGGTGAGTGGCAGCAACACCCTCTCGAGATGCACCAGTTGAGTAGAGATTGCAGTGATCCTTTCCCAAACTTGGCATTTGGTTTAGCAAATACTGCTTGACAAGATGTTTCTAAATTTCTCCAAACAGTTGCTTTGGAAACTTCAGATATCAGCAAATTTTAGAAGACTTAGTGTGCACTAGAAGTATATTGGCCAACAGATATCACAGGTACAATAGCGATCCCCACATGTATTTATGCCATAGTAGGCCACTCCCAGGGAGAGGTGGGTTTTTGTTTTATAAAGGACTATCAACAATGTTAAAGCTTATATTCTGTCAATTTAATACTAAAACTCTGAATCCATCTAGAACAGGGGTGGGCAAAATGCAGCCCACCAGGCCATTCTATCCAGCCTGCGGGGCACCTAAATATTACATTTTTCAAAATTTTTTTTATCTGCTCCTGGCTGCCTGTCATGAAGCCCTCGATGGCTTGCCAAAACTTAGTAAGCGGCCCTCTGCCTGAAATAATTGCCTGCCCCTGATCTAGAATGTGTAGCTTTTCCCCTTGTGTGCAGGGTGGTAAAAATCAACGACTTTAAAAAAAAAAAAAAAAAAAAAAAAAAAAAAAATTGGATTTTTAAAATTTAAAATCAGATTGGGGCCCAATCTTACGGGGTTCCCAAGGTCTCCTCAATATATTAGTAGATTAAAGAAAACCACTCTACCTAATGGGACTCAGTGCTCAGAAGATCCTATTAAGTATCTCTGTGATGCTTAGTTTCAGTTCTCAAACTGCGGATGTGTATCTCTAGAGATAATATTTTTGTAAACAGCAATATATGGAGATGGGTCGCTAATCAGGTTTATCTCCCATCAGCACTATTGTCTCTACAAGTCTGTGTACAGAGTCAAGCCTTACCTCTTCTAAAAAAAGTGTAAAGTTTCAAGAGGTTAAATGAATAGAGGATATATAATTTTTTCTGTCTGTCTGTCCGTAACACTCTTTGTCAACTGTGCCTGCGCTGCAGAGAGAGCGGCAATTGGCTGCACAGGCCCAGGTGGGTGTGGGGCAGGCGAACAGGAGTGATGGGGGGCCACGGTGACAGTGCCCCCCTGCCACCGCTTGTGCCCGGCAGGGTGGGGTACCCAACATGCACATGCACCCCACAACTTTCATTATCTACAGCTGGCAGGGAGGGAGAGGCAGCAGGGAAGGAAGGAAGCAGGGAGGGTAGGCACGGAGGCGGGGGGGAAGCCCCACTGCTCAGGGGAGGAGGCAGAGGCAGGTGGGGAGAGAGAGCCCCTGCACCAGAGGCTGGAGACAGCAGAGGGAGTGTTTACATGGCCCCACCCTTCAGGGCCAGCCCTCTAAACACTCCTTTGAAATTCGTCATTCTTAAAGAACAATTGCTGCACACGTGTGCATGTACACACACACACACACGGAATAAAGGGCTTAGTCCATCTGTCTGTAATGCTCTTGGAGCACTCTGATTGGCTGCCAAGACAACCAATCACAATGCTCTGCACAGTCAGAGGCACACAGCGCAGTGTCATCATCACTGAGGACAGAGCAGGGGGGGTCAGGTCAGCGGTGCCTCCTTCCCCGCCCTGGGCCCTGTCCTTGGAGGCAATGGTGGCACTGGCCAGCTCCATCCCTGCTGTCATGGTGGTGCTCCATCCCCAGTGGAAGGGGATGGACTGGCATGGCAGAGCGCCATGACAGTGGGGATGCCCCCCACAGCCCTACTTCTTGGAGGCGACATCAGCGCTGGTGAGCCACGATGGCAGGGACACCATGACAGAGCGCGGCTGGACGGGTGGTGTGGGGGAAGGATGGCTCAGGGCTGGATGAGGAGCGTTGCATGCTGCGTGAAAGCTTCCCCTCCCCCCTGGGAGGCAGTGGCATATGTCTCTCTCTCTCTCCGTTTCATTTTAATCATGGAAAAACACAGACTTTGGGGCTTCTAAAAAGGAGAATTTGGGCTTTTCCTCTTTTTTAAATAGAAAATTTAGGATTTTTAAACAGAGAAAGCTAGGATCTCCACTTATGACCCAACATTGCTGTGAGCCACTGATCCCTCCCTGTTATGTCACTGACAGAGGCATAGCCCCAGACTCCTCAGCAGTCTAGCCCCCCACCCCCTGAGAGGTTGCTGCTGCTGTGGGGGGGAGGCACTGGCACAGTCAGCAGCCCATGGATTGACACGGCACCTTTCAGGTGTAGGGATCTTTGGTGCCTCCTCCCACCTACTGCAGCAGCTGATCATTACACTGCAACAGCTGCTGCATTCACCCCCCAAGGCTGCTGGCTGGGGAAGGGGGGTGGGGAGGGGGAGATAGGGAGGTGAGGTTGCTGCTGCTGTGGGGGGGAGGCACTGGCACAGTCAGCAGCCCATGGATTGACACGGCACCTTTCAGGTGTAGGGATCTTTGGTGCCTCCTCCCACCTACTGCAGCAGCTGATCATTACACTGCAACAGCTGCTGCATTCACCCCCCAAGGCTGCTGGCTGGGGAAGGGGGGTGGGGAGGTGGAGATAGGGAGGTTGATGAGGGGATGGGAGTTACTGGGGCATAGCCTTCACAAACCCCTAAAATACCCCAGCAGTTGTGGGTTGCCAGTCCCTGGTCAGCAGGATTTTAAAAAAGGTCTTGCCATGTAGCCAACTATTTGCTTTCTGGAGGTGGTAAAAAATAATTATTATTTTGTCCCTGTGCGAGTTCTCCTATTTTTGCTTTGACATTGCATTTATCTTTTGTTTTCTCTTTCCTCCCTAGAATTTTCCCAGGCAGGTTCACTCAACTCTGCCACAGTTTCTTTCATATCAGCAGACAACCTGTTAATCCTTCTAATGGGATGGTTTTATCCTCCAGGGTTCCTTTTGGAATAACTGATGGACCCTGCACTTGCTAGACAGAGAAATAGAAATGGCAAAAGCCTGTTGATGCCTGGGGGCTTTCCTAGAGGCAAACAGGAGTGGCATTTAGTTGTCCCAGTTTGATCCTGTGCTGTTAATGAATTTTCACAGCATGCATTTCAAAGTCCGAGTATGTCTTTCAAAAGGACCATCTGTTAAGCAAAAGAGTATTCCTCCCTCCCACAAAGAAAAAGATACTGTACAAAACACACCACATATTGATACTGAATTCCCCGTATAACTATTTCATTACCTTAACCAAAGATCATCTCCTGGTCAGTTAATGCAAGACTTTCTTAATTATTCAGAATCAGCAGGTAGGAAACAACAGATTTTAATATTTTGTTTAAGAATCTTAAATAAAGATTCTTATCAGTTTGGAAATATTGACATAGGTTGATGAAAGTAACCTTTTTGCTAACAATGATACACATTATCTGTGTATCTTTAACTTAAACTTAACTTTAACTTTTGTAGTAAGTTTCCCATTTGAGATTAATTTCTACTTTCAACATGTTGAAAATAGTGGATGATGCATTTCTTCAGGAGGCAAAAATTTAATGCAAATAATATCAAGCTCTCTCGGTGGAAATAAAGAGAGTTACAAAATTCACAAAAACCAGCATCGCAAATTGTTATTAAATAAGACTACCTAATCATGCCATTTTGTACTGCAAACCAATTTAAACAAAAGCAGTACTATCTGTAGTGAGGCAACTGAACCATTTTTTTCTATAGTGCCCTTCAAACCTTTAAAATAACTGAACTGTATCTTCTCTCACCCAGCTTCCCCTCTTTCAATTTATGAATTAAAAGAAGAAAAAAAAAACGTCAGGCATTTCCAACACTCTACTGGGTTTTCAGCCTTGAATAAACTAACAATTGAAGCAAACTGAAATGAAGGAAATATTCTCTCAGTACCTGCAGAATAGGTTACCACTGTCAACACGGGCACGACAAGTCTCTCACTGGGGTTGTAGAGAGACAGCAGCAAGGTGCCAGACTACCATGCGTAGACCCTGAGATGGTGCAGAGTCACTTGGAAGAACTGGATGCCTTTAAGTTGGCAGGCCCAGATGAGCTCCATCCGAGTGTGCTGAAGGCACTGGCCGACATCACTGCAGAGCCACTGGCGGGAATATTTGAACGCTCGTGGCGCAGGGGCCAAGTCCCGGAGGACTGGAAAAGGGCCAATGTGGTCCCCATCTTCAAGAAGGGTGTCGTGAATCAGAGCAGCCGCCGGCAGCCGCCTGACTCACACACCGGAGTGTTTAGATTTAGAGTTCGGCAGGCAGGTAGTGATGGATGGAGTGGAATTAACCAGGCACAGACACGTGTAGGTTACAGGAGTTTGTTTACTTGCGTCGCCTAGATAGTGGTGGACGACGCAGGCGAGCCTTTGTTCCGTTATAGCTTCGGTTATAGAGTTGAATATACGCATATAACTTCGGTTACAGAGTCGAGTACATGCACGCAGTTAGGTTACGACGAGAGAATGACGGACGTGGTGCCGGGAACGGACGGTCGCGCTTGCAAGACTTTCTACGTCAATATTTTACGCTGACGGGGCGATTGATTGGGAATTGATCAATTTCCCAATTCTCTGGTGACAAGCACAGGTGTTTCCTGTGAGATCCCCAGAGCTCTCCGCCTTGGGCGGAAACCGTTAAACTATTTATAGGCAGAGGTGTTTGACAGAGATGCCCAATCGTGAACC
>NW_005842150.1:2031176-2033790 GCF_000455745.1 Alligator sinensis | reverse complement strand
GGGGGTTACAAGAAATAATGGCCACAAGCTAGCAGAGAGCAGATTTAGACTGGACATTAGGAAGAACTTCTTCACAGTTCGAGTGGCCAAGGTCTGGAACAGGCTCCCAAGGGAGGTGGTGCTCTCCCCTACCCTGGGGGTCTTCAAGAGAAGGTTGGATATGCATCTAGCTGGGGTCATCTAGACCCAGCACTCTTTCCTGTCTATGCAGGGGGTCGGACTCGATGATCTATTGAGGTCCCTTCCGACCCTAACATCTAGGAAACAGCTGTTTAGTATTTTAAACTGATTCCAGGTGCCTGGCCAGGGGCTTCCATCATTTTCCCAGTCTGTGCCTCTGTAGAACTTTATTAGCAAACGTGTATTGCATATGCTGATTTTAAATTCAAACTGAATGGTTTATAAAAGGATACTGAATGGTTTATAAGAGGCCTTAATACAAGCTTATTTTCAGAGAAAAAAATGTAAACACAAGAAATAAAATCACTGATAGGTAAGATTAAGTAAGGGTGGATAACCTAATACATTGATCCAAGCAAAAGAATTGGTCTGAATCTGCTACAACTTTGTCTCTTAGGGGAAGCAGGATAACTTCATACAAAGCTACAGCAGATGCTATGAAAGGACGAGCATAGACCCACATCTAAAAGTGGAGTGGGTGAGCTGACCAGAACTATCAATTCGTCTCGTCACAAGTTCAGTATTTCTGCAGTATCAACCTTTTCACTGCTGCATCATCTACTAGATCATTCCTCATGGCACAATATGCATTCAGAACCTTCCTACTAAAATGAGAAACAAATAAAGAGCCCGCAGTTCTAAGTCCAGGCATGTTACTGCCACTTGTTCAGACCACATGATCGACCATGCAATTCCCTCAAAATACGGAGGTAAATTTTGCCTATTTATACACCACCCCTGAGCAGGCTCTCGGTCCCACAAGCTAAAAATACTTCAGCAAAGTCTTCTTGGTGCGGCTGATGCTGCTCCTATTTGTATGGCAAGTGATCAAGCCAAACCCTACAATTTGGTCTCTAGAGAAAATCACTGAGGCAAGGGATTCATTCAGTTACCTAACTGCATTTCCCTAAATTGGGGTTCCAGCATCCTCGCTATCTTCCCTACCTGCAGTTATTTTTAACATCTTGTCTCCATCTTTTATATCTCCCCACTAGGACATCTCATTTTAACCCTGAATGTCATCAAGTTTTTTTTTTTTTTTAGTAGTACTGCCTCTTCTGTGCTCCTATGTGACTTATGAGCTCTAGGATTCTTCCATTCTCTGAAATGACTGGTGATTAGTTGGGACCTGATACTTGTTTTCTTCAATCTATGTCACTGTTTTTCAACCAGCGGGTCGCAAGAATATATGAAAGGATCGTGAACAAACTTTAGAAATGGATCAACAAAAGTGGATTCTCCTTTAAAGAAAAACATAGGAAACTGGCTTTTCCTGTGCAGGCTGAAAGAGTTCCAGCATGCAAGGGGCTGCTTAGGGTCTTCCCTGCCCTACACACCCACTCCCTGCCCCACACTGGGCGGGCCTGGGGGTGAGGGGCAGCAGGTCACAAGTGGCCAGTGTTTACAAATGGGTCTGGGTACAAATAAAAGTTAAGAACCACTGATATATGTGACAGTTTATTGTGCAACATACCCCTTCGTTACATTTTGGGGGTGAGAGGCATTAGCACCATCTCAGAATTCTGAGGCTGCCCAATGGATCTGCGTATGCAGGAAAGAGAAGATTGAATGATGAGTGTGTTTCAGGCCAGTGTTCAATCAGAACATAGTCAAAAGGCATGATACCTCACCTTAAGTTTAAATGGAATATTTATAAATAAAAGTTTAATTCATCAGTCAAACCACGTTTCAGTTGCACTTCACCATCAGTATACCTGAGACCGACTAAAGAGATGGGATAGTAAGATGACTTAAAGACTTTCTTTTAAAGCAAATATTTACGTAAATTACAATATTTTTAAAAAGCAAAAAGTGGACCGCCTTCAAAAGGTCTAAGAGAGATGGAAAATGGTCTTGGAGTAAGTGGGCAAACTGCATCCTGGAAACCTTTATTAGAATTCATTAAAAAAAGAGCTTCAGTTGTAAAACTGTCATGGTTATAACAGTAGTATAAACTACCATCTTTTCTTGGGGGGCTGGGAGAAGAGAAAGGGCCATCAAACAGCACTGGGTCTCTACCTCTTCTGGTGTGAAGTTCTGCAATGCATTTCCACATAGACCAGGCCCAGGTTCCACTCCACAGGTACTAACTACAACTACTTTATCAGGTCCAACTAAGGTTTGAACCTGGCCAGTTTCCCTGTGGAAACCTGCGACAGTGACACAAGCGTCCTCAAAACAAAACCCATTCTTTTCAGTTTCCAATGCTTTATTACTTCTGAGGAAGGAAGTTAAAACTTGTGCCTTTCTAGGTCTCTGTGGCAGTGCTAACTCTCAGAGTGGAGGAAGCAAACTGCCTCTACTCACCTGTGTCTGTGCAAGATTCCCTGCCTGTCAGCCTTTTGCACTGTGTTTCAGTTCTCTCAGAAGTTCCTCCCTTTTCTAGAGCTCATGGTTTTGGGTGGTCTTTGATCCCAGTCTCAGCAGGCACAAA
>NW_005842150.1:2028229-2031145 GCF_000455745.1 Alligator sinensis | reverse complement strand
GTTTGGATTTTTGGCCCCTGCCACTGTCATCTGAGAGAGCCTCCTGCATCACTTACACTTTTCCTGTTTCATTGTTTAATTTCAACTCTGCTTGGAGTTAGCCCTACATATTCAGGCAGGCAAGAATACAAAACTGAACATGAAAAACAAAAAATATTTACAACAATAATTCAGTTATTTTGAGGGGCAGTTAAATACTCTATTCCCCTTGAGGAAACTTGATATGCAAGGTCTAAGCCCAAGGGCAACTTTCTGCATTAAACACTTTCATACTACAAGAATGCAAAACATGACAGACGTTCTGTGATCTTAGAGCCTTGTTTGCATGTCTGAATTGCTTCAATTCTATTTGACGACACTCAGATTTTAATATGGATTTAAAAGTTTGCATGTTGTTTTTTTTCCCTTTTCTATGCTGCTCTTCTCCATTTGGTAAACTTAACTTTATATAAAACTCAGAAGGGAAAAATTAAAGAGTCAGGCTGACTTCAACAACCAAGATTTATAAAGTATAATAAGCTTTTTGCCATGAGATCTTTATTTGTTCATCAGCATCAAGGATTTCAGCAGTTTTGGAAACAGATATTGTAGCACATGTACATGGGATCATTGTGCTATGTTTCATTAAGTGCTGCATTACATTTGTACACAAAAGCAACTCCAGATTATTTCAGTCACACACTATATCAAAGCCTCAGGAGCTAAACCAGCCCCTTAACATCTACATTTAGGTCTTCAATATTAGTACTGTAACCTGAATTAACTTTGCTCATAAGTTATTTTTTATTTGAAAGAAGTTTCTGTTTGATGTAAAAATATGGTGGAATCAAAAGGAATCAATTAAGCCAGGAATGAAAGATTTAATCAGAAAACCATTTTAGTGGCTAGCCTGCAAACTTGGATCTTTGTTTACATTTTCCCCCTTGGCAAGAAGAGGAAGTTATGTCTTCCAGATTTCCTACAGCAAGCTCTCTCTGGATTTCTAAAGTGATTATTCCTTGTCCTCTAACATAAAAGCACTCACAGAAAAGAAGTTTTACATAAAAGTTTAGAGAGTCTCACACACATTAAAACCCTAAAATGGATGCACCATTTTATTGAAAGCTGTATAAACATACAGCTTTAGTGAGTTTTGCAATACCCACATACTTCAACATGCCTGTAAATGTAGCCAGTGTAACAAGTAAATTCTAGAACCTGTGGGAAAATGAATAAGCAGATTTCAGTTATGCAGTCATAAAACTGACCTTTGAGTACAGTGATGATAATCCTTCCCCAACCTTGTCTTATTTTTACAGGCGTTCTAGACTACCATTCTTTGACTTTGAACAGGGCTGTGGATTTTATCATTTTATGGTGAAGACAAAGGTTTGTTACCAATCAAACAAGGTAGTAATTGGATATGGTAATAGATTGTAATGAAACATTTCAGCTAAACATGAAATATTATCTTCTGGCCCATGACTTCATGAATTGTTAGCCTTCTTACTCTCTACAACAGAGGCGGGCAATTATTTCGGGCGGAGGGCCACTTAACGAGTTTTGGGCAAGCCATCAAGGGCCGCATGACAGGCAGTCAGGGGCAGATAAATATTAATTTTCTAAATTTTTAGGGGCCCTGCGGGCCAGATAGAATGGCCTGGTGGGCCACATCCAGCCCCTGGGCCGGATTTTGCCCACCCCTGCTCTACAACTTCTGTTGTTGCCACTACTCCACATTTCTCCCCTCCTCTATTTCAGTGATTCCCAAAGGGCATGCCATGAAAACAGAAGTTTCCCACAAGATCCCCCTGTAAGAGGAGGTAAATGCTCCCCTCCCTTATCATCCACCCTGAGCCTGCTCCAGCTATTCTAGCAGTGCTTGAGACTACTCCTTTGGGAACTGCCATCCCCCACCTGTCCCAGCATCCAGACAGGCCCTGTGCTGCACCCCTGCTATCCCCTCCAAGCACCACACTTGGCTGCAAGCAAGCAGGCAAGTATACAGACAGAGCATAGCTTGTCCCCCCACCCCACTCCTCTCTTCTGCGGCAAGGAGAAAGGGCCAAGGGGTAGTCATTAATGTACGAGACCCTGCAGGAGCAGCCTTAGCTTGGGGTTGCCCTTACCCCGGAGGTACAGACCAGGCCTTGGGAGAGGGCAGACAGTGGAAAGAACAAGACACAGGAGAGCCCTGCTCCCATCGCCCTTAAGTGGCACCAGTTAAATCAGTGGTTCTCAGTTTTTTATCCTCAAGGGCCCCCTCCATATCTTTTCTGAACATAGATCTAGCTCAATGACTCAACTGGGGCGCTACAAAATTCAGAAAGTGTACTACTAATTTTAATGCAGAAAGTATGCCCTGGGTATCAAAAGTTTGGAAAACCCTGTTCTATTTCAATGTGGGGTTTTTTGGTTTTGTTTTTTGTGACACCCCCCCCGTTTGGAGGATCAGAATAAAATAGTTCAAAGAGCCTATGTTCTTCTTACTCTATCATCCACAGATTCTTCTCTACAAAAAATGGGGAACATGCACCTTCGCACACACTAAACTGGCTTCTTACAGGGCAGTGAAAGGTATTTACCCCTCTCCCAGAGGCAAATCTGTCTCTCTTCCTCCAAGTCAACCACAAACAATTTCCTTTTTTATCATGTTGCCACTTCATTACCTGTTACACTTCCCACCTCTGCTGATTTCCTTTCTCCTCCTCTAACTTAAAAAAAATCCTGAAAAACAAAGTTGTGTGTTACCTAGGTACAGAAAGATGGGGTTTTCTATTACAGGAATAATCTGTTGCTGTGTCATTATAAGAATGATCAACTGCACAAATACAAAAAGAGAAAACTGTCGAGGCAGCAATTCTGCAGACAAGATCCTGGGGATTACAGCTGATAATCAGGGATCTTGGTTTTCTCTGTCTGCCATGGAAAAAGTGG
>NW_005842150.1:2027305-2028195 GCF_000455745.1 Alligator sinensis | reverse complement strand
CACATGCCTACCCAGCTTTCTGCACCCACAGTGGGGAGGGTGCAGGACTGCAGCCAGGCTGGACCAGCTCTAGGCAGAAGCCTCCTCCATGAACCAATGCGGGAGGGGGTGCCGCACATCCATGGCCACTAAGGTGAGGCACCCCTTGCCTGCCCAGCAGCAGCAGGGGCACAATATGCGTCAACCGCTGTCACATCCCACCTTGGTGGTCACAGCAGCACAGCCCTTCTGCCCACTGGGCCGCGTAGGCGGGTCATGTCCACAGCTGGTCTGACTTGGCTATAGCCCTGTGCCCCACTATGGGCACAGAAATCTGGGGAGGGACTGGGGGGAATCCCCCCCTTCCCCACACACCCATCCCCCACCTCACACTAGGAGGCTGGGGTTGGGCTTGAAAGCAAGGGGCATCAGCAGGGCTGGGAAGGCTGTGGCTTAGGAGTGAGAAGCAACATCACGGGCAGGATACAGGCATATCAGGGCTGCTCAGCACCACAAAGCAGCAGGGGAGAACAACCACAGTGAGTGAACGAGGGAGGGGGAGCTCTGATTTTCCATGATAAAAACAACAAAACCCAACAATCACCAAAATACCTAGGTATTTAGAATGTATTTTATTATATTGACTGAAGCACTGATAGGCTTCCAGATCGCTTTAAAATTGTAAATATATCAATTAGGGGTGCACCAATATCGATAGCCAAGTATTAACCAACCATATTGGCCAATACCGATCTGATACCCAATTTACTTTAAAATGCAAGGCATTTTCAAGTATTGAAATAAACCTTTTTTTTGACGCACTCCAGCAGCCTACTGCATTACACGTATCAGTATCCCAGCTTAATGGTGGTGGGGGTGCTTGAACTAAAGAGATTTTTTTTTAATCAGAG
>NW_005842150.1:2019179-2027274 GCF_000455745.1 Alligator sinensis | reverse complement strand
TCCCTGCTGATAACACACTGAACATGAGTGTCATGTTGGTGTTAAAAACTAGACATCAAGCAGGGATACATATGGAAGTACTGCATGCAAGACACAGAATGTAGTCCTTCTACTGTAGTCAGCACTCAGGCCTCAGCTGGAGCACTATGTCCAAGTTTGACCAAAATGATTCAAGAAGCAAACCATTTGAAGATAATCTAGATGACAGCAACAAAAACGATTCTGGGACATGGAGAAGAAACTGGTTTGTTGAGTCTATAAAAGATTGCAGGAAGGCATTATAACACTCAGGTATAGCAAAAGCTACTACGAAGACAAAAGTTGTAAACTGTTTTCCATGCACACTGGGGACAGGACAAGTAGTGGGTTTTAAACTGCAGAAATGAAATTTAGGTACATATTAAGAAAAACTTTCTAATCATAAGGACAGTTAACTATTGTTCTAGTGGTCATCTAACACGATTGTATACCTCCAGCACTGGAAGCTTTAAGAGCACGTTAGACAAATGCTTAACAGAAATGGCTTAGGTATAATTTTTTTTTTTTATGTTGGGGCAGGCAGAAGGAAGGTGCAGATGACTTTTTGTGGTCCTTCCAATTTTTTTTTTTTTATGTTGGGGCAGGCAGAAGGAAGGGGCAGATGACTTTTTGCGGTCCTTCCAATTTTTTTTTTTTTTTTCTCCAAATGATCACCTGAAGTCCTTTAATAAAGGCTGGATGCCTTTCTAAAGATATGCTCCAGCAGAAATTCTATTCTCAATGCAGTCATTACTGGGTGAGGCAGCTCTGACCACCTATATGATGACGGCATTAAGACTAGATAAGGGGTCAGCAATATTTTTCAACAGCAGGCCGGAATGACCCAGCTTGTGTCCGAGATGGGCTAGCACTAGAACCTAGCTACTGCTGCCACTTCTCCCTATCACCTAGTGGCATGGCAAAGCCCTCCCCCTCCTCTCCTCCTCCCCTGGATACCAGGTGTCACTGGCCATAGGTCACTGACCCCTGGACTACAATGCTGTAATGGTCTGCTCTGCTCCTATAATCTGTGGAAGCTGGTGGACCAAAAGAAGAGAGAACTGAAGTCAAAATTACTTTTCCCAGATTGCATTAGTATGACCAAGCCTAAAGCCTATGTATTTTAAACACCATGTTGTCACGCAGGTGATAAGAGCAGTTTCTCATTATCACTAACACCTGCAACAGAAGTGCTAGTTAGCACAATAAATGTGCTTCACCTTGAGATCATATGGTGTGATAAAGATGAAGGGGGAAGGAGAAAAAAAAAGTTAGGTGAACGATGGCTATATCACAATTACAGCTTGTATCAGTTCAAAGATCCTCTTTTTGATGCCTTTAAGCATGCACGGTCTAGGCATTTTCCACATTAAAAAAAAAAAAAAAATCAAATTGGAACCCAAAAAGGAGAGGGGTGTAAGGAAAAATGCTTACTACATTAAGCATCCTCAGGATACAATGGAGCCCAGTATAAAGTATTATTTTCAAATACAACTTTCCTATAAAAAAAATTATGAAAGATCATAAAAGAAAAATAGGACTTGGGAAAAACCTGACACATATCCAGAAAGCCTGTAAATCTCAGCCTATTAGCTAAAACTGAAAAATTCTGATCACACACTGCACTGCAAAAACTATGCTGGCATTATTTTAAATATTCTCAGAAGTGAGGCTAAACTATTGTGACAAACACACCTCATTGTGTCTGGCTATACTCTCCTTAAAATGAATTTTTAAACCCCCAAAGCATCTACAGTTCTTTTAGAAGTCTGCTAAAGGCAGGTACTTGTGAGGACTGTGATTTTTTTTGTAAGATTGTAAGCTTGTAATCAGTGTTTGGAGTAAAAAAAATTAAACCGGTATTGCCTAGGTTATAGCGCAGGGGTGAGCAATTATTTGGGCCTGTGGACTACATAGGGAGTTTGGCTGAGGTGTTGCAAACCGGGTCAGCATGCACTCCCTTCCCCCTCTGCACCAACTCACCAAAACTCCTGGGGCTGCAGGCGGGCTGGGAGCAGCATTCAGGATCAGGAGGGACGAGCAAGGCCAGGATCACAGGGCGGTGACAGTGCGGGGCCAGGGCCAAGCTGTTGGTGTACTCAGAGCACTTCCCTGTCCACAGAACTGGGGCTCTGCCCTGCCCCCACCTCTGCACTGTCACCACCCCAAGACCCTGGGGTCTCCATAGAGACCAGCTGGAAGCTGTGCAAGCAGGGTGCTCTGCAGGGTGGACACAATCAGAGCGCCTTGCCTGCGTGACTTCCAGCTGCTCTCCATGGAGACCCCAAAATCTTGGGAGCCGGGCTGAGGCAGAACCCTAGTTCTGTGGACAGGGATGTGCACTGAGCGCATTGCGGCTCTGCCTTGGCCCCACGCTGTCGCCATCCCAAGATCCCAGGGTCTCCTTTTTCCCCACCCACCTGTCCTGCTCCCGAACACCATTCCTCGCCAGCCCGCAGCCCCATCCTAGCTGCGTGGCCAAGCACCCTGCCCTCATGGGTTGCACTGCAGGTGGTGGGTGCAGGGTGGATAGGCTGGGGTGTTCAGGCAGCAGGACTGGGACCAGCAGCAGCAACAGCCAGAGGAAGCCGTCACTGCCAGGGCTGCCAGAAACGGGAGTCTGGCAGCACCGCTGCCCCAACTCTGCTGCCTGCCCAGGCATCCACCATGGCCTGAGCTGCCCCTGCACTTGGTGGGTTCCTTGGCCCTGCCCCACCCGTGTGCTGGGCAAAATTGTTCTGCAGGTGCAGACCATATTTTGCCCACCCCTGTTATAGTGTCTCAAAGCTATATCTTGACCAAATGTATAAGTGTAGAAACACATGCATATTTTGCCAAGACTAAAGTTATCAGTCCCTACAGCCAGAAATAAATTAAAAGCATTGTAGTAGTAGATAAACGTTGCTGTGCTAGAATGCATTTTAGTATTTCCATTTCAAACCTCCCTTTTGGGGGTGTTTAATAAGCGACTAAAAACTGAAGTGATTTGAAATGGTTGAGTCAAAATTGTTAGGTATTTTCTGAACTATGCTAGACAGGTATCTTGTTTTAAGAACTAGAATACAATAATTAATTATTGTTAGATTCCTTTTGACATTAAGAATAGATGGCAGAGTTAGTATTTGCAATTCCCCTGCAACATATGTACTTTTTTTTTGCATAATACTGAGTGAAATCAAATGTCCGTGTTGTCAGTCAAACGAAATTACAGGTGCATGGTACAACTGAAAAGTTTGGCCATTGAGGCGATAATTTTTCACGTTCTATGCACTGAACAGGATGTTGGTTAGAAAATGCTGTGATTACACTCAGTTCATCTTATTCAGCGTCAACTTTGTTAAAATTTGTAGGTTGGAAACAAAAACAGAGAGAAATGCACTTCTTTGGCTTTATTCTTGTTAAAAACATCAGTTTCACCATTATTCCTAATAGTTCATACAGCCATGACTCCAAGATATTGCATTTCGTCAAATTACTATTATTTATTTCCATCTGTACAACATTATTCAAAGAATGTGAATATTATAGCATACCTCAAAACTTCCTAGGAGATATCACATTTCAGTGAAACAAAAGACATTTGCATCAAAAGTACAAAAGCGTGATAAAATTAACATTTTTTTTCCTTCAGCATTAGGATTCTACTAGTGTCTGAAGAGAACACAATGCACAAGTGATATTCATAACTATACTACGAATCCATCTTTAAGTTGCTAAGCTAGTCCCATGTATTGCAGTACTTGGTATCTTTTCATCTCCCATATGGGGATCTGTATCACAGTTCTCTAAGGCAGTGTTTCTCAAACTGTGGGTCGCAATAGAAAAGCAGGTCACAAGAATATTTTAAAGGTTTGTGAGCAGGTACCAGAAAGATATGGGAAAGCATGGGTTTCTCCTTGTGGGCTGGCAGCATTCCAGCCTGCAAGGAGCTGCTTGGGGTGATTGGAGGCAGTGGGCGCACATACATCTGCACATGGTCAACATGCAACCAGGCAGGGTGGTGGAAGCTGCCCCAGCAGCAGGATGCAGGTAAGTGTATGGGGAGCGGTGGCTGGAAGGCCAGAGCTTGGGGACTATAAGGAGGGAGGTGCTTGCTGGCACTTTGGGAAGGTGGCCATGTGTCAAGGGTTCATCAGGGCAAGGCACTCGCCCCTCCAGCAGGGGAAAGGAGCAGGGGACCCTTGGGGGGCAGTGGCACCAGGGCTGGTGTCCGTACTTGCAGGGGTGTGGTGGCCAGGAGATGCTACTGGGGGGCAGGTGGGGCAGTGACCAGGCTGCCTGGTGTGGCTTGGGAGCCCCAGCTCAGGGTGGGCACACAACCACAGGTCTCCCCTTCTACTCCCCCCAGCCCATGCTAGGGCTGGACTTGGTGCGCTGCTGTCATCATGCTTCGGCAGGGCTGGGGTGGGGCACCAGCAGGGCCACGACTGGCCAATGTTTACAAAATCGGTCCTGGTACAAAAGAGATTGCGAACTACTGCTCTAAAGTGACACACTGCCCTGCCTTTTACCTAACTTCAGACAAGCAGAACTATCTATGTCTCTCAAAAGAGTTTCAATATGGCAACTGCTGTTTGAAGCTGTATTCCCATTTCACAGTCTAACATACTATCAACAATACAGTCATTCAGAAAAATACTTAAGAGATCTACGTACAACAAGCATGTTTCTTACTAAAAACAAATCATGTTGCTTAGCTGTCAGCATAGGTATTCTTTTTAGATAGAAAAGACTACTTGTAAATATCGATGTGTACAAAATACAACTAAGAACTGTTCTTCTCCCAACAGTACATGTACTGACTGAAAATGACAAAATCTTTTTTTAAACCTACTTAAAAGTTTCTGCACAGAAGTATGTACCTTCTTAGGTGCATTTAAAGGCACCTTTCACTGAACAGGTGCAGTAGCATTTTAAGACAAGGCCTCACCAGAATAAAACTTATTAAATTATGCTCGAGGGCCTGGATATACAGGCTTACACTAGAGTAAGTTGCATCAGTTTTGTACACTGATGTCTTTTACACTGGGCTCCAGGGTAGAGAGTTAAATAGTTATTCCAAGGTAGTCTGAGCTATATACTGCATGCCAACCTTAAAAAGTTAAACCTTAAAGTTGGCCTTGATGGCCCAGTAAACACAGTTTGAGTCAGGATTATTAGTATTTAAAATGTGTACTTCCCAGTTTTCCTATTTTAAAAAGTATTTTCTTACAGTTCATCAGAATGACTCACTCATGGGAATAGCTTAACTTATCTTTTTTAACTATAGGAAGGATAAATTTAAAAAGTGCATGAAGAGATGATTAGAGCTAATCAAAACATCGCATTTCTACTAAAACAAAGAAACTGAAAGCTTGCAGTCACAGACTGAAAGGAAGAGAAGAAAAGAACAAGATTCCTGTGGACATTGACTTGTGCTAAAGGAACACTGCTGATAGAAGATAACTACCCATCTGCATGCGTCTTTTAACGGAACGGGTATCTTTTTATATGTTACATTTGATATTTGATGAGTCAGACTCATTAATAAATTAAGTTTAAAAACTTAGAATTTCCTGCATAAGAGAAATTCTGGGATTTCAGAGGAGTTTGTTCCAATTCAGAACACTAGACATGTTGTGTGAAGAATTCTAAACAGTTTTCTGTTTGGAAAAATCCAAATATTTCTGTTCAATTCTTTGCCCTAGTGAAACAGTGGTCAAGGGTCTCAACTTGAACTTTACAGGGGTCAGGAGTTCCTCATCAAAGTATGGAAATGCTAAAAGTTACTATGAATGGCAAGGCCTGGCCTTCTTGGAAACTTACAAGGAAGAGTTGACAGAAAAACAGATGGACCCTGCCTGTGTCAGTAGAACTCTGTCAAAGCAAAATAATGTTTCATAGAAATATCTCCATTTCAGATAAGTGACATTTTCTGACCAGCTGTACAGAAGACTTCTCTTCTATATCAGACTTTTAGTTCTTACAGTTTACAAAAGACCCTGGCTCTTTATACTCAGACTCTTCTAACTCCTGAAGTAACTACCAGTCCTTTAATTTTCTTGTTGGTACACAAAAACATATATGCATGCTTCCATGGACTCATTTCAATTCTTGATTAAAATCCTACAAGACAGGCAATTAGTTTCACACGAGGAAGGTATAGCTGCATCCATCTGATTTTTTAAAATCTAGATTACAAAAAACATCTCATCGACAACTTTCCAGATGTACTAAGTACACAATATTCTTAAGAACCTAAACCAAGGGTGTAAGTAGTCAATGCCTTTGTGCCAGCATAAAAAAAAAAAGTGCATCACAAGGGCCAAGCAAAGAGACATCCATACAATTAAACTGCTGAACTCAGTGCCACAAGATATTGAAGCCAAAAAACTGTTTAAACAGAAGTCAAACCAGGAGTAGCCAATTATATAGGCAATATCTAGGATTATAGGCACATTCTAAACAAACTACAACTCACACGTACATGAATACAAACTTCAGGGCATAAGCTACCTTTCAATTTTTAGGAGTCATTTCCCTTAAAGTTTACCCTGCAACTGCCTGTTGCAGGTTACTTCATCTGCAGCCACTGATTCTGGTCACTTGGAAGAAAGATTCTCATGCCAATAAGGACACTAGAGATGCTGCAAGGTGGCTAAACTGTGTCTCTTCCAGGATTTGGTATGCAGAGTAGGAACAAGGTGGCATAGGGTTACTCCTGACTTGCCACAAAGATGGGACAGTCTTAGAAGAAAAAAAAAAAAAGTGAGAACAGAGGATCTTAGATCCTAATCCCAGGTAAGCCAAACATCATTTAAACTCTTGGTATTAGACCAGCAAAGAAAAAAAGGAAAGAAAGTAAGAAAGAAGTTGACAGAAAGCAGCAATGCACTGAGAATTAGATGCTGCAGCTCAGGTCAGATTTCAGATGCAAGGTATAAAATAAGTGCTGTTTTGCTTCAACTGAAATTTTACTTCCCCTTCCTTCCTTCAAGGCCAAGCAAAACTTTAGTCGCTTATACATGATGTGCTGCAGTGGTCTTAGATTGCTTCTTACCAATCTTTAGCACGGAAGTCACCAATAGTTAATATCCTCTATGACAATCATACAGGACAGCAGCTACCTTACAAACCACCGCTACTGCCTTGTGTTACTCCACTGCAGAGTATGCATGTCCAGTATGGGAATGATCAGTTCATGCCAAAAATACAGACCCAGCTGTTCTACAAGACAGCTGTCATGAAATAACAGGATGTCTAAAGCCAACACCAAAGGATAGCCTATACTACTGGCTGGCATTGCACCACCTGATATCAGAAGAAAGTTAGTGATCCAAAAATAATTATCACGGCACACAGAAGATCCCACACTCCCACTCTATGATCACACAGAAGTAATTAAATGACTTAAAACACGAAAGAGTTGTGACCAGCGTTGCACCATTGGACACAATGACTGACAGGGTGCGAGTGAGGTTATGGAATGAACGATTATGTGCAATCACATGCTCCAAAATGGACCAGGAACCCCAGAAAGACCTTCTAAGAGGGCTGGATCTTGACTGGCCAACATGGTGATGCCCAAATTGTCTGCACATGCAAACTAGAAGATCAAAAACAAATATGATCGACTGCGACTACTCTAAAGACATGAATATACATGAGTGCGGGGAAGTACAGACTATGGAGCATGTACTTGTTTGCCGACTCCTTGGCAAGACCTGTATGGAGGACCTCTCTGCAGCAATGGAAGGAGCCACTGCTTGTGCACAATTCTAGAAAAACATCTAGTTTATGAAAAGGACACCAGAAGAAAAAGAATACAGGACAGAGACTAAGTGGGTCTGAAACTTCAACTAATACAAATAATATTGTCATTTTCAGAAGTGGTCCCTTATGGCATAGGCATATTAGAATATTAACACGTGAAATAAGCTTTGTAATTCTGTAGTAGTTTCTATTTAAAGACATTGAAAATTAAGCCTCACATTCTTGTAAGGTCTCAGGTGGCAAAAAATGACAGGCAGTGGGCAATACACATGCATTAACACACTTTCATTAATGCACATTAAATCTAGTACCTCGGGGGGGGGGG
>NW_005842150.1:2016051-2019165 GCF_000455745.1 Alligator sinensis | reverse complement strand
TACCCTCTGAGAGCCGCTCTAATTAAAGCACCTAGAGTGTCTCATGTACCAGTGTCCCCACACTTCAAAATGGCAGCAGGGGCACCATCTAAAGGGCAAACAAGCTTTAGTTAAAGCACCCCCACCACCATTTTGAAGCGTGGGGACACTGGTACACAAGACATGGAGGCTGTCTGGAGCACCACTATTTTAATAGGTTTCATAGACAATAGGGACTGGAAGGGACCTCATGAGATCATCGGGTCCAGCCCCCTGCCATGGCCAGTAAGTCAGCTGGGATCAAGTAACCCCAGCAAGAACTATATCCACCTGCTTTTTGAAAGAGTCCAGAGTAGGTGCTTGCACCACCCCTGGGGGGCCAGGAGTTTGTTCCAGACCCTGGACGGACGGACGGACGGACGGACGGACACACACACACACCATAAAGAACTTTTTTCTTATGTCTAGTCTAAATCGGCCTTCCTGCAGTTTATGACCATTAGACCTTGTTATTAGCACACTCCATAACTACAGCATGTCAGAGCAGCCTCCTGGCTCACGTACAGGCACCTTCCATTGTGAGATGCTAGGAAAATGAGTCTTAGCCTACCTTAGTGTGCATTAACTAAAGAGCATGGTTTTAAAGTAATGCTTAATGTGCATTAGCCTATTTTAATGTGCATTAGCAAAAGTGCATATTTTAAGTGACACTTTAGTGCGCATTAAAACAGGCTAATGCACATTAAAGTGCATGTGTCAACATACGCAGTGACAACGTGACTCAGTTGGTATTACTTAGAGTATGTGTTAGAGGCAGAACTGACCTCAGGTTTCCCAATTCAGGTTGTGTGCTATAAACACAAGACTAAGCTTGCTGATACCTCTTCTGAACCTGTTGCAAAGAAGCAAATAGAAGCCTCTATGGCTGCTGATTTGGTAATTGCTACAAATACATTTTCGAAGTATGAAAACTTTGTTTCTAGTTGTATTTTCCCCAATGTTTTTTAAAAAGTCTGCCACAATGGAAAAAACTCAAATATTGAACTAATACAGTTTGCAAATGTGATTATTTGGCTATTTCAGTATACAATAAATATGTTTAAGTTGCATTGTTTTATCTATTGGTCTGAACCCACAATCCCATATAAATTCATTTGAAAGTTGCTTATCTCTAATGAAAGACAATTCTTTTGTTTGTTCTCAAGATTCTAGTAGTTTTGCTGAACTGAATTTCAAGAAATGGTAGGGGAGACTGCTCATTCTTCAATTGCACCTGAATCTACTTGATCACCTTCTACACAGATTTAGAACTGACTCTTCAACAGACTCAAAAGCTAGAAAATGGCACAACAAGCCTGTACAAGTGTTCTAGGATGACTTATAAAAATAAGTCTAGTTCTCATTTATGTATCTTTTCAAGTCAGTCGATGCCAGCTATATATGATTTCATCACTGCCGTAATCTAAGACTCATCTGGGGAAACTGGACATACAAGGTAACTCGTTTACATTAAAAATGATACAACAATAAGAATTAAGCCAGAGAGCATAATTACAACAGCAGAAGTGGTACAGTGTTTCAGACATAGAAGCTGCACATCTATTATGACCAAAACTATAAAAAGATGGGAAAATATCAACCCAATCCAAATGCTGGTCGACATTTGAAAGCAATCCTTAATGACACTATGTTAAGTATAAAGGATTTAGTATCAGTTATCTGGAAAGCATCAGAAATAAGAGCAGACACTGCACATTCTGAACAAAAGACTCTCTCTCAGCTTTTAAATGTCCTACTCACCTGCCTTCAAACTGAATCTGTCAATTCCAATTAAATTACCAAATACTGACTATCACAGAAACCTTTCAACTTACTACTGTAGATACTGCAAACATGATTCACTTGGCCAGTGGCACTACAGAGAAGCTTGGGGTAGCGCGAGGCAGTATATGTTCTCAACTGTCTCAGTGACTTTGGATATATCTGTTGCAAGTCTGATTACAGATAATTATTCTGCAAAGGGAAAATGCCAAAGTATGCCTTTGTGACACGTTAACTCCAGAGTAATCACTTTCACCTTTTCAATCCTGAGACAATACAATCCATGAGTTCACGTATTCTTTGGAAGACAGATGCACACAGTCACCATTAAAAAAAAATAATTAAAGAATCACTTACTAATATATGGTGAATTACACCAGGATTAGACTCTTAATGGGGGAAGGGAGTACACTTTTACTCTGATATCACAGCAAAAGCTTCAGGTGGGGAAAACAATAAGTTACTGGATTGAAGTAAAAGGGATTCCTGGGTGGGGGGGGAGGGGGTCAAAGATATGGCCTGTGGGTTGAACCTGGCCTTCAGAGACCTAGCATCTGGACCACAGTGCTGCCCGCAAGTCTTGGACTGGCCCCACATGCTGGTTTGGGTCAGATGTGACACACATCGCATGCAGCAAGTGGGGCCAGGCTAGTACATGTGCTGCATTGTGGGGCCAGAAGAGCTTGACATCCTGCCTTAGGTCATGACAACACACAGATATTTGTACACTTAGAGGGAACAGGGAAACAAGGGTTATGAAAGGCCTACGAGACTCTCAGCAGCATCAATGCTTTCACAGCACCTTTCAGCTAAAGATACCAACACTTTACATGAATGAATGCAGACTGCCTCAGCAACTGAGGCGGAAAGCAAGTCAAGCAATTACCACTACTAAACCCATGCCGAGACGGGCGAAGGGAAAGCACAGCTCGAAGTATGGTTCCCTGTACTGCGGCCTGAGGGTGGCCGTGTCCCTGCCACTGTCCTCTGAACACTGCCGCCTTCTCCCTTTCCCCAGCACCGGTTACATACAAAGAAGGAAAAGTAAGAAGGAAAAAGCAAAGCCCCTGGGCTAAGCACTGACAGGAGTCGAGCGGGGCGGACCCCACAAGTCTGAGCACCGCTCTGCCTGGCCGGGACCTGCCCACCCCGGGGGCCAGGCAGGGGCAGGGGCAGGAGCCCCCTCGGGCGTGAGGAGGGCAGGCGAGGGGTCCCCACGCCCAGGTGCGCAGCGCTCTGGCGGGGAAGCGGGGGGGGCGCCGCTGCCCCGCCGGGGGGGGATGCCGGGCCGGGCCGTGGGGGCACACACGAGCC
>NW_005842150.1:1980082-2015872 GCF_000455745.1 Alligator sinensis | reverse complement strand
CGGCAGCGCTGCGGGCCCGGGACACGTGGTGTCGGGGGGCGGGGCCCGGCCTGTAGCGCGCGGGGCGCTCCGTGCAGGGTGCCAGTGTTCCGGGCCCACCATCCTCCCGCGCCGCGGGGCGCCGGGCTGGCCCACAGACCTCGCGCGGGACGGGGGCACCTGGCTGGGGGCCGGTCTGAGCCCTTCTTCGCCGCAGAAAACCCGCTCCGGTATTTTTCTGTAGGCGAAAAGAGAGCCACGACCCAGAGCTGGCCCTTTCCCGGGCCGCCTGGGAGGGTGAGGAGCCCGCCCGGCTCTGTGCAGAGGGACTGGCCCCGGCCGTGACTCCTTCCCCGTCCTCAGGCTGTGACGAGGGCAGTGGGTCCTCGTCCTCGTCTGACTGAGCTTGGGGCGAGGGTTGCTGCCCCAGACAACTCGCTGCCTGCAAAACCTTGCCCATTTTCCAGCAAACTCACTGAGAACTTAGGAAAAGCTAACTCCTGAGCGATCCAATCTGTCCAAAGCCGAGGTGGCGCCTGGTTTCAGGCCGGGCAATGGAAAGCCGGAGAGTCCAGCTGGTGCGTAGCGGGGTGGCCGGTCGTACCCTTGCCATATTTGAGAGCCAGCTGCCCGGCTGTTTGCAAAAACAAAATAACTAAAGTGGCTGTTTGTTCCGAGGGCGCCACCTCACCCCACCGCAACTCGCCAGCGGCAGAGGGGGATTGCAGACAGGACCGTGCTCCTGTGGTCCTCTGCAGCGATTGGAGAAATGGTGCCGCAGCAAACAGTTGGTGACCCTGCACAACTATTTGCTGTGGCTCTGCATGCCTCTGGCTGGTTTGTAAATGTTCAGTTTTTAAGAGGGAGAAGGACCCTAACCCAGTGGTTATACCAGATCCGCTGTATAAACGCAACGGGTGGTATGATAGACAATCTTGCCATCTACTTAAAATACTTAGGTACGTGGGCAGATATAGGATTTACTAAAGGGAGTGTGGCATGTTGACCCCTCCGACTATGGGGGCAAGGTGTGGCTGGCAGGGGAGAGCAGGGAGCTGGGCAGAGAAGAGGCACACAAGGGCAGGGGGACCTGCTGTTGCCCCTCAGGCATCCCTCCCATTAGCGAAGACCAAGAAGGAGGAACCTGTGTGTCACCACTTCGCTATCCCTGGTTGAGCCTGGCTTACTGCGCAGCTGGAGCAGGGCAGGAGTGGCTGGGGACAGTGTCAGTAGCAGCGATGGAGAGAGACAGTGCGATCACACTGCCGCACCCTCCCTGCACCCACCCTGCTTGGGTATATGTCCCTGTTGTAGTATCTCAGTGCCTTGCAGTCTTCCATATATTTTTTCTCACAACATCTCTGGATCTGGGAAGGCTGGTCATTCTCATTTGACAAAGGTGATCTGTCCATTCTTTGCCACCAATCCATTCACTCAAGGAGTATCATATAATTACCTTTTCAAGCTGGTTCCATTTCTTACTTCCATGCAACCATTAGGGGAAACCATTGCACTTTATGGACTTAAATGTCAGCAGTATGAAGATGGTATACAACTTTTAGCCATTCACAATTTACATTAAACCAGATAAGTATCCCAGTGCTTTGCCAAGATCAGGACTTAGATGAGAAAGAGCTGACTGAAGTTGAATCCTGGCAAAATTGTAGTTACAAGCCTTTTATTTAGGGGGAAACACTTCAAACTGTTTTCCCACCCTTGGCTTCTTCTAGTGATAAAAAACATGTGAATTCATTCTGAAGTAGGAAGGTGACAAAATTCTTTAGATTCAAAGATGCACTGGCAATGCATGCATTTTTTTCTTTATACCAAGCATTGCTCATTACAGGGATTTAGAAATATCCTACCAATAGTGAGCCTCAAAAGGGAAGAGAGGCTGAATATTTATATTTCCTTATCCTTAGATATGACAGAGATGAATACATTCAAATGAAGAGAGAGAAACAACGAGGATTCTAGTACAATATTCATTGGCTGGTTGAGATAAACCTGCTTCTGTCTTATAATGGGGATCACCATAACTATTTTTATTACCTTACAGAGCTCAGTAGGCCTGAGTACAGACATGAACCAGAAATTTTCTGCATTCTACCTAAAGTCCTGCCTACTTGTGAATCTTACTACATTTACTTTAATGCATACATTTTATTTTTAAAAAGAATCTGTTAATGGCACACATGAATGTGATGTTTAGGTCTCTCATGGATTCTATGCAGTTTATATACTTATCAGCCTTGGGTCAAGTCTCATGACGTTCTTTCGTATACAAAGAACTATACTGTGATCTAGGAAGATGCATAAGCCAGTCATACCTTCAAAGCTATTTTCTGAAAAATATGTTTCCTGAGATAAAAGAATAAAAGTTTCACGGTGCCTGACAACCGCTCCCGAGCATATGCATGTAAATGCAACACACATAACACCTTTGATCACCTAATTCTAATCCCTACATAATACTCACCTCAAAGGGTATTGGTCTTCCATTGCTAGTCACTTAAATAAATGTTTGGATTTGCAGATTTATAACCCACCTTACTGAGTGAGGCCTTGATGAGCAAAATCATTTAATTCCCTAAATGCTGTAGTAAAATTAAAAGGTAGCAGACATGTGAATCCTCTTTAAAACAAAAAATGAAAAAACAGAATAAAATACAAAGTTAGATATTACTTGACTCCACATCCTATCTTTTACTTGAATCATATATCTATAATGCCATACTGTGCCTCAAAGCTGCCTTATGATGGCTGCTGTGGAATATTTGTAAGTAATGATTATTGGGCACACATTCACATTGCATTTTACCTAAAACATCTGGAACTCTAACATGAAAAACAACTTGATTATTATCAAACATACTGAATAACAAACAAAATAAATTAATGAGTGGTAATTAAAATATAAAAACATAATAATAATAATGGTAATGATAATAATGGTAACACCAGCAATAATAATAATCTCAGTGAAGTTCATTTATCTTTTGCTTTTTAGGGTGCTCAGCATTTGGAACACTACACAACCAATGTTGCTATTTCCTTAAATTCTGGAAAACTGCTTGCTCCATTTGAAAATGTCTGGTAAATAATTCAGTTGTCAGCCTTCTAAATGTTTAATATTTTTTGTTCCAATTGTATGTGAATCTATATTGTTTTATTATTAATTATTTGTATTACCAGTTTCATATGGAGGCTGCACTCAAGAGCAGGGTCCTATTGGTCTGAGTATTAGGCAAATGGAGTAAAAGATGGAAAAACATCCTTTAAGTTAGGGAGTTTACAGTTTTGATTCGTATGCTTGATTGTGCAAGGTGTCAAAAGCTTCCTACAATGTCATGAGTAAACTAATTATAAATTATTTTCAACAAGTTTTGGAGTCACTCCACCTATGCCCTTAAAGCATAATTATTCACAAAGGTATTCTGTAATCTACTTAGATGCCTATCATTCAGTATTGCGACAAACTACCTTTTTATTCATGATCATCTGAACTGTGACTTTACAGTGTATAGATCAAACAATTCCAATCCAATTTACCATTGCTTTTTTTTTCTTGGGTAACTTGCAGTTCAATTTTATGGAGTTCAGGGCAGTATATCATAGTAAGAAAAGGTCTGTTTCTTTTAAGATTCTGAATATTGAATAGTAATTAAGCAGCTAGTAACTCAGTATTCTCAAGGGGGTAAACAGACACTGAGATTCACGTTTATTATGCTAAGTAGGCTTTTAAGTGGTGATAGTGATGGGAATCCCCAGGCATATGTTATCAGCTCTTTATTTTAACCATTTAATGCTTTTCTTCCTGACAGGCTGCTGCCATGATTTGATTGTAACCTGTGAGATCAAGCTGTACTACTTGGTACAAGAAATCCATCAACATAATTTTGTAAATTTGCCAGAAGAATGGTATTTCACCATATCATATACATTTACATAATTTAAGATTTGCCAATCGTATCTATGGCCTTTTGGATGAACAGATTAGCATTCAAGCAATACTAAAGTACTTTTGCAGATATGAATCTTAACCTGATTCCTGAATTAATTATCTGTATGCTTAAAAAAAAATTGAAAAAATAATATTCCGGTTGCAAATCAAGCACTCAAAAAAATCGGAAATGCCTGAACAAAAGTTGTATGTGCAAGGCAATTTTTCAGGAAACTAGTCTCCTTGGCTTTTACATGGTGATAAGCAGTGCTACCTAATTGGTCTCTAATTTGGTTCTTAAGAGAGTCTACCTAGCAGTTCAGTGTCTGTCATGGGTGATCTTGCTGTATTATGGTGAAAATGTTATCATCAACTATGTTGTTACATTTCTTGGTAAATGTTCATACTGCATTGGTCTTTTAATCCAATGTCCATATCAAGAAAACCATCAAAACCAAACCATTGCTGATGTTGGCAATTGTTGGATTTGGTTACAAAAATAACCATGTTGCTGATATTTTTCTGTCACACAGGGCTCCTGTCTTTTTCAGTGAACAAAATGGATAATACTTATATTATGCTTTACTTTGTTTGTATATGTATGCTTCCATGCCTTACCTACTGGAGACTCTTTAACCCCTGCTCTGAACACTTCATTTCCTAATGTGCTTTTGCTATAGTTCTGACTGCTGTGGTATCTGAATATCTTAGAAACATTCATAACACCTTATGAGATAGAGAAATGTTATTCCTTCTTTATGGATCGACTCAGAAAGGCTTAGGTCAAAATTATATACTAATTCTGGGCTCCATTGTGAGGTGTTGTGGCAGAGGGGGTAATGTGCCTTCATATGGTTCCAGAGTTGTGAATCTGAGCCCTGCTCCTGACGTGTCTCAAATTTTTCCATTGAGAAATGCTGACACAAACCAGTTAGAACTGTTTGTAGTTTTATGCAGAGGTTCGTATTAAGTAATGCTGCTCAGTCAGACAGTGAACAAAATCGATCTGTATTTGGCTCTGAGTGATTACTGAATAACACACATCCTTTGCACTGAATGCGGCAGGGTCTCACAGAAAAGTATGATTATGTCTGTGATCCTGTCGTTAAAGACTGTATTGTAATACATATGCACATCCAGCCTTAATTAAAATTGCTGCTGATATTGAAATCTTAACAATGTTCTTTTAACATAGTTTGTTATGTGTTATTTAGATATTTGGGGTTTTTTTAAGTAACCTGAAGCATCATGTTGGCACCCACCTTTAGAGCTTAAAGCTTAAGACCTTTAGAGTCAGTGGATAGACCTCTTGTCAAAAATTAACTGCTCTTTACAGCAATAATATGCTTCTTGTAAAATACCGATTAATACTGAAGACCCAGTATTTCAGATATGGTCAGAGAAGTGCAATTACACAGCAGTTGCATCATCTGCTTTGCTTTGTTTTCTGTGTTTACAAATTAGAAAGAAACAGAATCCTTATCGTTTCTGAAGGTGAGAGGCATCTCAAACTCCAGCAGCATATACAGATGGAGAAATGATACAGAGTAGACACTTTTACCATATTGCCAACCCCCAGCCATTCCAGTATTGTGAGTCAGGCCTCCAACATTATGAAGTTGGCTTAAAAATAACAATATTTAAGAAGGAAAAATCTAAAGGCTTCCCTGGTTGCTAGAGATTGCTGAGAGCAGCAGAGTGTGCAGCTGACTAGCTGGCTACTGCAAAGGACCACACTGCCTCCCCCCACACCCAGGAGCTCCCAGTCACAATAACTCCTCCCTCCCTTCTTGGAGGCTTCCAAAGCAGAGATTCAGAGCATGTTTGCACATCAGTTTCTGTTCCTGCACCCCACCAAGAATCTGCCCCTCTTGCAGGAGCTGATGGACCCAAAAGCTGGGCCTCTATTTCACTGTCACCCTGCATGCATCTCATCAGAGACTTAGACATTTCCTCCTGCACAGGATTTAGAAGCCTGACCTCCCACATGGGGCCGCTTCCCAGATCCTATGAGCACCAAGCCTCCTGGATACTGCTTCTGACCTACCTGGCCAACGAAGATGAGGCCCTACTGGACATCATGCAGTTCTGGGTGCTTTGGGATCGCCTCTCGTGTCAAACGATACTGCATGGCCTGTGAGATCAGCAGTGATTGGTAAGAGTGGATCATCATGCACACCTTGGGTGATGAGCAGTGGTTGCAGAACATCTGCATGTGCCAGGCTACCTGCATGGGCATCATCACCAGACTGATCTGGTACATAGGGTAGGAGGACATCTGCATAAGGCGACTGCTGACTCCAGTGAATTGCATTGCTATCAGCATCTTGACACTCACAAACCGCAACAGACTACTTCATTGCCAACCACTTTGGCATGGGCAAGTCCCTGGCTGGAGTGCTGGTGTGGGAGGTATGCCCAGGGCATCCAGGATGTGCTAATGAACCATGTCATCCAACTCAGCAACCTCCACAAGGTCATTACCAGCTTCCTCTGGATGGGAATTACAAATAATCGATCAGAATGTGTTGCACAAACATAAACTGAGCATTTAGGATGGATGTTAGTCAATGGTGTTTTTGTATTAATTCTTCTTCAAAAAGAGACATCCAGAGATGTTTGAAAAAGAGTTTCAGTCACTAAGCTTAATGGCACTAGAAGTGTAAGAAAACATTCAATTTTGAGGGAAAACAATAAGAATCTAGCCTAGCAGCATCCAGCAAAAGATAAAGTGAAAATATCTTTTAAATAACAATTGAGAACCAAATACCCTGGCTGTGGGCCTGGAGGAATGCCTGAAATGTAGGTCCGTATAAATGAAGATTAAAAAAAAAATGTCCACTTCATTAAGCTCTTAAAATTACATAGATTAAAAGTTGTTTTCCATTGTGTATCTGAAGGTCAGGGTTCCCTGAGGCTGGTGTTCTTTTTACAACTAATATATGCAACAGTGAGATACTTGGCTTTACATGAACATCTGACTGTGCATTTATATGCATGCATCACACTACAGTTAATTGAAATGAGCTGCAAAGATTTCCTGCATGACTTAATTGACTGAAGAAACCCTTCACATAAAAAACAGTGGCTTGAGCTATTGATCCACAGTTCATAAGTGAATGGCTCCAATGTACAGAGATGGATTCAATCTGTGAAGTTAAACCCAAGATCAGTGAAGTTAAATCAAACATGTCTTTCTTGATTGCCTTAATTAATAAGTTGTCTAAGCCTGATGTTTTTGTCTCTGTTGCTTCAGCCCTTTCTACCTTTAATGCCATTGTGCACCACTTGCCATTACTAGCAGGCTCGCTCTCATGCTATCCAGTATGCTTGGGACAAGAACTGCATACAAACTCTCTTTGCATTCCCTCTTTAAAATGTAACTGCTGTGATTAGGGTGGCCATCATAGAGGACAGTCCAGTTGTTCTCTGGCCTCTGATAGAAAACCTGACACCTTTATGTCCTCTATTTTTCTCTTGAAGAAAAAAGTAGAGGACATAAAGGCGTCAGGTTTCATGTCAGTAGAGGACAGGGTAGCAGAAAACCAGAATGTCCTCTATGATGGCCACCCTGGCTGTGATGCTCACAAAACATTGGTATGCTGTGACTGTTGCTTACTATGCTAGATATGATCATTTCACCATTACTTTGTCTCCCCAGTGCGAGGTAATGCAATGTGGCTATAGGAATAGTATTTGGTACTCTGGCACTCCACATATCAAATGCAACCAGGTACTAGGCTGGTTCAGTACAACACTTCTCATCATGTCACATCTCAAAATCATTTTGTAAGCTATGTACCAAATCCTGCAGCCTACACAGGTAAATTATCATGCTGTTCCAGTAGGATTGCTCACCTGAACAAAGGCTGCAGGATCAGGCACTTTAAGGTTTAATTACCTTCTAAGATACCTCCTTTTAATGTTTAACTTTGCCTATATATGGGTAGAACTATTAACTACTAACAGGTAGTTATTGACCATCTGTAGGCAAAGTGGAATACTGAAGTTGTACTCTGTCATGCCAGGACTGACAGAGTCTTGGCATATACACCCATAAGTCTCATTCAAAGCCCACTGAAGCCAGTGAATCATTTGAGCCAGCATCACCTTGGAACATGGCAACTATTTAATGCTGTACATCAGTAGCAGAAGATTAGGCCCCAAATGCCTGCATATGTTTGAAGTAGGGAGTGTAACTAAAACAGCAGGTATTTTTAAATAGGTACACTGTATTTATCCAAATTGGAATTTGATTAGAGCAGCAAAACTAACAGTTATTTTTGCAAGACTGTCACAGAATCTTTAATGACTCCCAGCAGTCAGGATCAGTTTTACATCTTATCCAAAAGACAGTTTGTTGAACAATCAGATTATGGGTGAGATCTTCATCCTGTGTAAGTTGGCCCAGCTACACAGACTTCAATAAAATTGTGCCAATTCACACCAGCTGGGGTCTCAACTCTCACTTGCTTGTTTAACAGATTCCAAGACAGAAATAGAAATACTACTTAGCTCTTTTAGAATTTTTCACTAAATCTCAAACACTTTACAGAAATGAAGAAGCATCATTATCTCCTCTTAGAGAGAGGAAAATTGAATCACAGAGAGCTTCAGGCAAAAACTTTCATACTTGGATACATAAAGTTAGCTTACCATGGGTTAGATTAAAATAAAATTAAATAAAAAATGCTACCCAAATCAAAAGGATTTAGGCACCTAAAGCAAGATTGCATTGCAATCCCCAAATCCCCATTCAGTAGCCTCCTAATCCTGGACACCTCTAAAAAGCATTAGGTGTCTCCCTGTTCAGCCTGAAGATTCCCTAGACATTAGTAGGTCTACATGTGTGCAGAATTGCCCAGGCCTGTGCAGCAAATGACCAAGATCCTACTTCAGCTCTATGGGAAGCCAGAATTAGGGTAGAGTGGAATGTCTTAGCTCCTCACTCTGACTTTGGGTTCTGATTCTGGTGATACTCTTGGCATTCCCCGATTCCAGTTCTCTGCTCTTGATTCTAGGTTGGTCTTCAGCTAACTCCAGTTAACCTGCGGTGTATACTGTCTCTGGTTTTGGCTTCTGACCCTAGGCTGTCCTGCCTTTGGCTACAGCTTCTGAATCTAGTTATGATACCAGATCTCTCTGGATGCTTAGCTCCCTAGGAACTGATCTGGATTTCATCTGTGCTTTGGGTGTCTAACCACTAGATAAGACTGCTCACACTCCAGTGCGCAACAGTGACCTTAACATATAAGGACAGGATCAGACCACTCAAGAAATGTTTTTGCAGTGACTTTATCTTTTTTAAATGGGGCTGCTAGAGGAGAAATGCACCTTTTATATACTTTTTATATAACAGGCTAGAATACTTGAGACCTTCAGCACCCAGAATGTGCCACTAATCATGCAGGTAACAGAGCTGTGCTCATTCTTGCTTGTTCATCTTCTGGACCCATGAATGTCCTACTTATTTCTGCACTATGGCCAAGCTTCAACAGGAGGAGAAGTGTGTGCCCCAACCTAGAGTAACCTCTAGCCTGGTGCTTGGGGCAGTCTCCTGGGACATAAGAAATGGTGATGTAAAGATGGAGACTGTAGCCTACAGTATCTTACCCCAGGAGAGGTTTCGAAGTTCTGGATCCCAAGTGGATAGAGGTGCTTCCCTACAACCCTGACTCATACCTAACCTCTGGAGACAGGTGGGAATTCAGGCACACCCATGTTTCCTGTTGGCTGGTTCTGCATGATTCCCTGGTCAGCGTGCAGGTGTTCTGAATTGCTTTTCTGAGGTGCCTAACTTTCCCCATGAGTATATAGGATGTCTACTTGTAGGTGCCTGAGGCTATTTTTAAAGGGATTTCTGTGTTCCTGATGCTGTTCCACTGAAGTCAATGGAGATTTTACCACTGGCTTCAGTGGGCACAGGATCAAGCCCTAAATTCACATAAATGTAAGTGGCTTGACTTTTTTTTCTTCCTTCCCCAGAGGTGTTATCCACTCCAGAAGTCCTACCAACTTAAGCATTTCATTAATTATGAATTATTTTTTATTTGATAGTAGCATCTAAAGGCTGCAATTAAGCTAGTGTCTCATTATGTTAGGCTTTAGCCAGATGTATATTAAAGCATAATCCCAGTTTCAAAGAATTTACAGTATACTCAGCTATTCAGGAAAATTAGACCATTTTTACATAAATGTCTATATATAGGTTTAAGTACCTGATCTTGGGTAGTGAATTTTGAACATTTTTGTAGCTGCTCAAGGTTACAGACCAAATCAATGGAAGAGCCAGAAACAGAAACCAGGGACCCCAGAGATGCTTTTACGCTCTCCCCTTTCTAGACTGTTCCACTGCTTGTCAGGTCCCCAGCACAATGTAGAGTAGTCTTGGGTTAAAATTATGCTTAATTGCCCAGAGCTGCTTATGCTCCCTTTCAACTACTGGAAGTGAATAAATGAAAACTGCTCTGCTGGCTTAGACAAGAAGAATCCTAAGGAGAGAAGTTAAATCAGATTTATGGCTTCACTGAGCTGTCGTGGCTCAAAACAGCTGTTGTATATAGAGTAAAATTGGGCTTTAAATTCACCTGGCACTTGAGTGGCATTGAGACAGATGAGGATTGGAAGAGTGGATCCTAATCCAGAGGTTGTACTATTTGCTCTGTATTCTAGTCTCTCATTTTGTTTTGAAAGGTGAATGTGTAAATCAGGTCTCCTAAGATGTACTACCCATTAGCCAGAAACAACAGGGAATACTTTTTTCCTCTTTAGCTGTGAGAAGACCTTTAATTTTTCTTAATTTCTGCTTGCTTAGTTGTACAGATAGCTTTCCTCTGAGCAGTAAGTACAGAGCCAAACCACTTCATTGTACACATGCAAGAGACATGGACAAATATGTTTCTGCCTTGCATTGTATAATAACTTAGCACCACCTAGAGTCTAAGAGGAGTTTTGAAAAATGAGCATTTGGTCAGAGCTTTCAATTGCAAAGCAAGACTTTTTTAGTATTATTAAATTATCTCATGTAGGATAATTTAATTATGATAAAAAGGCAGATAGATTAAATTACCATTATTTATCAAACTTTAAATTAGGAACAGAAGGTTTTGTTTCTAGTAAGCTTTACACTTTAAAAAAGTAGTTTATTCCAGTGAGGATCAGGGTATACATGTTTTAAAAGATCTTTTTTCTGCTTGCGTTTGGGACCCCTGATGCAACCATTTCTAAAGAAAATGTTAATCAATCCTCTAATACTCTTTGTCATTTGGTATAGGCAACAGCATACTATGCTCATTCCTGGTCCCATTGAAATAATTAGTATGATTTGCCTTCACTTCAGTAGGGCAGGATCCGGGCCAGTGGTATTATTTGTACAATTTATTCAATCCAATCCTAGAAGCATGTCACACTTCTCAAGATGCTGCGCAGTTGCCCAGTGCACATGAATATTTTATTACCCTAAACATTTCTGCAAAGGAAATTATCTCATGCTTGACTTTCTCTCCATTATCTTTTCCCTCATATACTGCATCCTATCAGCCCAGTATGTGAATCCAAAGATATATTTACAGCATGATCACTTGAATCATTTACTTCATTCCCACTGTGTGCAGGCTGAACCTGGCACTTATTCAGCCTAAGTGTGCTATAAATGTAATATAAGATTTTGAATATATATTTGGACAATTTCGATGCAAACTCCTCCTGAGCTCTTAGGAATTAGAGGTCATGCTTTGTCATGCCAAGGGCCATTTCCTATTTTCTGCACCATCACTGCCCTGACAACCTGTAACAATCCTCTGTATGAAGCAAAAGTATAATAAAAAAACGGTGTGATTGCTAGCATGGATACACATAAGATTAAATGTATTTAAGCAGAAGGGCCAAAGCATCGTTTCCTACTCAAGATCTTCCTACTGCTTCAACTAGGCAAAGATCAGTACCTATCCTCCATCTCTCTTTCTCTCTCTCTCGCCCCCTTCCTCCTCCCGCGCTTTGCTTTTTGCCTCTTTTTTTCTGCCTCCCTCATTGTCTTTTGACAGGAACAAATGTATAGGATTGTGTAGAGTCCTTTATGTCAAAATGAAAGCACGTCACTTACTGGTTCTCAACCTTTTCAGAATCAAGGCACCCTTCTGCCACTGTTTGAATGTGGTGGCATCCCCAGTTGAGAACCACTGGTGGAGCTGTCTCAGGTTGCCTTATGGCTGCTCAGCCAGGGGCTGCTGCCTCCAGGTAAAACTGCTCCACATGCCTGCTATATACTCACCCTGGGAAGGACTGTGGCACATGCATAGTTTTCCCGCATTAGGGTTTTCTGATAATCCTAAAGCAGGTAGGAGACCTGGCTCAGGTGGTTCCCTTTCCCAGGCTACCCACCCTCCCCTCCTCAAACAGAGGCATGTTGTTGGAATTGTCCCACACATCTCTGTTTCTGGGAGGACCCAGACCAGAAAGGGCTACAGCCCAATCCATTTCTCTTGTCCTGATTTAAGAGCTCTGTAAATCAGGAGGGGCATATGCATGCTGCAGACCTGCATGTAGGGCAGTTTAACTTGGCCACTTCCATGGCAGCAGTGTCTTAGTTGTAGCACCCCGGAAGTGGCCTTGTGGTGTGCTACCCAAGTTAAGAACCACTGCCTTAACTCTGTCTGGTCTTATTCTGATATCCTTTTTATTATAACAACATTCAGCTGAGTGAGCATGCCAATTATCTACTTTAATAACACCATGGAAACCCAACAGGCCATACCCTCAGTTTTTACTCTTATCTCTTGCCCTTTTCCTAGGCTGCAGAGGGGGTGGACACCTGGAAATTCCAATGCTGAAAGGGGGCCTCTAGGTCCTGAAAAACCAGTATAACCAAGTCTATTCCAGTTTCTTCTGATTATTAGGCATGTCGGGGGCATTCTGGGACGTAGCAGGGGCAACAGGGATGTGACCATAGATCATAAGTGATGCATAAGGGTCTCTTCCAGGATAGGCAGGAATACTGCCTATCCTGCAAAGGCAGTATTTAAATTCCAGAGCTTTCCTCAGGTGCACTGAGCAGAGTTGTGTGCAAAATGACATGGTTACTTGAGTGTTACTAGCAATATGTCCATGCCACCTCCTCACTTGCCTGGGGCCTCCACTGAGAAGCGTGCTCTGCCCATGCACTGACCATGAACCAGATCCTGGAAATGAAGACTTAGGGTCTTGTTACACCTTACGCTGTGAGCTGCATAAATGTTGGCTGGCTTAGTGCTAGCTGGTGGTTTGGAGCAGTCACACCTTTATTCCCTTACTGGCCCCCTACCTGCACAGCTGTAACTTGCAACTAGAGGCCTGGTGAGCAGGGAGGTCCTAGTTCTCTGTGATTCTCTGTGCTTTGCTCATCCCTCGCCCACCACAGCAGCAGGGCTCTAGACTGCAGGGAGGGGTAGATGGCAGCGGGTACCTCAAGAGAGGCTGAGGGACTCAGCAGAGGGCTGCGTAGGAAGGTTGTTGCCTGCCCAGCTCCCACCTTTGATGGCAGAGTTGTGGTACCACAAGTCTGCAAGCACAGAGCCCCAGGATCCAGCTGCCCTGGGGGAGGCAAGAGGAGCCTTCCAGGGGAAGGACTATGGGCTCAGGTCCCAGCAAAGCAAGTGGGGGAGTTGGGGTTTCCCCAAGCTGGGTGGGAGGGGCATGATCAGAGGTGCCTAAGTGCCTGTTTCGTGACCAGTATCTGGCAGATCTCAGTGCCTAGTTCTTCTGTGTAAAACTTGAACCACAGACAGCATGAGGGAAGGGGACAGAGACAGTGCCTGGTGCTAGGGCTTAGATCTTCCCCACTTCCCAGCCCCATCTCTCCCCTGATCCCAGTTTGGCCTGAGCCTTGGGGTTACCTTGTCTGCAGACACCCCAAAGGCCTTCTCCCTCTGCCTCTGTTTCTGCCTGGAGCCTATGGGCCACATCAGTGTCTTTATAGGGGCTCTGTTTTCATTTGCCTTTAGCAAAGACAACACTGGCTCTGCCAACATGCAGCATCAACTGTCCACACCAGCTCCTGCCCTGTCCAAGCTCCCTTCCTAATCTGTAGTGATCAGCATGCCCAGCCCTGGCACTCAGCTCTCTCTCCATCCCAGAGACAACCATGATCAGTTTCCAGCCATGGCATTCAGCTCTTAACATGGTTCCTAGGGGTGGGGTTGCTGCCTGGGACTGCTTCCCTGTGCTAAGGATGCTTGCTTGTTTAGAACCAACTTAGACCTGTCCTAGCTCAAAGGGAGATCTGACAACCTAAAGGCCTTGGGAGGGGGGAAAGAAAGCAGCAGCAGGATGATGCCTTGTTTATTTCTCCCTTTCCTAGCTCCCCTCTCTCTCCTGCACCAGAAGAATTACACCTACTATCTCCAGTGTAGGATGAAAAACCCCCCATCAGATGGAAAATAATGTTAGCAGAAGCAGTGGGGGGCTTGAGAGCCCACAGAATAGGAGGGTGGGAGAGGGACCACTGTATCTGGATATATTGGAGCACTTCAACTTGGGTGGAACAGCGGTGGGGAGTGACCACACACCCCTTAATGGAACAGGAGCAAGGTTATGCAGATTAGAGATAATCCTGCCCTGAAATGGCATAACTTTGAGTCAAATTACGAGTGCTTTAAGGCATTTAAAGGTATTAATGTGCAGCCAATTCATGGGTTAAGAGCTCTAGAAACTGCCTAAAATTACCAGGTAACAAGACCCTTAGAATGGCCCTGAGCACATCCAAGGATCATGCCCAAGATGGAAAGCCTCAGCACAATGCTAGGGTATGTGTGCACAGCTAAGATGGCTGCTTTCCCTCCTTTCTGGAACTTGGTGCTTACTGGCCACGAATGAAGGAATGGGGCATATTTCTTGGCATCAGCTTTGGGGTGGGTGCTGAGGCAGCATAGGCAAGTGTGACATGTGCTATCCTATTATAATGCTCTTCAACTACAGGTATTTTACTCTGGATTTTCCCCTTGGGCGTTTTATATAAACATGCAGGACCTGATTGTATACTCACTTAAACTGTGGTAAACCAGGAGGAACTCCCCTGAAGTCAGTGCAACTCTACACTGCACAAGGAGAATCTACTTGCAGTGTTCACCAGGTGGCATTGTTTGCATTGTGAACAAACAGTAGGCCTTGGTTTGATGCTAGACACTGGTATAATATAGCATGGATTTAAAGTATTTGGCCTAACTATTCCATAGAGCAATGGGGACCAGCCTTTTTGGCAGGCATGTCACAAATTAAGTCCCATGCCTTCCTTGATGGCCACTCTGATCCCCTTCCCCAGCCCAATCTGCTGCTCTGCCTTCTTCTCCCTACCCTGTGCTCTATGCCTGATCCACAGCTCTGCTTTCTGCACTATTGCTGCACTGCCTGTGTCTTCCATCCTGCTGTTTGTCATGCACAGGGGCTGCCCATGCCACTTGTGAAACTTGTGCTGCAGGTTGGCCCCTCCTGCTGTAGAGTAACACCACTAGCAATTTTAGCGGTGTCATGGGCATGAGTCTGGCCCAGTTTTTTTGTTTCATTCATGTAAGTGTTTTCAGCAAAAAAAGAAATATAAGCAAATATGTATAAAACCAAGCAAATAATTCTAATAAGGAGCAGAAATAAATTCACTTGATCAATATTATAATGCATCTGGATTTTGACTTGTCTAACATCACCAGCTATTGCTGATCTGAAACAATTCCTGACTATGATGACAATTGCTATTGCTTCAAACATTAAATCCTAATAACCATCACCATATTTTTAAGCCCTAGTTGAAATGAGCTAAGGTTGCTGCAGATTCACTTGTGTAAGCTTTTGACTTCACTTTCGCTTTCCTTATAAATGCATCAGGAAAGATACCGAATTTGAAACGTGCTTGCTATGGTTTTGGTTAATAAAAACTACAGTAAGTTAATTATGGGCATTTACAAAATGCCTTTCAAGTTGTGGTGGATTTACACTTGAGAAATTACATGAACTTTGGTAAGAGTATTTCAGGTATCTACTGTTATGTCATCACTGTTTAAGACCTACTGGGTTCTGATGGTTCTGTGAAATTTTTCTTTTAAAATTAGTGATGTTTCAGTACCTTGTTAGATTTACCTTTTACGTGACTTGTTCTTTCTGCCAGAAAGCAATGACAATTGGGAGAGTTGTGAAATATAATCTTCAGGTGGTGGGATGAGGTAGGATTCCAAAGGCAGACCAGAAAAAGGAAAGAATACTAGAAAGAAATGCAATTTACATGATTTTGGATGGATTTGTGTTTGCCAGTAAGTAAAAATGTGTAATATATTTTGTAATGTATTGATAACTGTCTCTAGTGGGTTATGGAATAGAGAAAATCCCACACAATTTACTGATTCGTTTTGATGCACTGGCTGGGGGAGTAGTTAGCTGATTGCACGATTTCACAATGATTACACACTTAATTTATACAACACAATTTTATTTTAAAACTCTTTGCTACGTATATAACACTGCTTAGCTTTAAGAAACACCACAAACATTAAAAACACAATAATTACATATATCAGAAACAATGCTCCGAATGCACTTCCTTCCCAAACAATGCTATAAGAATTAGTGCTACAAAAACAACTACAATTACAACTAAAAGTTAAATTTGAATCAATACTGTTATTTTTCATAATATACTTACAATCCTAGAATTCCGAGAAGCCAAATACCAAAATATGGTTTCATTCCTCAGTAGTACAATTTAATGGGTTGGCCTCAGTAGTACGGTTCAATAGGCTGGCCTCAGCAATACGATTCAATGAGCTGGGCTCACCAGTGATAGGACTACGTCCCCTTCCTTCAGTCCCTTTCGGGCGCTCCGCGGCTTCAGCGTGAACTAAGAGATTCGTGTTCACGGAGAGGCTTGATTAGGCGATCAATCTAATCTGACCTTATACTTGCGATTCTTCCTTCGTTGTTCTGCAAGCGAAGTCACCTCCAAATTGGGACAGTAAGTTACAGGTTTTTATTGAGTGAGCTGCCGTCATTTGGGCTCCTCCTACTCAATTCATCATAACTCCCAAATTTGGGCTCGGATCTTACTCAACAGAAATTACCTTTGTTGAGCATTTTTAAATTATTCTTGGGGAGACTTCCATATCACTGTAAATACTCTTTTCTTAGCAATTTGGTTAAAAGGCCTTAGGCTTTGATGTCTCGGAATTTAGGATATTTACTTTCTTTGTAAAAAATTTCTAAAGATACAATTTAGATTAAGACTTTAAGTGAAGTCAGGACATTTCGCACGTAGCTCCGAAACAATGAGCTAGATAAGGAGATAGATCCTATCTTCTTCCTGAAACTGGCTAATGGGCAATCTTTACAAACATTCAAACTATTTCATTCAATATGACAATAACGTATGCATTACATCCTAAATTTAAAATGTCCTTGCCATTGACTGATATATGCCAAAGGCCTTTACAATTAATGTCCACTTATAAACCACGGTTTATCAACTGACTTTCTCCTTAAGCTTTATCTGCACAACCAACTCCACTGTGATTAATTAGGATCCACATGATCCTAGTACAGCAGTGATCCTAAACAAAGGTGTCATGAGATCCTTTTAAGAGTAGAAGCATTATGAGCATTAGGCGTACAGACAATTCACACAATTTCCCCAGAGGTTTCAAATAGTAATCCAAAATGAGATTCTTATATATTGTGGAAGATATTTATACTGAAAAAGGAAAAGTGGGGCAGGACCTTTTATAATTGGTCCTATGCATTTATCTGATTGTTTTTATGCTTGTATGATATTCCTGGAAATGGAGCTAATCAATATTTCTCGTTCAAAAATATCTTTGTTTGGAAAAAAATTAGCCTTTCCCAAAAACAAACTTCTCTTCAGAAATGTTTTCCTTTAAAAATAGCTTTAAAAAAACCCCCAAATCCCCTATGAAACCAGTTTTTTAAAAAAATGGGAATGAGGTGTATGTTTCTCCCCACCCCAGCCAAAGTGGTGGTGTTCAGTTTTTGCTTACCACCTCTTTCCCCCACCCTTAACTGTTTTTTAGTCTTTTCATGCCAAAGTTGGCAGAGGGTGAGGGTGGGGAGAAGAGGAAATAATAAAAATTGTAAAGAAAAAGCAGGATTAATAATGTTGAAAATGTGCCCATTTATTTGCTGAGTAGGGACAAACTGCTGAATTGGGGCCAAAGAGAAGGCTGTCTTCTTCATCTCTTTTGCATGTGAAAATGCACAGAGAACTTGATTCTCCATTGCTCTGCACTATATTTAGGTGCAAATTGAAGGTAAAGACAAATCCCAATAGCAGAGTTTTGCATGTAAAGCAATATCAAAAGCCCAATAGCACCGTTTTGCACCCATTCTGTATAACTGTAAGGGCTAGGTACAAAAAAAAAAAAATGGAAAAAAAAGAAAGAAAAATAGTACTGAGGTGCCAAAGGACAATTTAGTTGGACTTTGGACACCTAACTCCAGAACAGTGATCCCCAAGAAAAATAATGAATACTGCCAACTTGTAACTGCTTAAGTTGTAACAAGGGTTTAGGTTGTAGCCATGTTGGTCTAAGGACATAGGCAGACAAGGTTCCTTGGGTGAATTTGATATCTTTTATTAGGCCAACCCAAATGGTTGGAGAATAGTTATTAAGCAAGCTTTCGGGTTCAAAAACCCTTCGTCAGGCTAAGGAAGTTTCAGCGGTTGGTGTGTGCTCTTCCTGGATGGAATGAAAAGTAAAAGTAAGTTGTAACAAGGAAGTTGCATCTAAGTTGCATCCTATTGGCAGAATGCCTAAGTGGGTGCATCTACATAAGATGCTACGTTGCTGTAGCACATCACTATGGTGACATAGCATCAGCGGGCACTAACCTTGATGCTGCCTCTCTTGCACAGTAGCAACGAGCTACTGAGCAGTAGAGTTGGAAGAGACTCGTGCGCCACTGGGACTGTACAGTATTAGTGGGTACTGTGCAGTCATTTAGTACTTGATTTAGCTAAAGCAAGTGTAAGATGAAAAAACCCATCAGATGGGAAATAATGTTAGCAGAAGCAGTTGCAAGTGTTAGCTAATTCTGCTACACATGCTTCTGCTAATGTTACCTAAACAAGTACTAAATGACTGCACAGTACCCACCAGTACTGCACAGTCCCAGTAGTGCACAAGTCATTTCCAACCCTACTGTGCAGTAGCAACAAGCTACTGGGCAGTAGAGGTGGCATCATGGTCAGTGCCCGCCAATGCTATGTCACTGTAGTGATGTGCTACAGAGCCATAGCATCTTGTGTAAATGGGCATATGTGTAGATTCACCCAGTGTCATCTCATGCCTACGCCTATGTGGGATTCACAAAGCAGGCATCTCCATGTCTAAGACCCCTGAGAGACCTGATTCTCAGGGAAGTTTGAATACATCCCTGATGTACATTCTTTTGTACATATGGGTTTAAATCATTAAATAAGTTTTAAGGAGGGGAAAATCAGTGGAGGAAATTCAGTCTCTACAACTGAACCAAATTCTGGTACAGGTCATGTTATTTAAACTACATTATAGCTTGAGTTAGTTCATTAACAGTATTATGGAGAGCAGGTCACTTAGATGTTGTAATCAGTACTGTAATATAAAGAATGAGCATCAGGTCAGAGAGAGAGGAACACTTTGCTCTGGAAATTATTTCCTCTCGTCTCTGCAGTGGGGAAACGTCATCATTTTCCAGCATCTTCTCCACAACTTTGTCTAGGAAAATGTGTGCAAAACTCCTGTGGGACGCCAGGAACCCAGCAGGGGCTGATGTCCACATTTCATTCTGTATATAAACAAATTAATGACTAATAGCGAACTCAAAGTCTAGGCAGTAGAAAGTACAAAAGCAATTAATAACATACAAATAATAAGAACAAAAATGAACAGAGACTCAAAAACAAGTAAATGCATTGGCTAATGGGTGATGCATTTTCAATATTAAGGTGGCAAAGTATGTCCAACAGAGTTGCAAAACCTGTCTGCCTGAACTTGTTACTGGACAAATTCTCCACTTGCAGGGTTTTTTTGTGTATAAATGCTGAACAGACATCTTGCAGGCAGAAACGGTGTGCAGATAACAGATCTTGACTGTCCCTCTCCCAAAAACTGGAAGAAGATAAATATACTGCTTAAAAATAAGGAAGCTAGTTAAATATGTGCCAAATACCAATGATCAGTTACTTTGACTGCCTTCTGTTTGCTTACCCTCTGTATTTTGCCCATATCCATAATTCACAAGCAGAAAGAGTTCAGAATGAAGGCCTGTAAATTTCTAATTTTGTCTGCAAAGTTATGCCTCCTTTGTCCAAAAGAGGTTCATGTAATCTAAAGGCTGCACTGGCTTTAGTGATTATGCTGGAGGCTTTGTTATGAATCGGCACTTCAGGTAAGAATGCTACCTAGGCAGGTGAATTTAGCTGCATCTTGAAAATGTGCCTTCTGGTAGTGGTGATTCATTGGTAGGGATTATCAAAACCAGGTTGGTAAATAACCTCTGTCTTCCTGAGAGCAGTCCAAAATGTGAGCAAATAGCTGCAAAGTGATACATGATATCTGACATTATCCTGGGATTAGTCAGCTAAACTTTACTAAAACACTGTTTAGCAAAGTGAAGTTCATAGGCAGTTCCTCAATGCCCTTGTTTTTGCTCACCGCCATTTGGGATTAAAAGACTATCCATCAGTACTGAGTCAAATCCAAATACTTGTATCAAGAACACAAAAAACAGCTAGCAGCACACCAGCTAAGAAGACATTTAGTAATGCAGGTACAAGAACAGGGCTTTCTTTTGCACAGTTTGTGCCTGGAAATATATAGGATCTATTCACAGACAACCTATAGATATCATGCTCAGTAGATAAGTGATGTCTTCCTAAAATGCCTCAGAGGACTAATGAAAATAGGATGGCAAGACAGAATTCCTAATACTGAAATCCTTTGGCCAGAATGTATATCAAATATAGGTGCTGTGACTGTGGAGGTATAACTAATATGACCTGGACCTGTAGTTAGCTTGTCTGGTAATTGGCTCCATAAGAAAATCCTTTGTGGAGAACTCTGCTTTGGCAGATGGTCACATGGTGGAAAATGGAAAAATTCATGAATGCAGGACATATTTCAATAAGGTCCATAACATTACCACTCACATCAGGGAGCTGAATACAAGTGTCTTTAGTAAGCCTGAACAGCCAGATCAGCCTGTCTATTCCACTGCACCTACCATTACTGGTGTAGTCAATAACCAGACGTTTCAGGCAAAAATGTGACTTACCGGAGAAACCATTGTTGAATCTCTTACCTGCAGGATGGAAAGTGATCTTTTTTTTTTTTTTAACTACAAAGGATGATAATCTAGTGTTTGTCTCTCTTGACTGCTACTTTTTTTAACTTTCGTATATGTCTGTAGACACTTTTGAACAATTCTGAATTTGTCAACCTTGCCATTTTTGTACTTTGAACTACACTTTTGTTTTTAGAAAGGAAAAGCCAAAAAAGACAGACATATCCACAATATTGGTTTTGCTATCAAGACCTAGATTATTACTCAGATGCAGGAAAGACTGGTTGTCATTGAATGTCTCATGACCCTTGCTCTTCAATGGATCAACAAACAGCATGCAACAGTCATCAGGGGATATGCCCAATCCTTGGTGAAGATGGTGCAACAAAAGAAGAATTCTGTTCTAAACTTGACCGAGTCCTATCATCTGTCCCCCAAGTTTAGACAATTCTTTTTGGTGATTTCAGTTCTGTAGTGGGCTGGGACTCTACACCTATGGAAAGGAACCCTTGGAAAGGAAAGGGTGGGGAAATTCAATTCACATGGAATTCTTCTCCAGAGAAAGTGTTTGGAACATGATCTCATCACAAATTTCTTTTGCTGACCACGCAGCAAATGGAAGACAGCATGGACAACCCCCTGCACAAAACATTGGCACCTGATTAACTACCTCATAGTGCATGCCTGGGACTGTTGCAATGTCCATATCACTAGATCTATGACCAGTGCAGATGACTGTTGGGTGGATCGTCATTTGATACATTTCATTCTGTCCATTTATATCACCCCAAAATGATATAAACAAAAGAAGCAACCAGGTAAGAGGTTGAATATCAAGTGCTTGAAAGACTCTGCTAAAAGCAATAATTTCTAGCAGTGCCTTGGTGAGAACTCTCTAAACTCCCTGATAATCTTGACACCATTGATCACTGGGAGAGCCTCAAAGGCATCCATGAGGCTTGTGAAGAATCTCCAGGCTTCTCCACAAAGAAACATCAGGACTGGTTTGATGAGAATGGTAGGAAAATTAAAGCTCTCACTGATAGAAAAAGGAAAGCCTTCAAAGCTTGGCAGAATGACATCAGCTCCAGACAGAAGCAAGACCTTTGTCACCACATTAAAGCCAAGACCTAAAGGAAAATTCAAGAGTGAAAGGGCAAGCTGTGGGAGATTCAAAAGTTTGTTGACAACCACAATATGCATGCTTTCTTCAGTACAAGCAAAACTATCTATGTGCCAAGCACACAGGGAGCCATCCCTCTTAAGGTCCAAGGATGGAAAAACACTCCTTAAAGACCATCCACCATCAGTGCATGGTGGGTGGAACACTTTCAAGAGCTCCTGAACTGAGGCTTTAATGAAGAATGGCTTGGATGGTAATGTCTGAAACAGCACCCCAATAAACACTACCTTGCAGATTTACCAACTTATCAAGATGCCTAGGAAGCCATGTAGAAGGTAAAGAACAACAAAACATATAGTTCTCATGGAATACTAACTAAAATGTTATAAGGAAGGTGGAAAAAAGCTCTTACCAACTATACACATTGTTATTATGCAAATCTGGAAACATGAATGGATTCCCAGTGACTTGAGAGATGCCAGAACTGTCACCATATTCAAGGATGGAAATAATTGCAGAAATTGTCATGGTAGTGCACTCCTGTCCATAGCTGCGAAGATCTCACCCACATTCTCATCAGTAGAATCACTTTCCTCACTGAGGAGATTCTGTCTGAGTCTCAGTGTAGTTTCAGATGACTCAGAGGTACAATAGATAAGATCTTTGTTACTAGACAGCTGCACGTGAAGTGCCTTCTTATTGACTGCTTAAGGCCTCTGATTTGATCAGAGCCCCTATGGAAGATCCTTTGAAGATCCTTTCCTGATGAAATTTTGATGTTTGAATTTGTTACCATTATTAGACTTCTTCACAATGACTTGACAGTAACTGTCCTAAGCGATGAGTCTTCACTATTAGAACTGAAATCAAGCAAAAATAAGTGATTGCAGCAACACTTTTTCATCTATATCATAGCTATTCCTTATCTCATTGCTGATAGACTTTCATCTGGAATCAGCATCCAGTATGGACGGGAATCTCTTTAACATCAGCCAGTTACTTTCCAATTCCAAAATAACCAACACCTCTATTACTGATCTTCAATATGCTGATGACTGTCATATATGTTCACTCATTTGAAGAACTGCAGATCACTTTTGCTTCTGTGAAGGGTATGAAATGCTTGGACTCGCTGTCAACTTCATAAAACCTAAGATACTTTACCAATCCACCCCCAACCAACCAGCTGACCCTGCTCACATTAAAATTAGAGGATAATCCTTGGAGAATGAGCATTTTCTCTACATGGGTAGCTAGCTTTTCCAAAAAAAGTAATCATAGACAAAGATATTCACTACCACATCAAATCTGCCAGTGCTCTTTGATGATCATGACATCAGGACACAGACCAAACTTCTTATCTACTAGGATGCTGTCATCCCTACCCTGTTGTGTGGCTGTGAAACTTGAATGACATATCGGATATACCTGAGAGCTTTAGAACATTACTATCAACAATGTCTCCAGAAAATCCTCCAGATCAATTGGAAGGATAGAAGAAACAGCAGCATTCCAGCTCAAACACACACCACCAGTGTTAAAGGCATTTGGCATGTTTATATGGCACTGTAACAGCCTGTATGTTTTCAGGGGATGCAGCCAGCTGAAGCCAGTGAGCGACTGATTGCAGTCTTGCTGAAAAGACTAGCCCAGCTACAAGCAGCAAAACCTGATTACAGGCTGCCTAGGGAATGGGAGCAGCTGAGGCAGATAGCTAGGTGGCATCCAAGCAGCTAAAAGGGTTCTCAGGGAACAGAGCCAGGTTGGTCAGAGAGAAAGACAGAACTGTGGCCTGGAAGCGAGAGAGCTGCAAGTGAGAGTGGAGTGTCAAGTAGGAGAGGACCAGCAGGTGAGCTCACGCAGGAGTCGGGATCATACCAGGAGTGCCTCTCTCCTAGAGGATTGTGAGTGCAGCAGAGACTAAGTGATCCTGTCCTGTGGCTGAAGGGACCAGAGGGACAACGGAGAGAGTGGGCAAGCGGCAGCAGACTCTCTTTGGGTTTGGGAGAAGACCCCATGTGGTACAGAGTTTGGTTTACAGGCTGAGTTGTTTATGTTGACTCCTGCCGGGAAGAAGTTTGCCCCTGGGGAATAAAGATACTAGGAAAGATGGTGAATGAACCCAAAAGACTGTGTTTTTTGAGTGAGCAAATTCCTGAATCTGCTACAGGCACCAGCTCTACCGGACAGGACATGTCATGACAATCAGTTCCCAAAACAGGTCCTGTGTGTCCAACTCATCAATGGTCCTTGCTGCAGAGGTGAGCAAAAGAAAAGATTCAAGGACACTTTGAAGGCCAATCTGAAGAAATGTGATATTAACATCAATACCTGGGGGACTCGAGCACTGAACTGTTCCCAGTGGTGCTGTGATGGATGAGGCATCAATCACTTGGAAGCCCACAGAGAGAGTGAGAGAGACAAAAGGAAAGAGCTGTGACTTGATGTTATCAATATCTATTCCTCCCTTCTGGAACTACTTGCCACACCTGCAGTCAAGCGTGGATCTTGGATTGAATCTGTCAACTGTAGAAGTCACTGGTGACTTCCATATTCACTGGGAGACTGTCATCCTTGTATTGGGGGACTAGTGCACTGCCATTTCAGTGGTCCCTTGATATGTCATCCACATCATTTTCACTACCACCTCTACTAGGTTATAGGAGCTTTGGTGAGGTGGTTCAGCACAAGGCCTAGAAGTGGACTCTATTTTGCATGTACGTCCACCTGCTTCTGGCTTTGGCACTGTGGTAACACAATGCTCACCTCCCCAGCCCCAGCCCTAGCACTGGCATAGGACGTGTGTCAGGACACAGCCAAAGGAAAGAGGGGATGGCTGAAATTAATGGAAAAAGACCGTATGCCCATTTTATCTGTGCATTCCTGTCCAAAACTGTCCATTTTGACCATTTGCAGTCCCTTTGTACCCCTGAACATTTGTGGGGAGGCTTGAGGAAACATATTGATTATAAGCTTTTTTTTTTTCCCCCCTCTTTCTTTTTGAGGAGACGGGTCATTTGTTGGGCAGATGGTTTTTGTGGAGAAATTGAAAGATTATTTGCAGCTGTGAAAAGATGGGTATCTGAATAAACATACAACCTTTGGGGATTCATGATTTGTGTGGAGGAGCAGACAGCTGTGGGAGGAAAGTGATTTCAAGGGCCCAGTAGTTACAGGGAGAGAGAGTCGGTTGTTGTTTTGTTGCCTTTTACCAGTTTTCTTTCAGCAACAGGGATTGACTCCTCCTGTCCCCTGGGCTCAGTGATTTACAATACTAAATAAGCTTGTGGGAGGTGGCTCTAGTGATCCTAAGGTTTTTCCTGCCTTTGGAGAGCAGGCACACATGTGCATTCTGCCAGTTGCTGAGCAGAAGGTTGCAGCTCCACAGCTGGCTCTGGTTTATGTTGGTGTTTAATACATCTACCTTGAAAATGAAAAGGCTTGATTACTGAGCACAAGGACTCCTGGCTTCTTTGAGAACTCCACACCAATGATGCCATAACGGGGTCTCTGCAGTAAGTGAGAGCATAAAGCCAACTAGCTCCTCGCAACCATAGCTGCTGCCTGCTCATGATTCCTTAGCTGTGCTCTCCTCTCTCACTTGGATAAAACAATGACCCCTGTAATGCATCATGGATCCCGATTCCTTTCCAGCTGTGTCATCTTCAGGACAGTCAGCTGGGGCAGATGCTTCCTCCGTAGCCATCCACCTGAGGAGAATCTAGGACCAGTGGTGAGTTCTTTCTTCTCATGTTCTCCTGACCCATAGTTCTTCCCATGGGGAATCCTCTTAGCCCCTCCATACAAAATATATAGCTGTCCTTAAGGCCCTCGTCTTCCCTACTGCCCATGGGTAAATTCTTTCGCAGAGCGCCCTGTCAAGCTAAGGGAAGATAAATCTACTTAAAGCTTCCTCTCTTCCCATAAAATAGTGTGGTTGCCTCCACTGCTGAGGGAAAGGGAAACTTCCTCTCACATTCTCTCTGTGCAGATGGCAGATGAGAGAGAGAGAGAGAGTATAAAATTCTGGTTGCCAGAAATGTCTCTTTCTAAATCTGGATTATATTCCCTAGCACAAAGCACACCCTACTTTTTCTCAAATATCCTAACACCAGATTATGTAAATTTCAGTTTTACACCTTCCTGTGAACATCTCCCCTACCCAGCAACTCTTCTCCATTATATCATTCCTCTGTTTTGTCCTGCCACACTTAATGGCTGCTACAAGGCTCTCTCATTACCTCCACTAATTTGGAGGTAAATATCTGTGCAGAGACGACCCTTGAGCAAAGTGATTCTATTTCTGTATAGATTTTTATTTTTGGATAACTGAAAAAATATGCACAAGATGCAGTGTGTTTATACAAATATAGCTAAGCTTCTAACTCCTAGGAACAGTATGAAAGCTTTTTGTGCCAGAGAAGATTAACAAAAACCCAAAACAAAAAAACCCACTTTTTTATTTTTCAGTTTCATAAAGTATGGGTGATTTTAGGCTGACTAATCCTCCCCTGTTTAGGCTTCCTTTAGAATCTATCAGATTGCTGGGATTATAGCTGTTGCAATCCAGTAATATGTTGTTTGGCTGGCAACAAGCTCCTTACCCTGGAAACACTCCAGCTTGTTTGGCCTTATTTAACCTTCTTTTATTTACTTCAGGAGACTGTAATTGGTTTAGCAGCATTTTCACTGGCTATCCTTGGACCAGCTGGATGGTTCCTGTCCCACCTTCAAAGCTATAAAAAGAAAGAGAAGACAAATACTTGAGTCCTCCGGTTCATCAAATCAGCTGTAAATATCCTTACCTGAGACCTCTTTAAAGGGAAAACTTCAACCTAAAGTCAAGACAACTTAAAACATATTTAAAAGCAGTTTCAGACTTTGCAGTCACTGCTGTGTTGCTGTGTGATTCACTTACACAAGCATAATTAATATGATGAATTAAATTGGGGCTGTCCATTTTCTGGCTGAGGGCTGTTGGCAACCTGGGCAAACACTGCATGGGCCACATACACCTGGGCTGCAGGTTTTCCTGTATAGCAAGAGGAGCAAAAAGGGGTGCAATGACTAGACCAGGAGCTTGGGGGCCACCCTTTGCTGCCATATGCTTACAGGCTGCCAGTTGGAGAGCCCCAAATTAAATTCCCAGTCTTGCAAAGCCTCATGCACATGCTCAATATCAGGCCCTAGGAGATGGCTCATAGGACTGGTTCCACTGAATATGAATAAATACATACTTAAGTCTTTGCAGAATTGGGGCCTGAATGAATGGTGGAAAGTGACATATTGTGGTTTGATTGAAGTGGGCTTGGTTCCAGGCATTTCCACTGGACTTGCATAGACCCCATCTGCATTTGGCTGGAGAGGTGTCAGAAGTGCAAGGTGAGCAAACTGGAAAAAATGTATAGAAAAATCATGCTTTTCAAAATCATTCAGTTTTACTCATCCTAAAGGTTATCTATAATAAAAGGAAAATATATTGAGAAAAAGGGGGATTTTAATGTTAACTTTCTCTTTAGTTGTCTGTATTATTGTGGTTTCAGGAAAAAACAAACAAACCTTGTACTTTTAAACGTAATCTGCAAATTACAACTGCCAGAAGTTAGCAGCAATTTCAGTTTGTTTTAAACATTCAGGTTTTTCAGGTATGTGAAAAATCTGGCCATGTTTGTTTATAATGGATCATGTTGTAAATACTTTTAAATGTAGTCTCCGTTTTAAATAAATAACGCGATGATTCAAATTGTCACACTTTCATGTTACTATTCTTTGTTGAAGAGATTCTCTTTAATGATTATATTCTGGTTTACAAAAATATGGAACGCCTAATAAATTGACTAGAATATGTTTTATAATATGGCTTATGATTAGACAATCAAGGGGCCTGACAGTGTTAGCCTAATGTGACTATCGGAGCACCTACAAGACAACTCACAGTAACTTGCAAACAGCTTTAGAGAGAAGGGTTTCATTGCAATTTGTTGTTTAGTTAAATGAAAATATAAATTTTTAGTTCACTTCTAAATAATGCTCTTCAGTAATGCTAAAAAGTATCCTTTCTACCACCTTAAATGCTTTCAGACTTTTCAGAGTTGGTAGAATGGAAACACTTCAATGGTTTAAAAATAGAGGTGCTGTCTTTTTTTCTTGCAGAAAAATACAGCTTTTGCCACTGTAGACTAACAGCCTGATCCAAAGCTTATTGATGTCTAGTGAAAGATTCCCATGGATTTCAGTGAGTTTTGGGGACTTTATTTTTGATTACCAGAGAACAAATCATGATCAGATGAAAGCAGAAAGATAGCTGCAGGACACTGAAAAGCAGTTGTTTCCAGGTCACTTGGGAATGATCTTTTCCATTTGTGCTCATCTATACAACTAAAGGAGTTTGTCTTTTAAAACTTCTGCTGTCTATGGGCACTTGTACATGTGACGAAAATTGCCCATTTTTGTGGTTTAATTGTGTCCCACTTTACATGTAGGGTTTTTTGTTTTGTTTTGTTGCTATTTAAATAAATTTGTTAGATTGCAAACTAAACCACATCCCCATGTACTCTTAGTTTGCAAGGTACCAACTTGTAACATTGCAGCCTTTAATCTGACTGCTCACCCGGCCATGGGAAAGGCGGGCTGAAGGCAAAAGTGGCAATCCCCTTTTTTTTTTTTTTTCCTTCATGGAGCCTGCCCACCTCTCCCAGGGCCAGGGGGTGAGCTACCATTGGGCTGAGAGGCCCCTGAGCTGCAGGGGATCCTGGTCCTTCCCTCCATGGTGGTAGCACCCTCAGCTTGGAGGCATCTGATCCAATGCTTCCCTGAGCCCGCCTGAGCTTCCAGCACACACATGCACTGTCCCTGCTGTCTTCCCTGGCTGCCAGCACACCCAGCCACCCTCTTGCTGCTTCCCTGTGTTGCCCCAGGGGCAAGGCAGCCCATTCTTGGGTGGTCCCAGGTGGTGGGAAGGTGTTGGGGACAGTGCATGGGGCAGTGCTGCCTCGTTGAGCCTGGGGAAGAGTTGGATCTGGCAGGTGCTGCCTCCAAGCTGGGGCAGCATCTGGCCCACTAGAGCCCACCAAGGTGGCCCTGGAGGGCCACGGGCACTGGCACTGTGGAGGGAAGGACTGGGGTCCTCTGCAGCTAAGGTCCTGCTGGCATCTTGCCCCCCAGCTGCAGTCATGCTCTGCGAAAAGAAAAAGGATCGGCCCCCTTGCTGCTTTCTTTTTTTTCCCCCAGCAGAGTCTGCCCATACGAACTGCAGGTAGACTGAGCAACCCCTGAGCTGTGGGGGGCCCCATTCCTTTCCTCTGTGGTTGTGGTGCTTCCAGCTTGGAGGTGCCTGATCTAAAGCTTCCCTGAGCCTGCCTGGGCTTTCAGCACACTGTGCACCATCCCCACCACCTTTTCCAGCTGCCAGCACGCACAGCCACCCTCCTGGTACTTTCCCACACTGCCCCATGCAAAGCAGCCCATTCCTGGGTGGTCCCAGGCAATGAGAAGTTGGTGAGGACAGTGCATGGGGTGCTGCTCCCTGGGTGGGCTCAGTGAAGAATTGGATCTGGCGGGTGCTGCCTTTGAGCTAAGGCAGCATCCGGCCCACTAGCAACCCATGTGGGCAGCCCCGGAGGGCACTGCTGCTGTGGAGGGAAGGACCGGGGCCCCCTACAGTTCAGGGATGGCTGGCAGCTTGCCCCTCAGCTGCAGGCAGGCTCCATGAAATTTTTAAAAAAAGGATTGGGCCCCTCATTGCCTTTTTTTCCCCCGGTGGAGCCTATCTATGTGAGGTGCTGGTGGGTTGAGCAGCCCTGAGCTGCTGTAGGCTCTGGTCCTTCACTCCACAGCAGCAGTGCCCCCTCAGGCTGCATGGGTGGGCTGCTAGTGGGCCAGATGCTGTCCCAGCTCAGAGACGGTACCTGCCGGATCCAACTCTTCCCCAAGCCCACGTGGGAAGCAGTGGCCTGTGCACTGTCCCCTGCCACCTGGGACTGCCCAGGAATGGCAAGAGGGTGGCTGGGTGTGCTGGCAGCCAGAGAAGGGGGCAGGGACGGTGCACAGCGTGCTGGAAGCCTGTGTGGGCTTGGAAATATTGGATTGGATGCCTCCAAGCTGGGGTAGCCCCCTGCCTGCTAGGAACCTGTCTGGATAGCTCCGAGGGGTGCTGCCACTGCAGAGGGAAGGACCGGGGCCCCTGCAGCTCAGGGGCTGCTTGGCCTACCAGCAGCTCACCCCTCACCCCAAAAGCCGTGGGAGAGGTGGGCAGGCTTCACAAAAAAACCCAAAGAATTGGGCCCCTCTCCATAACAGTGATGGAAGTCCCTAAATTGAAATGGTTTTAAATTTAATTTAAACCCCCATCATGTGTAAAAGCACCCATCAAACCATTGGTTTTGTTGTTGTCTTGTTTTAAACGTAATGATTTTGTTGCAAAGAAAGATGAGACCAGAAACAATGTACAGATAAGTTTCTGTATTGTCTACCCGCATAAATAGACAGAATATCAGAACAGCAAACTGAAAGACCAAATGGGGAAGTGGAGTGGATATCGAATGAATACCCAAGGTAATGCTGGCGTATTCCACCAACCTTCACTAGATTTTGCAGCTTTGGAATGTAAGACCTATATCCATTGTTTAACAAGTAGCTGGATAGGTTAAGTGACTATCTGTATTTTATGCCACAAATCTACCTGAAATAAATCTCTTGGTCTGCAGACTTGACCTTGTCTTTGTTAACCTTGGACCTTGGTTTCTCTTTTGCATAAAGCTTCTTCTTTTTTTTTTTTTTGGAAGGGGGTAACACCCATATCCTATAAAGTCATTAATTTGGTGTAAATGTTTGCAGGGTTGGGGGCATAACTGTTATTCATATTTCATTTAATATATAAGAACAAACTTCTTAAGATTATGATGTATTTTAGTGAATGCACTTACCTTTAAAGTCATGATAGTAAGCAGAAGGTTGCCTGGGTATAATAACATAAAGGATGTAAAAGTCTCATTGAAACAATGGGAATGGCACTGGATGAAAGCAGTTTCTATTTAACTGTTTAACATTTGGAGACACAGGAACAGAGGGATGTTTATCTTGATGTAGAAACACTTCTTAGAATCTAGAACTGTGATTGAGAGGATTGTTTAAACTTTAAAATATTTTCATAAACAAAAGTATTTCTCAATTTTCCAGCCCATTGTAAATGTTTTTCTCTCAGTAACGCGAATTAGATTTTACAGTTCATTTACAGTACTTAACTCTTGCACAGTATTTTCAGCAATGGAACTTAAAATATTGTAAAAGATCCCAAGCAACATAATCCTCTAAATCCTTGCACAGATGGGAAGGTCCAGGCATAAAAGCCTTTTCCAAGGACATGCAGAAAGTGAGTAGTAGATGGAAATAGAACCCAGGGATTAGACTCTGCCCTGCGTTTCTGCAGTCTGTCATACTGCAGAGGAGTAGGATTGCAGCCTCCAACATAATTTACAGCAGCCTCCCTGCAGCTCCTTCTTTTCCCTTACCCCTGGATATTCTGGGGCAAGAACTGCTGGGGGGTCACCAGAAGGCAGGATTATGGCTCTCTCTCAGGTCCTGCACTGGTAGAATTCTTCCATGACCAAAACTCAATCCTTAGCTGTTCTTTGCATCACTCTGGTGTTTCTGCCAGGTGAAAAGAGGGAGAGCATGGGGAGGTTCCTGTCCCGGTTTTCCTGTCTCCTATCCTCTGAACTGTACTGCTCCAGCAGTTGTAAGGGTAACATTTTTTGATGCTTTCCCTTTCAACTCATAAACTGTTGTTAATGCCATTTTGCACTTTTGCTTACTAATAGAGTGGATTTTGACAGTTCTGGGCAAGACAGGGACAGCGAATACTAAAATAAAAATCAGTGGGCATGTCTGAAGTAATGTGGTATTCCTGAAGGCTGACCAAGCAAATCTGTGCCTTTAAAATAGTCCAAATATATGTTTGTTAGATTTATGCTGGTTTCCTAACATGTTACTTTCTTCTAGTAATCCAGCTGCTGTAGCAGCATACTACGATTTTTTTACTTTTGTTAGTTAATGAAGTTACTATACAGCAATAAGGGCATTTATCATAGATTTTTTTTTTTTTTACTATGACAGATACTGGCAAATGCAATATTCTCTGCAAAACAAATTAAACTTATACCCAAGTTGCTAATGAGGTGACTCACAGAATAAGAACATAGCAAATTTGTAAGCATACCCATGGCATTTCCTGGCGATTATTTTTCCCAAAATCTTAATCATTCATTTTTTCAGGAGGAGACAAGTAAATGTTTATATCATGAGAAGCATTCTCTATGGTAGTGATTTTCAGCTAGTGTGCTACAGCACCCCGGGTTGCCTTGAGATCCTTTCCAGGGTGCCACAGGGTACTATGCAATGTTAGCAATGGTAGGTGTGTAAATGTGATTCACAAGATAAACCCAGAGACTTCAAATACAAATCAATAGTGTTAAAAACATGATCACCTGTTATGGTCTTTCTGAGTAGTTTGAAATAGAAAAATTGCTCTATTATTTTTCTGGAGTCAAAAACAAATGAAAACTAAGAGTTGGCATTTTTGTGTGGGGTGCCTTGAGTGTAATGAGGGGTGCCTTGTGTTTAACAAGTGGGGTCTTTAGTTTTAAAAGGTTGAGAATCAGTGCTCAAAGATATCAAATGGAGTCGGGAGTCTCTCGCCTCTCAGCCACTCATTCAAAATTGGCCCGAGTTGGTAGTAACTGAAAGACACTTGCCAGGTGGTTGGTACAGGGGCTTATATGCAGTGTGTTGGTGGCTTTGGCACAGCTTCTGTTGAACAAGTATTCATATCAGAAATATCATCATTATGATTGCCTCTCTTCTTTCCCCTTCCCCTTTTCCCTCTCCTTCCCTTATCCTTATCACCATATTTTGAACATCTTCCAGCAGTGTATGACATGGTGTGACTAATATTTGTCACGTGGTTTGTTCTCCTATTCCCTTGCCAGGCAAACTGTATGAACTACAGCGTTCTGTTTTGGTGTACTTGAGTATTTATATAGATGGCGTTTTGTGTCTGTTGGTGAAGACAAGGCTGAACTTACACTTGGAATTCTTAGCAGAGAGGCCACTGTTGTACCATCATCTCTCAGTGTGATATTCACTCCAGGCAGAGAGCCAGCCTAAGCACTTGTGCAGCACCCAAATACAATTTAAGTCCTGTTTTGAGGCTATAAGTGATACATAAACGTGGTGCTGGTCCTCCAGACAAGAGTCAGTTTCCTCACTGTAAGCATCAACAGGTTATGCTCTTCTGTATGCTTAGAGAGTCACTGCTGATGACTCATTAACTCCAAATCCCAAGGAACAATTCTTTCCCAGGGTAACCCTCCAGGGTTACTACACCTGCAGGTCACTTTTCTGGGTGGAGTCTTCTAGAACCCTAAATGGAGCTCGTTCCTCAAAAGAAAACGGTGATACTAATTTTCTGGCTTACAGGCATGTGTGATAGCAAATATTTAGGGACAGATAAATTCAAATCAAATATAATCACCCCAAGACCAAAATCTTGGGCAGGTCTCAAGAAACTCATAAACTTGGTTTATAAATCATAAAATTAGAAATAAGTTACCTTTATTTTTTCCTAGGTTTTAAGTGTATATGATGCACAGGGGTCCAGAGCTACAGGAAGTAGAAACTTACCTTAAAACAGTAACAGAGTTGAGAATCCAACATAATTACATGACTACAGGAGCTGGAGCTTTAAGAAACACAACAAATATCATGTCTTGATAAAATCATGTGAGGTAGCAACCCTGCATGCATATATATAGATTACATATTGAGTTTCTTTCTCCCCCTGTACTCGGCCTTAGTGAGGCTGCAGCTGGAGTACTGTGTCCAGTTTTGGGCTCCACAATTCAAAAAGGATGTGGAGAAGCTTGAGAGAGTCCAGAGAAGAGCCACGCGCATGATCAGAGGTCAGGGAAGCAGACCCTACGATGACAGGCTGAGAGCCCTGGGGCTCTTTAGCCTGAAAAAGCGCAGGCTCAGGGGTGATCTGATGGCCACCTACAAGTTTATCAGGGGTGACCACCAGTATCTGGGGGAACGTTTGTTCACCAGAGCGCCCCAAGGGATGACGAGGTCAAATGGTCACAAACTACTTCAAGATCGTTTCAGGCTGGACATAAGGAAGAATTTCTTTATTGTCCGAGCCCCCAAGGTCTGGAACAGCCTGCCACCGGAGGCGGTTCAAGCGCCTTCATTGAACACCTTCAAGATGACACTGGATGCTTATCTTGCTGGGGTCCTATGACCCCAGCTGACTTCCTGCCCTTTGGGCGGGGGGCTGGACTCGATGATCTTCTGAGGTTCCTTCCAGCCCTAATGTCTATGAAATCTATGAAACATTTTAAGGAATTTTTCACACACAAGTCAATATAAAAGGGTTTATTTGATCTTATTTTTTTTTCTTCAAGGATTGGCTTCCTAAAAATAGGTTTGTCTACACTGGATGAAAACCAAATGAATTAAGCTTCATTTTGTTTGCTTGTTCAGAATAGTAAGAAGTTACATGCAGTACATATAACTAAAAGTGACAACAGCCCAATGAATACATAGATGTTAGGGTCGGAAGGGACCTCAATAGATCATCGAGTCCGACCCCCTGCATAGGCAGGACAGAGTGCTGGGTCTAGATGACCCCATCTAGATGCTTATCTAACCTCCTCTTGAAGACCCCCAGGGTAGGGGAGAGCACCACCTCCCTTGGGAGCCCGTTCCAGACCTTGGCCACTCTAACTGTGAAGAAGTTCTTCCTAATGTCCAATCTAAATCTGCTCTCTGCTAGCTTGTGGCCATTATTTCTTGTAACTCCCAGGGGCGCCTTGGCGAATAAAACCTCACCAATTCCCTTCTGTGCCCCTGTGATGAACTTATAGGCAGCCACAAGGCCGCCTCTCAACCTTCACTTGCAGAGGCTGAAAAGGTCCAGGTTCTCTAGTCTCTCCTCGTAGGGCTTGGCCTGCAAGCCCTTAACCATATGAGTGGCCCTTCTCTGGACCCTCTTCAGGTTATCCACATCCCTCTTGAAGTGCGGTGCCCAGAATTGCACGCAGTACTCCAACTGCAGTCTGACCAGTGCCCAATAGAGGGGAAGTACCACCTCCCTGGATCTATTCGTCATGCATCTGCTGATGCATGATCAAGTGCCATTAGCTTTTCTGCTGGCTTCGTCACACTGCCGACTCATGTTCATCTTGGAGTCCACTAGGACTCCAAGATCCCTTTCCACTTCCGTGCCACCCAGCAGGTCATTCCCTAGGCTGTAGGTGTGCTGGACATTTTTCCTCCCTAGGTGCAGCACTTTGCATTTCTCCTCGTTGAACTGCATTCTGTTGTTTTCTGCCCACTTGTCCAACCTGTCCAGATCTGCTTGCAGCTGTTCCCTGCCCTCCGACGTGTCCACTTCTCCCCA
>NW_005842150.1:1968319-1972944 GCF_000455745.1 Alligator sinensis | reverse complement strand
TTTCTGCCTTCTCTATCCCGCCTGTACAGCCTATAGCCCCTAATGTTAACTGCCCAGTCATGGGATGAGTCCCACCATGTCTCTGTTAACATGGTTTGGTGGTCCACAGCTTCCCCTGCCTTCATCTTCCCCTCCCCCCGACGAGCCTAGTTTAAAGCCCGCCGGAGGAGATCTGCCAATCTAGAAGAAAACACACGCTTATCTTTGGGGGACAGGTGAAGCCCATCCCAACTGAGCATGTCCCTCGTCGTAATGTGCGGGTCGTTGTCCAGGAACGAAGCCGCCAGTTGGTCTCTCTAATGCAATTCTCATGCTGTCTTCCGCGTCCGCTCACTGGTAGGATGGAAGAGAATACCACCTGTGCACCAAACTCCCTCAGCACGCCACCCAGAGCATTGTAGTCCATCATCAGGTGATCGGGGGTTCTCCTGGCTGCATCATTAGTACCCACATGGACTAGGACCATGGGGTAGTAATCGGTGGCCTGAATCACTTCCGTCACGTCCTGAATCTTTGCTCCGGGCAGGCAGTAGACCTCTCATGTTGAGGGGTCCTGGCGACAGATGGGCCCTTCCGTACCTCTCAGGATAGAGTTGCCTATGACGATCACTCGTCGCCTCCTCCTCTGGGTCCGCTTGGATCTCTTGACCTGTTCGGAGTGTGGAGAATGTGGTGTTGCTTCCTGCCCAAGGGTTTCCTCCTCTCCTTCCATCTCCTGCAGGGTCGCCAGGGCCGTGTACCTGTTCTCCAGTCAGACTGGAGGAACTGGTACCAGTTCGCTGCGAGCAGCTCTGAACACAGTGATGTGTTGAAAGCATTGTTCTCTCCTTATGTCTTAAAAAGAAATCAAGATTCTTACTGGTACTAAAACAAGCATAATGTTAAAACTAAAAAAGCTATCAGGCAAGCCAAACCATGAAAAAACAAACAAACAAAAAAACCTCCTTGCAATACCCCAAATCACAGTGGATGGAAAAATCAGAGAATGACATGCCTCTTAGATTCATAGATGCTAGGGTCAGAAGGGACCTCAACAGATCATCAAGTCCAACCCCCTGCCTAGGCAGGAAAGGGTCAGATGACCCCAGCCAGATGCCAATCCAGCCTTCTCTTAAAGACCCCCAAGGTAGGGGAGAGCACCACCTCCCTTGGAAGTCCATTCCAGATTCTGCCCACCCTTACTGTGAAGAAGTTTTTTCCTGATATGTAGCCTAAATCTACTCTCTGAGAGTTTGTGACTATCGTTTGTTGTTACCCCAAGAGGAGCCCTGGTGAACAGAGCATCTCTGATCCCTTGCTGCGTCCCTAATGAATTTGTAGGTGGCCACAAGATCACCTCTCAGCCTTCTCTTGCGGAGGCTGAAGAGGTCCAGGTCCCTCAGTCTCTCCTCATAGGGCTTGTCCTGTAAGTCCCTAACCATATGAGTGGCCCTCCTCTGGACCCTCTTGAGTCTATCAACATCCTTCTTGAAGTACAGCACCCAAAACTGGACGCAGTACTCGAACTGCAATCTGACCAATGCTGCATGGAGGGGAAGTATTACCTCTTTGGTTCTATTTGTCATGCATCTGCTGATGCATGATAAAGCGCAGTTAGCTTTGCTGATGATTTCGTCACACTGACGACTCATGTTCATCTTGGAGTCCACTATGACTTCGAGATCCCTTTCCGCTTCTGTGCTGATGAGAGGGTCACTTCCCAGCCAGTAGGTGTGCTGGATATTTTTTCACCCTAGGTGCAGCGGTCTGCACTTGTCTTTGTTGTACTGCAACCTATTGTGCACTGCCCACTTTTCTAACCTGTCCAGGTCTGCCTGCAATCGTTCCCTACCCTCTGGAGTGTGCACTTCACCCCCCAATTTAGTATCGTCTGCAAACTTGGACAGAGTACACTTCACACCCACATCCAAGTCACTCATGAAGATATTGAAGAGTACAGGTCCAAGGATTGAACCCTGCGGGACCCCACTACCCACATCCTTCCAGGTCGATACCGACCCATCTACCACCACTCTCTGGGTGTGACCCCTAAGCCAATTTGCCACCCACTGGACTGTGTAAACATCTATGTCACAGCCTCTTAATTTATTTATGAGAATGGGATGAGATACCGTATCAAAGGCCTTGCTAAGTCTAAGAAAATGACATCCACCTCTACTCCTGTGTCTAAGTGTTTTGTAACGCTGTCATAAAATGAAACCAGATTGGTCAGGCATGATCTACCTGCTACAAATCCATGCTGGTTTTCCTGCTGCATTATTTTTCTTGCTGGACTCCCACAAATATGATCTTTCATAATCTTTTCAAAGACCTTTCCAAGGATGGAGGTGAGACTGACTGGCCTATAATTACTCGGATCCTCCTTCCTCCCCTTTTTAAAATAGGGACCACATAGGCCCTTTTCCAGTCCTCCGGGGCCTGACCCGAGCACCACGAGTGCTCAAACAGCCATGCCAGTGGTTCTGCTATGACAGCGACCAATTCCTTCAGTACCCTCAGATGCAGCTCATCCGGGCCTGCTGACTTGAACACATCCAGTCCATCCAAGTGACTTTGCACTAAGTCAGCGTCAACAGTTGGTAGGCTGGTGTCCCTCTGATGCTCACCTAAGAACCCATTAGGAGACTGATCTTGAGCCCTGTTCAGGAACACTCAGGCAAAAAACTCATTGAATAGCTAAGCCTTTTCCCTCTTCTTTGTCACTAATTGCTCTTTCTTGTTCAGTAGGGGTCCTATGCTGCCCTGTGCCTTCCTTGTACTCCCTACATCCCTAAAAAAAGACTTTTTTGTTGCCTTTAATTTGTGTTGCCAGCCTCAGCTCTTTAGTTGCTTTAGCCTTTCTAACTGCCTCCCTGCAAGTGCGAGCCAAGTAGGTATACTCCTTCTTGGTTGCTTTCCCTTGCTTCCGCAGCCTATATGACTTCTTTTTTGCCCTGAGGCTCCCCTGGATTTCTGTGTTTAGCTAAGGACGTTTTTGGCTCCTTTCCCCCTTTTCCCTCGTACTGGGATCATCTCCCTCTGTGGCCAAAGGATCGCTTCCTTTAGGAACGACCACACTTCCTGGACTCCCATCTTGCCAATACTCTTATCCTGCAGTGCGTCATTGACTAGACTCCTAAGCACTGAAGTTAGTCTTCCTAAAGTCAAGCACTTCTACCCTTCTAGTTATGTTACCCACCCTGCGCTGTATGGTGAATTTGATTGATTGGTGGTCACCGCCCCCAAGGTGACTGCAAATCTGCAGCTCACCTACCAGGTCCTCCCCTGTAGCCAACACCAAGTCCAGTAAGGCATTCCCCCTAGTGGGACTGTATACCTTCTGCGTTAGGTGAAGGTCCTGCATGCAGGTTAAGAACCTACATGAACGGTTGGATTTGGCAGACTGCTCCTCCCAGCAGATGTCAGGGTAGTTTAGGTCCCCCATGACAAACACATCCCTAGACTGTACAGCCTCTGAGAGCTGCCTCAGGAATTCCAAGTCTAGCTTTTCCTCTTGGTGTGGTGGTCTGTAGCAGACCCACACCACCAAGTCCCTTTCCCTTCTACTTCCATGTATTCTAACCCACAGTGCCTCAACTTTTTCCTCCTCTGATCCCATTTTGATTACAGAAGATGTATAATGCTCCTTTACATAGAGAGCAACCCCTCCCCCTTTCCTCCCTACTCTGTCCCTTCTATACGACCTGTAGCCCTCAATGTGTACTGCCTAGTCATGGGTAGGGTCCCACCAGGTTTCTGTTATCCCCACTAAATCAAAGTTATTACCTGCAAGCAGAAGTGCAAGTTCTTCTTGCTCCTAGTGTTGCCCTGAGGGGTCAGACCAACGCTCAGGATCTCAATATTGCACTGTTAGACAGGAGGGTGTGGTGTACAATTGCACGTGCACACACAAAAATCAATTAAGCACACATACACTCACTAAGTGCATACACCCCTACTAGGCATACACACTCACACTAGCAGCTCAGATACACACATGTTCAAAATAATTTGTCTAGGTTCACGCACACCTATCACCAGTTTAAGTCCATACATGCTACACACACCAAATTTAGACAGAATCAGTTACCAGTTACCAACACCTGCACATCCAATACACATATGTGGATTACTAATTCATATATCCCATACACACACAATGATATCTATATCTATATATATATCTACGTAGATATATGTGTGTGTGTGTGTATTCATTAATTTACACACATACCACCCACCTACATATACACACAAGTGAGTTCCTAAGTTGGATATTATGATATGTATGTATGTATGTATGTATGTGCTTGGTGTACTTGGGATACCTGGGGAAAGGTTAAGGTAAGAAAGTAGAAGTATAGGGAGTTAAAATTACCAGGACCGAGATTAGAACCAGTAGACTACAGGGGTCTGGGCTGAAGAACTGAGGCTCAGGGGTAACTTTAGGTTAATTGATCTTAACTGATTAAAAGACAATGCCCAAAGCCTGCAGAACAGGGAAGCATGGTGGCACAGAGTCTGGGACTGGAGCCAGAGCTACGGGGGAGCTGAAAAGGTAGATGGGGACAGGGAAAATGGGACTAAGGGAAAGTGTGGGTGTTAAAGAGGGGCTCTGGGTGTGGGGAGCCAGAGGATGGCTCTGG
>NW_005842150.1:1964078-1967252 GCF_000455745.1 Alligator sinensis | reverse complement strand
TAAAATGGAAACTAGACATGACTTTGCTTCACTTACAAACACAGGCCTAAACCATACAATATCCATATGAAACAATAAAAATCAATACAAAAATGATAATAATACAATATACAACAGTAAAAATTAATATAAACCTAACAATTATAAAGTATAAAACAATAGATATCCAAAACCAAAAACTTGCTACCAAAATAAAAATGTTTAAAGCTTATCCTAAGTTTGAGCTCACTTATACTTATCTATAGGGAATAGAGAGGGAGAGAAAAGTCAGAAATGGTTGGGGAAGGGGAGGGAATGTATTTTAAAAGAAAAAAAAAGAAAAACTGAGGGTTTTGCTACACTAGTATTAGTATAGAGGCACTTGAGCCCTCTGAACAGTGCCTTTGGTGCCCCCCCATTCTGATGCCCAAAGGGCCCCTTGGTACTTACCTGGGTCTACTGCTGCATGTCTCGCAGTTTGTAGGTTCTAGACTCTCTCCATCTCCTGCCTTGCTGTCCCTCATTGTACTGAGTTTAAAGCCTGACGTAAGAGGTCAGCCAACCTGTAAGAAAACAGATTCTTACCTTTTGTGGAGAGATGAAGCCCATCGAGGTCCCTTTCATGGAAGTGCGGATCATGGTCCAGGAAGCCAAAACCCACCCAATGGCACCAACTCTGAAGCCACGGGTTGACTTCCCTGACACAGGTGACATGATGCCTACTGTGACCGCTGACCAGGAGGACTGACAAAAAGACCACCTGCACTCCTGTCTTCCTAAGCCTCGTCTCCAGAGCCCTGTAGTCACTCATGATATGATCTGGATTACTCCTGGCCGCATCATTTGTTCCCACATGAATGAGGACCATGGGATAGTTGTCAGAGGGCCAGATGAGGTCAGGAATTCTCGCCATGATGTCCCTGATCCTGGGTCTGGGCAGGCAGCAGACCTCACGTGCCATGGTATCCAGACAACAGATGGGTCCCTCTGTTCCTCTCAGCAAGGAGTCGCCCATAACGATGATCTGGTGTCTCTTCTTCTGCTTCTCTGGTCGGCCCTCAGCTTGCTCGGTGATGGGAGCAGGCCCCTCCAGTGCGCTTTCCCTCACCACACACTCCTCCAGTACAGCTAGGGCCTCATATTTGCTCCCCAACTGCACCAGGGGAGCGGTCTCTGTGGTGAGAGGTCTGGCCCCTGAGGTGACTGTTCTTCATTCACCAGCATCTTTTTCAGGGCATTTCCTCACATCTGCTCCATCAGAAGTCTTGTCCTGCAGAGAATAAAAGTAGCCATCAATCTCTTCTTCAATTGCCCTGATCCCCCGCAGCCTGCTCACCTCTGCCTAGAGTTCCCTCACCTGCCCCTCCTGGGACTCAATCTGGGCACATGTGGGACAGGTAAGGGAACCCCCAGCCCCCACGCTACCCCCTGGCCTCAGAGGTCCTGCCAGGCTACCCCCACAGAGTGCTGACCCATCCAAGGGGCCTGTCTGGGCGGAGGCCTCACAGGAGCTCCGGGCTGGAGGCAGCAGCAGGGCAGGGGCCTTGGCTGTGCTCCGTGTCACCACCGCCATAGTAGCCCCCCTCCTCATTCACTTACCTGAAGTCTCTGTCAGAAGCTCCCATGTATTCCTGCCCATGTCTGGCCTGCAAATTGCTTCCCTGTTGGCAGTCCCTGTCTGCTGGCTCTCTGGTCGCCTGGGGAGACTCCTTTTATACCCTTCTGGGCCTGTGCTGACTCAGGTCCAGGCAGCAATCCCACTGTCAGTAATCCCACAGCAATCAACAATCAACAGTCAGTCAGCATTCAGCACTCACTCCCAGCTTCTCAGAGCACTCACCCACCAAACAGACAGTCAGCTAAACCAAAGGTACAGGCAGCTGGATTACTTATCATTCCTGGGCAGGATCTAGTGCAGGGCTGGGCAAAATGTGGCCTGTGGGCAGCCATTCTATTCGGCCTGCGGGACCCCTAAAAAAATTTAGAAAATTAATATTTATCTGCCCCTACCTGCCTGTCACATGGCCCTCGATGGCTTGTCAAAACTCAGTAAGCGGCCCTCCACCCAAAATAATTGCCTGCCCCATATCTAGTGCCTGGCCTGGCTTCTCTCCTCCTTCCTCCCTCCTCTTGCCTCCAGCAACTGCCTGCAAACTGCTCCCCTGCTGGCAGTCCCTCGTCACAGGCTCCCTGGTCACAGCGCTGGCTCCCTGGTCACAGGGGAAGCAGAATAGAGAATTTGGCTTCTAACAAATTTATCTGATAGTGGCAGTTAAGTTTTACACTCTCTTAGATATACTTTGTCACCTTCACATCCAGAATATTTCCTTCATTATCTCATCAATATTTTTGTGTATTTTTAATATATGAGTCCAAATGTCTTCCATTCTTAATTCATTTTTTATCCTGCATTAATCACTTGTGAAATTTCTAATGCTGGATGTTTTGTTTCCCTGTTAATCTTCCATTTGTTTGCATACAGAAGCAAAAGGCATGCGGATGTAGACCTCAGCTGTATTAAGAGATTCCTGTAGGAGTTTTTGTGCGCATTTTATTAGACATAGTCTTTGGGAACTTGCCGGAAAATGATGACCTCTATTTAGTACAGAGAGAAATTTGAGAAATTCCCAGAGCTTAACTGTTCCCACATGTGTTGCCTGTTAATATTAGGCCACCATTTAAAACATCATCATTTGACAGCGACCACGAGCTGATCACCTTCACCATCTGCCGAAAAGCTGGCAAGTCGGTCAGCAATGCGCAAGTCCTTGACTTCAGGAAAGCCGACTTTGACAAGCTCAGGAGGCTTGTCAGTGAGGCCCTAAGGGACCGTGACCACAGGGAGAGGGGAGTTCAAGAAGAGTGGTTGCTCCTCAAGGGAGCGATCCTCAATGCACAAACTAAGTCTATTCCATCTCGGAAGAAAGGCAGCAAGAGGGCACAGCAGCCCCCCTGGCTCTCCAGGGACCTAGCAGATCTCCTGAGGCTAAAAAGAAAGGCCTACAAAGGGTGGAGGATAGGAGTCACCTCCAAGGAGGATTATTCTGCACTGGTCCGGTCCTGTAGGGAGCAGACCAGGAAAGCCAAGGCTGCAACTGAACTCCAGCTAGCTTTGAGCATCAAGGACAATAAGAAGTCCTTTTTCAGATATGTGGGGAGCCGGAGGAAAAGCAGGGGCAACGTTGGACCCCTGCT
>NW_005842150.1:1912484-1963191 GCF_000455745.1 Alligator sinensis | reverse complement strand
CAGCAGTGCTATGTTGGCTAGCACTATGGAAGAAAGAGACTTGGGGGGCATCGTTGACCACAAGATGAACATGAGCCTGCAATGCGATGCGGCGGCTAGTAAAGCGACCAAAACGCTGGCTTGCATCCATAGATGCTTCTCAAGCAAATCCCGGGACGTCATTCTCCCCCTGTACTCGGCCTTAGTGAGGCCGCAGCTGGAGTACTGTGTCCAGTTTTGGGCTCCACAATTCAAAAAGGATGTGGAGAAGCTTGAGAGAGTCCAGAGAAGAGCCACGCGCATGATCAGAGGTCAGGGAAGCAGACCCTACGATGACAGGCTGAGAGCCCTGGGGCTCTTTAGCCTGGAAAAGCGCAGGCTCAGGGGTGATCTGATGGCCACCTACAAGTTTATCAGGGGTGACCACCATCATCTGGGGGAACGTTTGTTCACCAGAGCACCCCAAGGGATGACGAGGTCGAATGGTCACAAACTACTTCAAGATCGTTTCAGGCTGGACATAAGGAAGAATTTCTTTACTGTCCGAGCCCCCAAGGTCTGGAACAGCCTGCCACCGGAGGTGGTTCAAGCGCCTTCATTGAACACCTTCAAGATGAAACTGGATGCTTATCTTGCTGGGATCCTATGACCCCAGCTGACTTCCTGCCCTTCCTGCCAGCGGGGGGCTGGACTCGATGATCTTCTGAGGTCCCTTCCAGCCCTGATGTCTATGAGTCTATCATCACTATACCAATGTTAATAAACTAGACAAGCCTATCAAATAGTTTAGCCAAATAAGGTGGCCTATACCCAATTTTAGTTTGGGGATAGATGGTGCACAGGCTTGTATAAGAATTATGAAGTATAAAACCTGTTTTCTGTAAGCATGAATCACTGGATGAAGCTTGTAAGACTGTTTTATAATGTAGAAATAGTTGCAATTTGTATACCCTCTAAGGGTGTGTCCAGGCAAGTGCGCACATGTGGTTTGTGGTGCTGCAGAGACCCATGCAGGCCTTCAATGCACTGCTAATTTGCAATGTGGTGGGGTTTTTTTGACACCAGGAGATCTCGGTGTCAAAAAAATCCATCCCAGAAAAAAGTGGGGTGGCGCATGTGGCAGCAGCATGCGCTGCCCAAAACCAGAGCTTGGCCAGCCAGAGCCATGCTCTGCCTGCTGGCCAGGCTCTGCACACTCGAATCACCACTGTTGGAGCCCCAGGATGCCCCCAGGCCCCTAGGTAAGGCTGCTGGAGCCAGCCTAGGTGCTGGCCCCAGCCTCCCCTACCCCATCCAGGGCAAATTGTTTTGCACCATAGCATATATGCAGGGGTGTTCCTTCTGGACAACTAGCAGTGACACATATTTGTGCCACTTCTAGTAGTCCCTGGGGAATGTAGATTCCTGCTCATGGGGATGCACCCAAAGGGACCAAAAAAGCAATATCACATTAGAACATTTTCCTGATGTACTTCTATTTCATTACTCTGTTTTGTTTTTTTTGATAGACCAATCACCAGAATATTTGAACACCCCACATATTTTTAAAGAAAATATTTAGGGTATCATCTTCTCTCTGCACCGCATAGTCCTGTCCACTTCATGTTACGGAGCAAAACAGTAAATAGTAACTTACTGGAACAATAGACAGAAAATCCCTTTGTAGGTGAAAACTGCCATAAGTAGCCTGCTGTTATCAGATCTGCAGTCTATCTATTCATATAACTGGTTCTTCCAGGGGCAGGGAATCTTGGTCCAGGGGTACTGGAAGTATCATGTAAGCTCAACAGCAACCTGATGCATGACCCATTAAAAGACTTCCAATGACTGCAGCAGGCTTTGGCTGAGATTTCAATTTCTAATAAGGGAATGAACCTTACTAAAAGCTGTATCTGCCACACCTCACTCTACCACTCACACCACAACCTTCCTGCAAAAAGTAGGAAAGGAACATGAGAGAGTTAGCAGATAGGGTCCAACTCATCTGGTGTTCCTCATGGTGTGACGTACATCTCAGGAAAATTGACAGCACTTTGCCCATGATGTGCTTAGGCTTTTCATCAGACACCCATCTGTTCCCAAACTCGTAAATGCAGGTGGTTCCTACCAGTGGTAGGGCTGCAAGTTGGCTCCTCTCTCTCTTAAGGATGTACAAGTAGCAGGGAGAATGAAAAGAAGAGGTCTTGGAATGGCTGAGAGAAGTGAAGATATATTGGCCTGCAGAGTTACTTTCAGAGCTCTGCTCTGGAGCTCATTGGTGCCTGCAATGGAAAAATATTTTACAGAGTCTGGATTTTTTAAATTGATATGAAAACAAAACCAGCTAGGTAAAAGCCAATACAGTATATAGGATCTGTCCCTTTACTGTCCCTTTACTGACATCAAAAGTCATTGGGCCTAGTGCTTTAGTTCAGCTATAGTAAGGGACTCTTAAGCAACTAGATTTTGCCTATGGGTGTCTATCTGGAAGTCATCAAGGAAGCGCTTCTGGCATGAATATGTAAACATGCCCGTTTCCAAGCTTTCCTTTTTGCTATGATCTGCTCATATTTTGCACACTGTCTCTTTGGTTATTTCCAGCATACTTTCTTCCACATATCTGTTTTCCAGCATATCTGCTAACTAACAATATTGTCTGTGAATGCAGTTATATCAGAGTTAATTGTGAAGGCTTTACAATGCTGAGAGCAGAGAAAACTATTCCATTCATTCAAAAAAGTTTTGCTTCTACTTTGCTCCTACAGACATAAAGATTATGTGAGCAAGCAGCTCCTTTACAGCTTGCAGAGCTGTGTACCTAAATCAGTACATGCCCTGAGCCTAGGGCATATAACAAAAACAACAACAAAAGTAATAATGAAGTCAGCACAACAAGATAGAAAAGGTATCATCCCTATAGATGGTATAGATTTACTAAAGTGATCTCAAACACTTTTAACCAAGGTTGATCCTTTAAGATCCAGAATTACTTATTATTTACAATTTTAAAATAATGCCATTATATTGGAAAGGATTTTTATATCTCCCCAAGTAGCAAAATTTCATTTTTGGTGTGAAACTTTTGACATGGACCTAAGAATTTATTATTACACCATTAATACTATTTCAACAAAGCAGTCATTATGGTTGCGGTACGGTATTTCAGGTAGGCTCTTCATTATCTTTTTATAGGGAGAACATTGGCTCTTATCTGTTTATATTCATCACTTGTTGCTATAGTGTTCCAAGCACCTTATTGTGTGGCCTGGTTTCCTCTCTTCCCTCCCCCTCACCAGCTCAGGGCTCTGCTTCCCTGCAACCTCAACCCTGGATAACTTCCCCTTTGCTAGCCCCCATCCAGGACTTCACCCTCAAATCTGTCTTAATTCAGGAGAAGGATAAGAGAGACAGGTGAGTCAAGATGTGAGAGTGCCTATGTCCCCTCCAGGAGAGCAATTTGAGTGTGGCAGACCCATCCCCACCCTCAGAGCCTTGGGTGATTCAGTGTCTTAAAGCCCATGATAAGCCCATGCAGGAGAGGGCAGTGCGAGATGCTGATTTGATGGTAGGAAGGAGAGCAGTGGGTGAAGTGAGTGAGGGGCGTCCTCTTACAGTGTGAAGTTTGGAGGGGTACTGTAGGCAAGTTCTTCACATGAAATCCAGACAGCAAATATATCCATGTTTTCTAGTCGACCACTTGGGGTATTTTAGCACAGGGCTGTGCAACTGGTGATATATGGCTGCACATGGTCCGCAAGTAAATAAGTTGTGATCCCTAGCTCCCACCTGGCCACTGCTCTCCCCTCTTACTCTGCCTCCAACAACAACCAGTGTCTGGGCTCTCCCTCCCTCCTTGGTTTCCTGCCTACCCCTTTGTCAGGGAGCAGGGCAGGGCAGTGCAGCATGGTATGGCCAGAGAAGCTGAGGATGAGCCTGATGCTGCACGGGCGTGTGGTGCTGAGGTGGGGGAGAGGTGCATAATGCCACAGTGAGGGAAGGGGCTGCTCAGTGCAGTGGGGGAGTGGGTCTGTGTAGGGTCCATCCTAAGGGGCCTCTTCTTTACCCTGTTGTGGCTGGCAAGAGCACAGCTCCCACTGGTGTGGTCTGTGCGGCGTTCGGCCCCTAGCTGCTTAGAGATGAGAGAGCCCTGTTTTAGGATATTTGTCCTAACAGCATTTCTGACAGCAGCACTCACTTGGGGACTTTCTGAGAAAGTGGATGTCACCAAGGCCTGGCAGTCACATTCTGAACCGGGGCTCTTTTCTCTGTTTTTAAACCAAGATCTAGCAGATGCAAGCTTTGGTTAGGCACTTAATACAGCCCACATCCATTTATTTGCAGTCTAAATTGAATTATTTCCCTTTGATCTCTCTGCTGCTTGGGAGGGAGAAATGCCAGATCCTCATATAAAGGGCAAAAAAGTTTGTCGGGCTTGGGAAAAAAGACAATGTCTGATGTAAACCATCCTTCAGCTGTAAAGAGCATCTTCTGTCCCAGGCGTTATAATCTTCCATCTTTTCCAGTCTTTTCCCCAAGACCCAGTTCGGTGCTGAGGAAAGCTTTTCCTTTAAGAGGTTGTTCCTTCATAGTGGAATACCTCCTCCTCTCTGGCAGAGCTCATTTTGCAATTCATTAGGGCCCTATTTTCAATCCTCCTTTTCTCTTCTTCCTCTTTTTCCCTATTGCCAGCAGCAGGAGCAAGATCTGTGAGGGCATAAATCCTCTTGCTGTTAGCCCTAAGGTATCTTCCAAGCTCCTGCAGCATTATTTCATGCTAGAATTACAGTTGCAAGAATGGTAGAGGCAGAGGGGTGGGAGGGAGGCAGCTGATGCTGATTACTTCATTGCAACCAGGGAAAATTACTCATCACTGGCTGAGGGAGAGAGAAGAACCAAAAAGCCACTGATCCTGAGGCAAAACATTTCTACCTGGACAACATCATGTCCACCAAGGCAGAGCAATGTAAGTAGAAGGCCCCCTGGAGTAGATCCCTGCCTTTTCTCTGAGAAACAATAAAGCAGCAGCAACTGCTGTTATGGAGAGAGTCTTGATTGCTCTGTGCGTGCGTGTGCGGCGCGCGCGCGTGTGTGTGTGTGTGTGTGGCTGAGGGCTGGCAAGGAAACACCGCACTGTCCGTGGTACTGGAGGTGCAGATGGGAAGAGGCTGGCTGTCTCACTCAGATCTGTTAGGCTCCGTATTATAATTTATCAGCTATGGGAGGGTGAATATTTGTCAGGTTGCACAGTGCAATTCATTAGCTCTTGTCGAGTGACTGTCAGACAAGGCACTGCAGACTAACACAACTAACTACAAGCAACCCATAATTATGATTGTGCTGTACACTGCATGGTATTTGCATTACAATCAAAGGCTTTTATGCCTTCGTCTAAGAAAAGAAGGAATCTCAGTCCTGTGGTGTCGTTCTTCTTAGGGCCTAGTATTAATTTTGATCTGGCTCTGCTGCTTGATTCTGTAAATTGCAGCAGAAGGTTAATGCTTCCTAGCCTTGATTAAATATGCTTGGACATCATTTTAAGTATCTTCTCTCTTCCTAATGAATTAATGCAGTTGGTGATTTTTCAGTACAAAGATCTGTAATGACTCTAGCCTCTTTCTCCATAATCTGTCCTCTGTATTGGTTGCTTTTAATATTCATTTTACCTGTTTCTTTTTGTGCTATTAATGAGGTAATATTTGCATGCTCTGTTAAAGTGAAAGCAACATGGTTATGAAAATTCTGTGTCGGAGATGGGAGGAAGAGGAAATGAGGGATTGCTTTGACTCATGATTTTAGTAATAAGAGACAAAACCTATCACTTCTAAATCATTGACCCTGGTCAGGAGTGACCCCAGGTCAATTGACAGCTAGCTGCTTGGTAGTGTATATAGTATTAATTCAGCTTCATTCCTGGGGCCTGAACAAAAAGTCACCCTACTTCTTTGTACAAGGGTCTCAAAGATTGACCTAAAAGGGGGTGATTTACTTCTCATGTCCTTAGAGGTGGGCCCCACACTGGGACAAAATGATGGAGCAGGGCAGCTGTGCTTTTGCTGTTGCACATGCCATACAGCTATGGTGAATAAAGGAAGGGCTTTATTCTCTTGCCTTGTCTACAATGTAATTTGCGCACACTGTAATTTTTCAGAACACTCCCTGCTGTTGCTAACCCCAGTGCAGTTCTGTTAATTTATAGTGCAGGAGGGCTGCTAGCAACCACTGATTTTTTTAACTACCATGCTGATTACATCTGCTCTGAGTAAGGTTAGATGGCATGGTGGTTGGAATACCAGTTGTTGGTCTGTGCTAGCACTCCCACCATTCTCACTTTGCATAACAACTGTTATATTGGCAAGTGCAATGGTGGGAAATTTTACGAAAAAATCCAGAGCAGGCATAGCTTTTTACCAGCACTAACTCCACATACCGTTTTTCCCTGATATGCTTTCTTAGCAATATCTGGACCTACTCAGAGAAACAGGGACTAAATTACTGCTGGCTATGTTGGAATCATTTCCTCTGTCATTCTGTATACTGATATTTCTTTCCTTCTTTGGTTCAAGTCTATTATTTTAAGATCATTGAGAAAATCCCTTGTGTTCTTACAAGCCTTTACCTGATTAGACTGAAGGACTATATTTGGCTTACTTTTTGAAGTTAACTTCTTAATTACAGAGGCTGCTGCTGTTAAGTTTTATGTTGATGCCCTACATACAGTCTTTATGGAGGGTGCATTTTTAGAAATAAAAACATAAAGAATAAATTATATCCTCCTTCTCTGAATCATGCAATGTTTTGTTCTCTCCCATCTTGTTTCACGTATCTTCACGTTCTCTCTCATATTACTCTGAACCTGCTTACCCTTATTCATGCCACCCTGTATACAAGGTCTGCTCACCTCACACTGATATATGGAAGAATTCCTTCCATTGTGCATACCCTCTTCCATAACATTGTTTTTGACATTTTTTCTCTCAGGCATTTGTATTCTTCAACCCTTAATGTCCTCAGTCTCCTATATTTTGTGTTGCTTCTATCACTTCTTTCCTGGCTGCTATTCACCATTTCTTCTCCTTCTGTTGTCCTCGACACTTCATTTTGGCACTGCCCTCAAGCTATTTCTCTTTCAGGATTTATGCCTTTACAACCTTGGGTTATTCATTAGTTTTAATGGGTTATTTCATTAGTTTTAAATGTTATTATTGGTTCCAGCCCTGAATCTATCTTTCTCCTCACAGATTAGGGAGTCAATAAATGGACAGCTTTTGTGCCATTTCTTCCCCTCTGAACTTAAACTTTCTAGTTTGTTTATCAAGGCTCCTTCCCTGCCTACTCCCTACAACATAATTATGTGTTTTCATTTGCTTTTTGCATAACTCCAAGACTCTCTAACCTGCAAGGTTTGACAATAATGATGTTCTCTAACAAGAATAATACTGATCTATGGTCCATTCCCAGGCTGCCCCCAAAACCTCAGCTGATGCTGCTTCTACTACTGTTTTGCTTAACTAACAGGGAAGAACCAGAGTATTTCAGGTAGGAGTCAGAAGCCATGATGAATCTATATTTGACAATGGGACAACTGAAAAAAATAAAAGTGAAAGATTATACTGACTTGTTCAGAAAAACAAAAGCATCCAGTTCTGAACACTGGTGCTCTGGAATTCCTCACAAATACACCCAATAAACTGTTTGTCTTTTGCAGCTCTGAATAAATCAGGTCAATTGAGCAAAAGGTCCATGGTGGCAGCCTGCAGAGAGTCACACAAGGTCACCTGTCATGTTTTCCTCCTTCAGCTTTACATAGGACTTATACTGAGCTCCTCGTGAAAAGCATTAACAGTGATGTTCTTTATTAAACATAACAGCACAACAGTGGTGCTCAGCTGCTTTACTGAATTCAATGACAGCATACAATTAGAAGGCCACCAGTTCTTTTCTTTTCCCTCCAATAATAAAATTTGGCATCAGTTTGTGGTAAGTAGTGTCCAGGGAACATTCCTGTACTAATTCATATTCCTGACCACGAATTCAGAAGAATCAAGCATCTCTAGAGAAGCTAACCCAGATTTTACAGATGGCTGCAAAGAGAGTTTGGAGTCAGAATTGTATAAATGTCTAAAGTATCAGCTGAGTGTCTACAGTTCTCATTGAAGACAAAAGGATTTATCTACAAATTCTGAACACTAGGTCACATATATTCAATGCCTGCATTTGGATTTGGGAGCCCATCTTTGGCAAATTTTTACTTTAGTACTTTTGTTCAAAAAAGCGATTGGTAATCCTGGATATTATAATAGTATGTATAATGGTGGCATGGCCAGACAGTAAAAGCAACAATGGAGTGACTCATTTTACAGACAAAATTATTATCTTGGTGTTGTGAATTGTTTGTCTGCCCTTTTAACTTGTTTCATTTGGGTACTAATGCTTAATGGAAATAAATAATCTTCCTTCTTTACACAAAACAGCAGTCTTCACATGCTTTGCCCCCTTTTGAAAGAAAATTGTTGTGGAGAGCAGAGCAGCTCTTTAAAATACAGCTTGACCTGAATCTCCTTATATCTCTGGCATTTTGCTATTTCTGTTCTACTTATGGACATCTGATTGTGTCATATGGCAACTGTAAATCCATCCGTGAGTTGTTCTTTGGCTGGGACCTCTAATTTGTTTTCTTTTTTTTTTTATGGACCTGTGGGGTTTCATATTCTTTGCCCTAGCAAGAGGAACTTGGATTAAAACCAGCATTAATGAAATGTAAAGTCTTGTTCTCCCTTCAAATTGAATCATAGCTAATCTAAATGAATATCTCTGTAGCCCTCATATATATGGCATATGAGCACCTTTATAAAGGATCTATATGTTCTGCATTGTGTAGTTTAGCTGTCTAATAAGATTTTTGGAAACTGGGATCTATAAAACTGTAAAATGCCTTCTGTTGCAATGAAACTATATTGATAGATAGTAGTGATATACATTATATGGAGGAAGACAATAAGATGGTGTGTTAGGAATGTTTTATCAGTTTGCATTTGGAGTGCTTATTTAGGAGTGGTAAGCCCAGAATCAGAGAGAGTTAGCCATGTTAGCAGAATCACCAGACTCTTCACCATCTGGAGATCTTCTAATCAAACATCACAAGTTTTGTGGCAAAATGAAAGAAAACTTTCCTTGCTTCTAGACAATCAATAAATAATATTTAAAATACTCTTTATGCTCCAGCCAATATTAATTTGGAACATAATTTCTAGTATTAAATACTATTAAATACTTTAGCTTCCTGCTTTCTGTTTCCTTTGTTACAACACATCTGTATATTCTTGGGCTGAGTTCACTGTATTGATGGCTGAAGGTAAAATATCACTAATGAATCAGGAGGCCTTACACTCTCAGCTCAAACGCACAAATGCAGACCCTAGGATATAATCTAAGAATCTGGCATATCACCATTTCTCTCATAGAAAGTACCTATGAAACTGACTGCAGCTGATCCACACAGAGGATAACCATGTACTACTGCTAGCAGTTCTCCATTAGCTCAGGTGGTAGAGCCTTTATCCATTAAAAACTAAATTAAAACGACATTAAGTTTGTAAACTGGCACTAAAATGTGACTGAATCTCAGAATTTAAGGTTGCCTGTGTGTAACCTTTTGTGTATGCATTATGGCACAGACTTTAATTACATGATTACATGCTTTTTTCCACAAGACCCTAGACCTAGTGAAGGAGGGGGGGTGCTTTTATATATCCGTAGGACCTCTGCTTTGTTTGTTGCAGATGTTGCAAGGTATGAAGTGAATGAGGCAGGAGTATTCAGGAGAAAGGTTGGTCATATGACTAAGATAGTTGAATGCCAACATGCAGATCTGGACTATCCTGTGGCTTCTACTATAAGGTTCCTATGTGAGACTGGGCAAGTTACATAAGCTGAACCTTTCACACTTGGTCTATAGCTGAATATTTCTTGTGTTAGATGCTTGACTTATGATTGGATTTGAGGGTCTGATGAACTGAAGTGCTGAGGACTAACAGCTGCATCTGAAGTTACTGGGAGCTGCGCTTTGAACATATAAAGCATTCTTGCCAAGAGCTTGGTAAAAATCCATCTCTGTGCATCTAAGATTAAGCATCCAAAAGAAGATGTACATGTTCTTGCTCTTAATTTCTGTGCTTCAGGAGATACCAGGATAGATTTGTACTTTATAGACTAACCAAAGTATATATATATGTAGCACAGGATTTCACATGCTGAAGTTCACCTCATCTGTGATATATGTATATGTATATGTTTATGTGTTTACACACTCTCTCTCTCTTTCTCTCTCTCTCTGGTTAGTCTGGAAGGTACAGATCTACCCTGCCTTCTACTTGACTTCAAACTAACACTGCTTAGGAGATAGCACCAGTGGTAGTACACTCGATGGGCAGTGTTAAGGTATCTCTCCAGAGATCCAGAAGTGTAAATTCTAGCCTTGCTCTGGGCTCATACTGAAGATTGGCTCTTGTTGACCCACTTGTCAATAGGTACCTGGTAATTCAGGCTGGGGAGTCAAAGACCCTTGGATAGTTGCATTTTTTAATGTGTTTTTGACTATAGAAACTAGTATGCCTAAACTAGGTTAGCCCGCAGGACCCTTCTTGTGAATGGACCTTTGTGGAGTACTCATATGCTACGGTGAGGAGAGGCATAGAAAAGCCAATGATGAAATTACTGATCTTCTTTTCATAATGGGTTTGAATCATGTGGCACCATTAATGCGCAAGGCCACACACTGATCTGTTAGGATAAGACAAAAGATTTAACTGCTGCTCATTCAGGGGGCACTATGCATCTGGCAAACTGTGATGTGGGAGTCATGTGGAAGTAGCAGCACATCATCACATCGTGAAAGATTGTGCCACTATGCATACAGGCAAAGGGGTTAAATTAAGGGTTCAATATTAACTCTTACTTAAATGCTCGATTTGTAACTCTCACTTAAATGCTTGACTTTAACATTATTGTAACATGACACAATTCCCAGCCTGTTCTATTGTCATCATGTCCTAATGGTAAACAATCACAGATGGAGTTACTTTCTTTTGATACTGAACAAGGAACTTAATTAGAATAAGGAAAAACATGATTACTTGTGAAGTTACAAAATGCTTTTGCTCTGAACCTTTCCTGATCCCCTTATAAGGCTTCCTGGTATGGAAGTAAAGAAACCTACACATCCACTCACACCACTGCTTAAGTGCATGGCCTAGAGCAAATTACTTAGCTGTGTTTGCCGTAGGTTATAAGTCTGTAAATTGACTGTAGTCATACTTGTCCACCTCATGTGGGTGATGTGTGACCTAATGAATCATTACTTACAAATAAACCTAAAAATCTTTGAAGACTCTGGAGAATTGCAACATATTTTTTTGACTAGTTAACACAAAGTAGATCTAAAACAGGTTAGAAAAGTATTCACTGCATTTCCTGTTTTCCTTTTTTCCCTTCTGATATTGGAGTATAGCCAAAATGTAAAGACTGTAGAGACTTGCCTGTTAGTTATAGCTTGGTTGCTGGATTTTAACAACCCAATAATGGTAGAAAACTGCTCTGATTTCCTGATAACCTGAATTAAGCTAATTTGAAGTTTCTGTGTTTTTGTTATTTACTTCATCTAGTTGCTTCCAAGATCCGCTACCTACAGGAATATCATAACCGTGTTCTTCACAACATTTATCCTGTACCCTCAGGAACTGACATTGCAAATACTCTGAAATACTTTTCTCAGACCTTATTAAGGTAAGTTTTAACTTATGTTCTCAAAGAAAAAAAGAATTATTAGGGATACTTACTGATTTCTTCTTGGTTAATGGATCTAATGGATCAATGTTCAACCAGAATGAGTCAGAGCTCAATTTGATAGAAAACTATGGTGTAAACAAATATCTTCAGTGGCTGTTGCCCAATTTGCCCAGTTGAGCTGCTTACTGAGTGGCTGATTCTAAAACAAAACTTGGTTGATTATATATTTGCTTGGCCCTCCTCTAGGTTTAGCTAAGTGTACACATGTGCAAAACCCAGGAGTAGAGGAGGTTATTATGGATAGCATTTCGCAAGTTCATGACTGTGACCTCCCTGATCGTTCTAATGCTTTAGGGACCTAGAGCAGGGGTGGCCAACCTGAGCCTGAGAAGGAGCCAGAATTTAGCAGTGTACATTGCCAAAGAGCCACAGTAATATGTAATGATGTGACGTAATGGCTATGGAAGCTGGTCACCGTGTGCTTGTGGAAAGATTCAAGGAGATGCATATTAACTTCTGAAGAGTCTCATGTGGCTCCAGAGCCACCGGTTGGCCACCCCTGACGTAGAGGGATGACCCAGAGCAGCAGAATGAGGGTTTTAGGTGCCCCATAATCCATAGGGCTTTCAAGTCTGGATTTTGGTTCAGCCCATTATAGGGATGAGGATAAAGTCTGGATCTGGATCTGAATGAAGCCAACAGATCAGGGTTGTTCTAAGCAGGGGGTTTGATTTGGTCCCACTCTCTAGTTGTAATATATATACATTAATAAATTCAATGTGTAAATTAGAGAAAAGGTTTAGGTGGACAATGCTACCTTCCAACATACTATGCAGAATCTTATGAGGCATGGGATTACAAGAGGAACGTGTTTTGTATTCCAGTTTTCCCACAATTTAACTTACTGGATTCATTGGCCTAAATTTTCAGTGGCCTTAAGGTGGCTTCTTATATTGCAGGTGTAGTTTTTGTTCCTGTGTCTTATCTGACAAAATATGTCAAGCCCAGAAACTTGTATTTGTGAGTTAAAGCTAAATTTGTTTGTATAACAACAGCACTTAATTTACACCTGCAAAAATATGCACCTTAAAAATTGCCCACAGTTTCAGTGGCTGATTTGAAAATGTGGCCATTTATATTATTTTGGAGAGGGGAAATATCAACAGAAAAGATATTTTTGGTTGGTTTTAACAAGCAAGCAATTAAATCTGAATGCTTAGTTCACTTAGTACATTCAGAGGCCAGGACATTCAACAACAGTCTAGTGTTTATTTCTACCTTAAGAGGGAAATACATATGTAGGTGTGCTTCTTATCAGCAGAGTCCTTGCTGGCTGCAACCTTTCAGGAGCTCTGTTTACACTTCAGGTTCCTCTTTTGCAAGAACAGATTCATTTACTCAGCATGGAATTTATTTAACTCACTGAGCATTTTAGAGTGATAACAAACATGTATATGCTTACAGGGTCCTTTTAAGACCGATGAATGGAATGAAGCTCAATCATTAACTGAACATTCAACTCCAGAGTAAAAACAAAAGATATTTAAAGGGCATTGAGACTAGGTAGGAAATGTGGAAGTAATTCCACATCAGCCAATTTTTGTTTGTTCAAACAACAAGCAAAATACATATTCAAGAACTTTATCCAGGGCTTTGTGCAACCAAACAGCCTTTAGCTAAGATTCATGTCTTCCCAAGCTGTGTAGCCTTACACGTTGTTTTTGAGTCTAAGCATATGTTCCCCATTTTGACTTTAAATACTGACTTGCCCAATACTGTTGCTCAGGACAATTCTTGTGTGTACTGACAGCCATGGAATTGGAATTTACAGCCAAGAAAAGGCACAAACATTTTCCTTCTGTGTTGCCTGACCCGGGTCTCAGAATTCGGTCAGAAGGCAATATTGATAGGAAATTCCTCACGCTTGATGAACACGCAGGTTTCTAGGGTGAATGAAACTGCTTCAGCTTAATAGGTTATAAAAGCAGGACTCAGAAGTATACACAGTTACTCCACCAGGTAACAATTGCACGTAGCCTCTTAATATTCCATGCTAGAGACTGGACTAAACCAAAACCCCAAAACTAAACACCCTGACTTGTATAGGAGTTAAGCTGGCAGCTAATACATCAATCTAGATGTAATTTTCACAAGTAGCTTCTTCCTTTAAAATGGGCCAATCAGAATCTTGAACATTTTCAAAGTTAGGTCACATCAGAAATCCAAACCTGGATGCAGGTTCAGATTTCATAAATAGCCGGTGTCCTTACAGCAGGCTAATCCAGAGCTCCTTGACATTTGAGGTGTTTGAAAAAAGGATGATTTTGAGGCCTGTAGTATGAGCCCACCATAACTGCATAAACAGGTTCAGACTGAAAGAGGAGAAAGGTAAAAAACCTTACCTACATTTAGGGTGGCAGGCAGAAAGAAGGGAGCTCTTAGCTTGTGTAGTCAGGTCCCATTTTGGGATTACAAGTAGGCTGACCCCAAATGAACAACACTTCAAGAGCCTGGTTTGCTCAGGATCTTGTTCAAAATTTTCTTTATACATCTTTCATCCCCAGAGCTGGATTAACACTTTGGCAAATTAGGCATATGCCTAGGGCCCTATGTGAAGAAGGGGCACAGTTGTGCTTATTTTACATATTATAATTATTTAGTGAAAAAAGTGGGGACCCACGAGTTTGTTTGCCTAGGGCCCACTAAAGGGTTAATCCAGCCCTGTTCATCCTAATCCTTCTTTCCACCTCTTCCATTAGGACGCTGACATGCAGTCTAGCTGTCAATGGTATAAAGCCATTGAGTTATGAACAGGAAGAGAATACAAGGAAACTGGGCTGCTAAGGGAATACTAATTGGGAATGGGAAAACCTGCCTGGCCACCAGGGACTTTAGATCAGGTCCTCGAACTGCCAGTTTTGATAAGATTACCATTTTTTGGCAAAATGGTTTGGAACACTTTCCAGATCTCTGAGTGGGTATTCTTAGTCGGTATTCTCTTGGCAGCTCATGAATGGCAAAGATAAACATTTGATTGGGTAATGCATTTTCATTGTTGCTTTGTAGGGGACAGTTACACAATCAAATGAACCCTAATTTAGGACACTAGGCCTCTGCAGATGTAGCTTTTTCAGTCCATTGTACCCTTTTTAGCAATACAGTTTCTCTTTTGTGCTATAAGCCAACTGAGTTTGTTCTTCTGAGTGGATAAGACCTACTGTTTTGGGTCATGTTTGTATCTGGCACATCCACTGGCTTTAGTTTAGTTACACCAGTGATGAACTTGGTCCATCAAGTTGCACAGAGCTGGAATATGTCATGAGCTCAAGGGTGGGGGGCTGCAGAAGTGGTTATGGTTGAAAAAAATGAGGAATTTACTTTTTATGAATAAACATCACATAAAATCACCATACACAATGCATAAGACATTGATTCATTTAGCTCTTCCTTAATTTTGTCTTTGAGCAGAAGCATTTCTTTACATTACAGCATGAATTTAAGTTTCATGCATTGCTCATTTCCAGCCTTTTTTCCCTCACTTGAAGATTAACCTAGAATTTAATAAACATCTAATAGAACACCTGCTTCTTTGTTGTTTTCTTGGAGAAAACTCCCCTTACATATTTCTTAATTATAGACAAAATGCTTTACTTACATAATAGTTATTAACACACAAGATCTTTTAACTGTCTTTCTGTGAGTGGAGAGAGACAATTTCTCTTGCATTATTTCTACAGAAACCACTTCCAGAAGGTAGTAATTTGGAGAATAGTTTTGCATAACGGGTGCTCAAACTTTGACCAGCTACATGGCAATCTATGTCTATACTTTGCACTGCAGTATACCGTAGAGATATCTAAGCCAAATCCAAATGAGCTCATTTGGGTACAGGAAGCAAGTGAAATGTGCATAACTCTGAACAGTATAATTTTCCCTGCTTCTCAGTTTGCGTGGGCCCTTGTGCTACCATGGCTAGATGTCTTCTGGTACCTGGTACTAGGTACTTGGTTAGAGCTAGCTTGTGTATCTCTTTGCCACACACTACTTTGTATATGTACCCTGAGAGATGCCTTGGTAGCTCATTTGCATACAGTGGAGCAAATTCAGTATGGAGGTGTGGCTTGCCGACATTCAAGGTCCTAGCATGCACTGCTCCATTTTGAGTAGGGAAGGAACCAAGTACAAAGGTCATATCTCAACTTGGAACCCACATTTTCTAAGTTCAGGTGTAGTATTGGATCTCGAGTTTTGACCGGTACCATCAAAGAGCTTGGGGTCAGGCAGTGATCCGGTCCCCAGAGAAGAGAGGGGTTGGAAGTGGGATTTTATTATTTATTTATTCATTTTTTAGATATATATCCCACCTCTCCGATAAGCTTAGAGCAGGTTTAGTGAGGTCTCCTCTCTGTTCGGTAGGAGACCACCTTAAATAAGATGCAGAATTGTGTGCTGGGGCCTGCAGTGTCCATGGGCCATACCTCCGCATTATGGAAGAGGGAAGGCTTTAGCTGCATGATGACCATTACAGTCTTGCACACTCCAAAACAAGGATTTGTTAATAGTATAATATCCTTCATGGAAATATTGCCCTTGGGGAGTGATGCATTGAGAAGTGAAGCATCTGGAGTGATGGCTAGTTGGTAGACCCAGTAGGTAGATAAGACTGGAATATAATTTAATACCTTCACACCTCTAATCAGAAGTAGCAAAATTTAGCATATGAAAGTCAAGCAAACAAAAAAAAATTGAAAAATCTCAGGAATCAGCACTCTGATCATTCATTTTTAAAATAACATAGATTGTAGAAGACTTACTTATATGATTTCAATTACACTGTCATGACAGTCTTATTATTACTTTTCTTACACTGGACATTGGGTAACAGAAACCAAAAGAATTTGACAGACCTATAAGGCACAATAAAAAAAGAAAAATAATCATTAACTTTTTTGTAGGATAGATTATATCTATATCTATATATCTGCTTACTTTAAGTGTCAGACAGGCCTGACTGAAGCCACCTCTGCACAGACCTGTAACTGAAACAAATTCATTATCTGTGGCAAATAAAAAAGGCCCTATCTTACAAACACATAAGCACAGGTATAATTTTTTTTGTGTGAGCCATTGCAATGACATCTAAAGGAGTAAAGGCACATGTGTGCTTCAATGTTTGTAAGGCTGGGTGCATGGGATTTCCAAGAGTGCTCACCATTCACCTGACTCTGCTCTATTGAAGGCAATGGAGTTTAACATTACACCACTATTTTACAAGTTTTAACACTGACTTCAATGAGGGTAAAATTAGGTCAAATAGTGAGAACCCTTGGAAATCTCTCCCCTACAGGTACAGTACACATAAAACCAGTTGGTATGTGGTTAAATATATTAAAAAGTGTATTATACTTTTATAAGAACATGAAAAGGTTACCAGCTAACCACACAATACATATCTATTGTCTGCATATCCAAAATACAGCTTTGTTGCTTAACCAGCAATGTATTCTATTAAAAAAAAAAAAATTATTATTTTTAAAAATTAGAATAACCAGTTTACAACAATTATAAAAAATATAGCAAGCTTGTTGATTTTTCCCCTCTATTTTGATTCCCCCTAAATCTTTTTTATTTTTTAAATGATCTCTCCTTTAGTTTGTAGTGAGTTTTGTTGAATAATACCGTAAGTAGCCACAGGAATGTATGATGACACGCTGTTGGATGTGCAGTTCTCTAACTGATCTTGCTTGCTTAGCCCTTAGATTTTGAAGGTGAATTCTTACCAAAAGAATGTTTGTATTCGTAAAAGAAAATGGTGCCTCCCCACACATGGGCAAAATTAAAAACACACATAAACAACCATTATCATTAGCTCACAAACATATGCTAAAGACCATCTACTATATATTATTTTATAGCTTTTCCAAATGTAGTTTAGTTAACATTTTAGAAATATTATATTATTTCTAAATCCATGTGCCTGTTTAAACTTCATTATCTCAAATGATACTGACGGAATGTCATGAAACAGTATCATATAATACATACAGACATTATTTTGATGCAATAAACATGTGATTTTTAAGACTATCTTAACAAACACACATGTTTATTCTTTGCTAAAACATGTTTCTGCAAGTGCCACACCTATTTTTTACAAGTTCTCAGTCACTTGGTTCAAAAGATCTTCCTGAAAAATATTTCCCAAAATCTTGTCCAAACAAAATCTCAAACTATTTTGATACAGCTATTTTTTTCATAGCAAGCACCTGAATTCCCAAATTTTGCCTAATTGTGAAACATGGGTAGGGCACTGAAACATGCATTTTTATATTTTTGCTCCTTATGAACCAGATAACACATGAGATGCAATGGAAATTTCCATAAATGGCAATTTTTAATTTTACTCTCTTGAAGCATGGAAGTGAATGGTTGCTAGATTTGCCAACACACTGGTATTGGTAGAGATTGCATCTTATGTGGAGTGTATCTGGTGTTTTATTATTTGTTTTATAGTGTCATTTCAATGTAATGTGCTGTTCTTTGTGTCTTTGTTGTCTCTTTTTTTTCTTTGTCCCCCCAACAGCATTTTGTCCCGCACAGGGAAGAAGGAGAATCAAGATGCCTCCAATTTGACAGTGCCCATGACCATGTGTCTTTTTCCTGTGCCATTCCCACTCACCCCATCTCTAAGACCACAGGTCAGTTCCATCAACCCTACTGTTACTCGCTCCCTCCTTTACAGCGTCCTGCGAGATGCTCCTTCTGAACGTGGCCAGCAAAGTCGTGATGCTCAGTTATCAGACTACCCATCATTGGACTATCAAGGACTTTACGTGACACTGGTGACTCTACTGGATCTAGTTCCCTTGCTACAACATGGTCAGCATGGTAAGCAGGTTTTTGAATCCTTATCGTACATTTAAATATATTGTTTTGCATTGCTGAGTGGGTAGGTAAATAAGGTAATAGAATTGGGCTTAAAATAGCCTGGATTAAGAACCTGAATCTGCTGAGATGTGTAGATTCAGGTTTTTGTTTTGATTCCCTTAAAAGGGTAAGGAATGTATATATAATGTAGATCTGGTTATTTGTAAAATATGGATTTTGAAACTTATTACTGTTCAAGGATGTGTGTGTTAGGATGGACTGTAAGTAAAGTAATAGAGATGGGCCTAACTTGTTATAGAATTTGAATTGGTTGCGGGGTGGCGGGAGTGTTAGATCAAGGATTTTAGCTTGATTCCCTTCAAAGGCCTATTTGAAAAAGTGCATCTGGCTTTCTGCTTGAAGTGTCAAGCCTGCTAATATTCATAGATGTTCAGATCCAGGGTTATGGTGCAGGCCCATCTCTGAATCAAATGTTGTGTAGGTTTGCTTCTAAATTTTAATGGTATTTCAACAGTATTACAGAGTTGTTTGAAAAGTCCCTGGAACGTTTATAAGGATTTTTTGTATAGTGCTTTGAATCAATTCATCACAAAAGTTCTGTGATTGAGTGACATGTTGCTATTAATTGCTGTAGTTAGTCAGTTCCTCCCAGTGTGGAGTTTTGTAATCTGTGGTTATACTTGCTAAAAAGCAGAAGCCCTGTTTTTCCTGTCTTCTTATATCCACCATGATATCAGTGAGTATTAATTTTCCACTGAGACAGAGAATACTCATCCCCAGGCTTCTAAGTCCTCGAAAAAATGCAAATGTAATTTTTCAAGAAAGATTTTCCTTTTGAATTTAGAATTATTTTTGTATGGAGTCTCATGTTTCGATTCCAACACAGTTGTAGAAAGAAATGGTATGATGTATATAAATACAATAAATTAAATTTTGCAATAAAACTTGTGATTTATTCCTTTCTCCAGCTGCTCTAAAGGCGTGTACAGTACCAGAATATTTTAGAGTCCTTTTGGGAAAAAAAAACCCAGTGCTGTAATACTTGTAGCTAGGCAATTGTGTACATTGATCCTGTCACATTTTATAAGCTGGGCCATGTTGGATTTAGGGCCTGGCTGTGTAAGATGCTGAGCATCTACTGCCAGGGAGAGTAATGCCGTATGCTGCAGGATATGACCTTTGCATAGAGGTCATGTAAGGAGCACTGCAGTGGAATACACTGATAACTGTTAGACATGACATAGCATTTTTCATCTGTAGACTTCAAATGCTTTACAAAGGTGGGTATAATTATCCCCATTTCACAGATGGGGAACAGGCTGTCTAAGTGACTTGCTGAATGTCATAGGGTGAGTCAGTAACAAATCAGCAGTGAATACCCATGTGTTGCAGCAGCTGCTGTTTAGGATACACAGGAGTCTTCAGACTGGATCAAACCTCAGGTCCATCGAGTCTAGTCTTCTCTCTCTAACAGTTGTCAGCACCAAGTGTTTCAGAAATGTGCAACAACCAACCAGAGGTGGTTGTGGGATAATATGTCCCCTCCATAAGTCTTCTTCTGATCTCTAGTACTTAGATATTGGCTTGCACCTGGGTGTACAAGGTCACATTTTCCTTTCAACAATTTTGTTTTATTTAACTATAACAATTCTGCATACTCTGAATACCCCAGTACATATCCAATCCTTTTTAATTCTTGGCAATTCTTGGCCTCAGTGACTTCATGTGGAAAATAGGTTCCGTGGTTTAATCCCACTTTGTGTGAAAAATACAGTTGCACTTTTCTCTCTGAGCCAGGGTAAGACCAGCATCTCAGCCATTGAAAGACTTTATATTTAGATATGAGGTTCTGATTTCCTCTGGCTTTAAAGATCCTTTTTATAAAAACAGTTCAAAGCACTGACCGCATTCTAACTCTGATAATTACATTCTCCCTCCCGAAATACGCACCTCCATCCAGACTGATGTGCTGGTTTTACTGGGTATACTGTTCATCTTCCATTTAAGCTGTTGCTGTCTGATGTTAAAACAGCTGCAACTTTCCACCTTGGAAGAGATGTCCTTAAAATGAGGGTGAAGTTGTTCCTGTGTGTTTTCCATCTATTATGTTGCAAAGGCAGTTTGGCATAACTTAAATGTAAGCTATTATGATAGTTTTATAAACAGTTCATAAAGTTCATGAGAAGTATGTCCTTGTGTTTTTATTCTAATATACTGATGCTCAGTTTATTTCCTTTTATTTGACAGATCTTGGACAGTCAATTTTTTACACAACCACATGTTTACTTCCTTTCCTAAATGATGATATTTTGAGTACTTTGCCCTATACAATGATTTCGACTTTAGCCACCTTTCCTCCATTTCTGCACAAGGATATTATAGAATATCTCAGCACATCCTTTCTGCCTATGGCTATATGTAAGTGGAACTCGTTCATATTATGTTATATTTCAGAAAGAAGATTAGATTATCATAATAATATTGGATCATAATTATCCATATTTGATTTGCCATGGAAATGTAATGGGTGTTAATCTACTTGCTGCACATGCAAAAATAATTCAATGTGACTATTTTTGTCAGGGGAAATATAGTGAATTTTTCTTGACTTTACTTATGCTGTGCTATTGCTTTACTTTTGCATTTAAAGGGTGAAATTAAACATCTTAAAGCAATATACTACATACACAATGACAGAACTCCAATTGGGAAGAGTGGGAGTCCAGAAAATTAAACAAATGTACAATATGTTGTTTAAAATTGTAGATTCGATGGCAGTATGTTTAACGTTTGCATTGTGACTAAATTTTGCCTTGGAATGCCCATGAATGACTTCTGTCAGTATTACAGTATTGACAGAACTTGGATCTATCTATCTATCTATCTATCTTGTACTAAATAATCCTGCATGCCAGTGAAATCTGTTCTAACTGTAATCACCAGGAATGAATCTGACAGATGGCTGTTTATCCTTTAAAGTATTTTATTGTATAAAGCCCAGCTACTTACAGGCAGGGCTAAGGACCATCCAAAGGACCAGCTATATCTCCAGCATTCATTTATATACCCGATAAATGCTTGATGACTTTTCAATAATTTTTGTGAATTTTCTATGTATTTTTTTCATGTTTCATAGATTTGGGGATCAATGACTATAGTAACAATAATTTACACCAGAAACAGAAAGAGATCCCATCTCTTTTCTGCACAATGGACTTTTATTTAATGATACAAACTACATATGCATTTGATTCTATACTATGGGGTATATGGAAACAAGTATGGTCTAGATTCTCAGGAGGTCTGTCCTCTGCTATTCCAGGCTGTGTTAGATCTTTGTGGTGGTATTTTAAGCAAGTCTGTATTTTTCAGTTTCCATAGCTGTAAAATGAGTACAGTAATATTCCCATTGTTGTGTATTATGAAGCTTAAATCAATAATGTTTTCTAAGATTTTTTTGGCTTCTTGGATGGAAGGTCCCATAGAAGTACAAGTATTTTTTATTTTATTTATGAATATATAATATTTTCATTGTGGAGAAAAGAACATTTTTCACTATGCCCTTTAGTGCCCAATCTTGTCATCTATTAAAAATGCATCTAATGTAGCTCCTTTTATAGACTACTCTTCAAATGCTACATTTTCTCAATTATCTGAAACAGTTCTGCAAACAATGCATTTGGTTAAATTCTCCATTTAACTAAATGGGTGCAATCAGCTATTGACCTCAGTTGAAATTACACCTGTGAAACTAACAGCAATATTTGGCCCATTGTCTTTTTTTCAAATAACTTTGGTTAAATTGCTGTATAAACTGTCTATGTCTCTTTCTATTTTGTTCCTAATATTGCATGCTACTTTCTCTGTGTAGACTGTATTCTAAATGCTAGCCTGTATTCAGAACTGCTGCTGCTGTGTGTACTTTGCAATCTAAGTTCCCACAAATAGATTGGGCTACAATAATTTGGGGATTGGTTTGAGCAGTGCCTAATTAGGAAACTGACTTGGCAGATACTAGTTCCAGCGGAACAGTAATTAAATTGGAGGTAATACTCTTGTGGCATGTATACTCAGGGGATTTAATTATATTTATTATGTGAGTTCTCCAGTCTGTGGGCCTGCACCTCTATAGTAGAGCTGTGAACTATTTCACAGTCTCTCTGCTATTGACCTTCACTGGCTTAAGTACCTCCTAACACCAAAAAAAGACTTTCACAACAGACCTTTCCCAGAATACTGATAACCACTTTCTCAGCAGTGGTTAGATCAGTGGTTCTCAACCTCTTTGGTCTCGAGGCACCCCTCACTGGACTTGAGAACCCCTCCATAACTTTTATGAGTTGAGTGGCACTCAACTTCAAAAACTAATTAATATATTACACTGCTTATGGCCTTGCTGGGAAGTGGGGGCAGGGGCTCTTTCAGTCAGGGACAAGCCTGAGTCGGTGTTTATCTGCTTATCTTATCTGCTTATCTCCTCACATCTTCCCTTGAAGTTATGATTTTCCTCTGGCTGTTCCAGCATACCACCCTTCAAAGGATCTGGCATCACCCTGGTTGAGAATCACTGGTGTAGACAAACCAGAGCAGCTTGAACTTTTGCCTGGTCCAGTTAGGCTTTGCCTATTAGGATTAAATTCCTAGTTTCCAGTGTTTTAAAATACAGTTGAGATCAGTGTCCTGGCACAGTTCTACATACTAGTGAGGAATGGGAGTTTTGGTCTGAAATCAGTGTTTAAATTCATGATGCTAGTACCTGAGAGAGCAATCTAATATAGACCAATAACCAACATACTTCATCAATTCCATCCAGGCCTCCACAGCAGCCTTCCCATTTCCCATCCTCTTTATAACCATACTCCAGGTGTTTGAAGACTTTGATCAAATCCAGTTCCTTGTTTTGAGACTATATAATCTCACTTCTTTTCACCTTTCTCTGTGTGTCATATTTCCTAGACATCTAGTCATATTTGTTGTTGTCTGCTGGACTCTTCAAGTTTGTCTGCTCTTTTTTGAAGTGTGGTGTCTCAAATTGAACACAGTACTTCAGGTGAGGCTTCACCAGTGCTGAACAGAGCAGAAGAATTACTTCCCTTGGCTTGCAAGTCACAGTCCTGTGAATACAACCTGCTGTGTTATTGGCCTTTTTTGTACTAAGAATATTGCAAAATATTGACTCAAATGTTGACTTATATTCAGCTTATGGTCCAGTGGAATCTCCAAATCCTTTTCTGCAGTACTGCAGCCTAGGCAGTTATTCCCCAGTTTGTTCCTGTGCATTTGATTATCTCATCCGAAGTGCAGAACAAGTGCAAAAGCCTAATTAATTAGTTTTTGACCATTATTTCAGGTTATCAAGGTCATTCTGAATCCTAATTCTTCATTTTAAAAAACATACATGTATCCCAATGAATTTTGTTTGCACTAGTCAGAAGCTAAATCATGTGAAGTTACTGTCTTATTTTCCTTAATAGACACTAAGAAATGTTTTTTGCTTTCTTTGAAGTGGGATCCTCAAAGAGAGAAGGAGTACCTGCTCATGTCAATCTATCTGCATCTTCAATGCTAATGATTGCTATGCAGTACACAACAAACCCTGGTACGGATAATTGTGGCCCATTATTTGTAACTCTCTCTCTCTCAAAGTATGAGTCATAAAATATTATGTCAAACCCAGCCACCTGAAAGTACAGACGATGGGATATAAGCTTAAAAAGGGATTAAAAATAGTTCTTTTGGATAAAACTGGCAGTTCTTAGCCTAGTGCTCATGAATAGTCATTATGCAGATAAAGGATAGAGACACAAAAGCAGGACTGGAGCACAACGTAGCTGTTAAACTAGTCCTGCTTATCAGGAAATGGCTGTTAAGCTAGGAATGGATTTACAATATCAGTATTTAGTAACAGTTAGTACACACTGGTTGCAACTACACATGCAATTAGAATGGAGATATAAACTCCAGTGAAATTCGTGCTGGAGTTTATTGCTCCTGGGCACAGCGTTTGTATGTGCACTTGAGACCGCAGCACACTGAGCTGGGGCAGAGCAGCCCCAGCTGGCATGGGGCCCTGGGGCCCAGCCTGCTAGCCCAGGGCTGCTCTGCCCCAGCAAAATGTGCTGCAGAGGGGCTGGCTAGTGCTTCAGTGGGGAGGTAGCCAGCAGGCAGCCCTCACACAGTAGCACCCTCATGCCCCAGTCAGCCGTGTCACTGTCTACATGTGCATTTCACTGCACATAACTACTCCACTGTAGGCTAGTACTTGTCCTAGACAGTACTAGCCTACAGTGGAGTTAATTAGTTTACTGTGGCTGAATAGTGTCACACATGTAGATGGTGATGCTTTACTCCAAAGCTAATTAGTCTACTCCACAGTAAAGTGCATGTATAGATACGTCCACTAATGTCATAATCAAATATAAGATGGACATTGTTTTATTGTCTCCTATACTGATGCCTGTACTATTGAAGTCACACTGACGCCATTTTTTACAGACCCAGAAACTAGCTATGCTCAATTTAATTGTATTTAAGTATCCAACAGCAAACTCCATTTTTTCTTACATTGGAGCAACTCCAGTGAAGTCAGTAAGGTCACATGACTATCAAGTGAAGACATTTGACCCAGGGTTGTTGACTGTCTTCATATACACACCTATTTCCCATTCTGTTTATGTCCTTAGTTGTTTAGATTCTGAAAAACACCCATCCAGCATGAGCAAAGGGAAAGTAATGAATGTTGCGTAAAAGTAGGCGACTACTTAAAACCCCTCCACCAGAAATCACATATGAATTGGAATCTTGTGTGAAATATTTTGCTGTTGATTCCCATTTTCCTGCTCTAATCACAGTACAGTTATTGGAGAGGTGAACTTGGCCCTGAATATTTACATAATGCTGTGTAAACTGATAGATAGTCCCAAATTCAGACATAGGCAAATGGAAATCCTCCATCTCTGTGCAAAGTGTGAGACCCAATATTTGTTTTACTAGTAATTCTGAACATTTACCTATATTCTTCAGCAAACAGCTGGTATTCTTATCTTGTTGTTAGATAATCTTATAGATAATCTTATCTGATTGTTGTTTCTCCTTTCTGATTCCAGAGTAATGATCTATTAGCACATAAATCGCTTTTTAAAAACCAATTAAATATAATGTAAAATATTGAATTTACAGGGAAAGTAAAACCCAATTAGCTCAGTGCAACACAAGCCATTTCTTTGCCTCGAGCTTCCATTTCAGTGTCATATCTGTCCTGTCTTTTCTCTCTCAGTGTATCACTGCCAGTTACTGGAATGCCTCATGAAACATAAGCAAGAAGTATGGAAAGTAAGTTCGTGATCAAATGTGCTTTGCAGGAACAGTTTTGTTTATACAGTAATGAAAAGTAGGTGGTTTGAAAATGGGAGTTACTGTAAGCCAGGATGCCAGAAGGAGAGATGCTGATAGTCAATTCTGGTGCTCAAGTCTGAATTTATTGATACAGATTCATCCTTAGAGATTGGGGCATGGTTCCTGAATTCTGTCTGAATGTGGCCCAAGTTAGCAGAAATGTCACAAGGACCAGTGATTTTATCAGTTTATATTGGACTGAGCTTTAATGAGGACAGTTTTTGTGTGTTCTTGGGTTGAACCGAATCTGGATGTAGTGTTGGTTCAAATGCCATCTTTTCACTCCCTATCTAGACAGAAGGCTTAATTTTTATGTTGTATATATTATATGAGGGGTGGTGGTACCCTGGGTCCCAGCTGGGATCAAAGCTCTAAAGTGCTTTATATACACACCAGTAAAGTTTCCTATATAATCTACCCTTGTGAGTTGACAGCTAATGATAGACAGATAATACAATTTGGGCATTTTAATATATGTATGTACATTTTCAACATGTATACTGTTATGAAATAACTCTAATCAGATTGCACATGTCTTTCCTTAGGATTTGCTGTATGTTATAGCCTATGGCCCTTCCCAAGTAAAACCTCCAGCTGTACAAATGCTATTCCACTACTGGCCCAACTTAAAACCACCTGGGGCAATAAGTGAGTACAGAGGACTGCAGTACACAGGTAAGTACATAACTGTATAAATCCAAACTCATAAAACAAACCCAATTCCTCTATGTTTTCTTCAGAGGTTATGCTTTCTAAGATTCTTAACATTGTTGAGGCTCTCCTCTGGCCACTCTCACTTCTTTTATAAAGTGTGCTGCCCAAAACTAGACATAGGATTTCAACTGAGGCTTCACTAGCACTGATCAGAACAAACAGATCATGTCCCCTGTCTTACACATGGATACTCCTGTTAGTGTGTGCCAGAAAGAGATTTGTCTTCTTTGCAACAAGATTACAATGTTGATGTTGGGGCATTTGAAATTGGAACTTGTGGCTGGCTCCAAACCGTCCCACTTGACCTCATCTCTGGCATTAGCATATTGCCCCTCCCTTTACATAGTCCCGTCCATTTTATTTGTGTCAGGTTATTATTGATTTTGCATAATTCTGGCGTGCATACTGCTAGTCTATGTGTATAATAGCCCATGGTGTTGATTGCTAGTCTATGTATATAATAGCCTATGAGTTTAGTTCACTACATTATTATATTTTAAATTATGCAGCTCACTTAGGCTAATCTCAGGAAACAAATGTGATTTACCATGTGTTTTACAGACAGAAGTCTCATCCTTTTCTGCAGTTCTCTTCTGGGGTGGGAATCAAGTGAAGGGGTGAACAGTCTTGGGATGAGTGTGTCTTACTCCTTCCATATATATATATCTTCAGGGATCTTGATTTTCTCTGATTTAAAAAAAATCCCCAATTTTCAGTTAAAAAAGTAACCCCAAATCCACATTTTTCCATGATTTAAATGAAACACCACTAATATATATATATAGGCATGTCATTTAAATCATGGAAAAATGTGGATTTGGGGTTACTTTTTTAACTGAAAATTGGGGATTTTTTAAAATCAGAGAAAACCAGTATCCCTGCATCATCATATAGTGTTGATCATGCTGCTGATGCTTCTTAGGGAAAAGGTTGTGTCTTCCTTTTTGCTTGTACAGCACTTAGTATAGTAGGGCCCCAATTCTGGTTGGAGCCTTTAGGCACTAACTTAAATAATAGATGTGAACATCATTTGTTTGTTTGTTAATCAATTGTGTTTTGGTCTTGCAGCATGGAATCCCATCCACTGCCAGCACATTGAATGCCATAATGCTATTAACAAACCAGCCGTAAAGGTACTGTCATTTCCACAAGGCCCTAGTGGCAAGAAGTGGCCAGTGGTGTCCCACAGGGGTCCGTGCTTGGTCCAGTGCTTTTCAATATCAATGATTAGCAATGATTTGGATGTGGGGGTGAAGAGCTCACTGGCTAGGTTCGCAGATGACACCTAGTTATGGGGGAGCATGGTCACACTTGACAACAGGCTGCAGATACAGGCAAACCTAGACAGGCTGGCAAGTTGGGCAGATCAGAACCAGATGAAGTTCAACATTGAGAAGTGTAAAGTGCTCCATCTGGGGATGAACAAACCCCAACATACTTACAGGCTCAGTGGCACCAAACTGACTAGTGTCATGACTGAAAGGGACCTAGTGGTAATAATAGACCATAGTATGAACATGAGCTGTCAGTGCGATGCTGTTGCCAGCAGGGCAAACAATACTCTGGCATGCATCAACCGATGCATCTCAAACAAAACCAAGGAAGTGATTCTTTCGCTTTACTCAGCACCGGTGAGACCACAGCTGGAGTACTGTGTCCAGTTCTGGGCACTGCATTTCAACAAGGGTGCAGAAAAGCTTGAGAGAGTCCAGAGAAGAGCCACCCATATGATCAGAAACTTGCAAGGCAAGCCATATAGGAAAAGCTGAGGGACTTGGGCCTCTTCAGCCTAAAAAAGAGAAGGCTCAGAAGGGACTTGGTAGCTGCTTACCACTACATCAGGGGAAAACATCAAGGGCTTGGCGAACAACTGTTCATCAGGGCACCCTTGGGAAAAACCAGGAGTATGGCCACAAACTCCTGGAAGACTGTTTTAGTCTTAACACTAGGAAAAACTTCTTCACAGTCAGGGTGTCCAGACTGTGGAGTAAACTCCCTCCAGAGGTGGTGCAATCATCTACCCTGGAAATCTTCAAGAGGAAACTGGATGGCCACCTTGCTGGGGTCACTTGACTCCAGTTCTCTTCCTGTCTAGTGCAGGGGGCTGGACCCAATGATCTTGCAAGGTCCCTTCTAGCCCCTTACAATCCATGAAGTCTTACGATCTATGAATCTAGCTTTGCCCACTTGAGGGCTTGTAAGCCAAGTGGTGGAAGCTAGGACCACATTTTGCCTCCTATCCCGTGTGAATGTTAGTAAGTAGTGCTTTTATATAACCAGTGCCTGAACTTGGTACAGGAGTTTCTGGCAATTACCCATCTCTTTGATAGTCTACCCTAACTCCTGTTAAATGATACAATCATAGAGAAGTAGGACTGGAAGGGACCTCCATATGTCGTCTAGTCCAACCCCCTGCCTGAAGCAGGATTATCCCTATCCAAACCATCCTATACAAATCCATTGTCTAACCTCTTAGCAAAACTACACAGTCAAGCCTGGCACAAGACATAACACCCTAACCTGCCACAGGTCAGGCACAACAGCCGATGTCCTGCTGCTGTAAATGTTGTTACTATAAGCTCAGGAGATCCCAAGAAGAGGGCCACACTCCCTGCTACAGAGGAAGGGAAAAACTAGCTTGTTTATGGTGTAAAATTCCTTCCTGACCCCAAATATGGCAATCAGTGTGACCGTGAGCAGAGGGGAAAGAACCTTGAGAGAGGAACCTCCAGTTTTAAGTCTCAGCAGGAGCAGTAGCGCACTCATGGCAAAATCCCCAGCCTCAGCTGCAGCCAACACCCAGTGTCTCCCAGGCTTAAAAAAAAATCTCTGACACGTTGCAACAGGGGCGAGAGTCAGGGAGGAAATCCCAGCCCCATGCAGCAGCCAGCAGTCATGGTTCTCCTGAATCTTAGGCTGATGCCCAATGTCTACTGAAGAACTATTCGACCCAACTGTTGTACAGATATTAAAACAATTAAATTAATAAAAAAGACAGTTAATAGATCTTCCTTCTTGGCAAAGTATTCTAGCAGCCTCTAATGGAAAAAGATGTTCACACTGGACTTTGTAGCTCCTAACAATATTCCCCGTCCAGCATACCATGCTCCTACTCAAAACCTTGCTAATCATCCCCAATTATCACTGTCCATCCCCAGAGAAAGGGAACAAGCAAGGATCATTTTATATCTTGAAACTCACCAAATTCAGGCTCTGGCCACTCAGTGAGGAGAGCAGAGGTTCTGGAAATTTCTGTTGCCGAACTGTTGATATGGAGAATCGAGGCCTGTTCTTCCCCTCATACTATACCTGTCAGCGCTGGGCTGGAACTGCTTGTGCTTCTCCATGTGCCCAGGAACAGGACCCTGCTTATTTCAGTGCTGAGAATTGGCTTAGTTGCTCTGCAGAGCTAATTAGACCAGGTGCTGACCCATGCAAATACAGCTCTGCTGTTTCTGTTTGGGTTGTAGTCTGTGTGGAGCAGACTGGCATTGCTCCAGGTGCTACCTAGCACAGTGAGTGAGGCGTATAGACACACCCTTAAACACATGCATAGAGATGAGATTAACATCTAAGGAAAAATAAAACATTTGTCTCAGGGGAAATAAGATGAAGTGCTTGGAAAGACTAAGAAACTATTTAAATGTAATCAGTTAATGCTCAGATGAGACATTACAGTGTCTCCATACTATAGTCCTATTTCTAATTACAGACCTTAATTATGCATTTGCTCAAGTGTGTGTGGTCAGATCTCCCTCTAGTGGCTAATCCACAAGCTTTGCCTCTGGTGCAAGACAATGGGGTTTCTCTTTTAGCTGAGGAGAAAACTGCATGTTGGGAGATGAAGGTCGTTGGCTCTATCTCTGTTACCATGCTTATTTTATACGTATAGTTAACAACTCTGATGATCGGAAGGAAGATACAAGGAATGTATGGATATGTTACAACAGACACCGCTGAGGTCCAGAATTTTACATGACCTTGACCTAAAATACTGGGGCAAATTCTCCTGTATGTAAACCCATGTCTTAGGGAAAAAAAACCTATGGCATGTAACAACTGTGTGCTTAGCAATAGTAATGTAAGGTAAAACATGCCTGTGTTACTGAGTGTAGATCACTCCCATGGACCCAGTCACAGTGAGAACTCAGGAAGTGGACATCTCACTGTCCTTGTGCTGGCTGTTTTGTGACTCTCCTTGCTAGTCATTTGGGGCCTAATATTGATCAGTGCTGAGTGCTTGCTGCAAGATGACTAATGCCCTCAATAATCACTGAAGTCAAAGCGTGTTGAGAGTACATAATACCCTGTAGTACAGGAGGAACCCAACCCTTTTGGCAGACCTGCTACAGATAAAGCACATCACCCACCCTGAGTGCCACTCTGATCCCTTCCCCTGCTTGATCTGCTGCTCTGCCTTCTGCTCCCTGGCCTATCTGGGCTGCCTGTTCCACCTGTGGAATGTGTGCTGCAGGGTGGCCACTCCTGCTATAGCATCACAGATACCTTGTGTTGTTATGAAACAGAGCATGATCATGGAGAATTGACTCCCTTTTGTCTTTCTATGTGTTTCAGATGTGTATTGACCCTTCCTTGTCTGTGGCTTTGGGTGATAAACCTCCCCCACTGTACCTTTGTGAAGAATGCAGCCAGAGGATTGCAGGGTGGGTAAACTGAAAGCAGATCCTAACTAGTCAGTTAAAAACAGCTACATGGAATGAATATACAGCATTGGATTATAAAACCCTCCCTTCTGTTACTCGTGACCCTTCCACAAACAATCCTTTTGAAGTCATTGGAACCAATTGGGGGTAAGATGCCATCTCTGAATAAGTGTCAGCTCTGATTTCAAGTGGAGAATATTTATTTTGAGTTGGCACAGTAGTGAGTCCTGAAGGTAAGATTTGTAAATGATTTGATATTATGGGATGAATTGCTTCCAGTTGTGGAACCCCACTAATCCTTTTGTACAAGAAACAGCATTTGTTTCCACTTCTTACTGGCATTAAAAGCAAGATATAAGGTCCACTCTTACTGAGACATCATTACTTTTATGCAAAATATTCTCTAGTAAATTATGGCTCACCCAGATTTGTCAAATACATGAAAGAAGTACATCCTGAAATGAGTTATCCTCCCTTTTTTAAATTACTTGTTTGGAAGCTCATTAATTTACAAAATCTACCAGTTCTCAAGGGATCTTCCAATCATTAGCACAAATGAATGACGTTAGCTTAGTTCAGAAGATGCACATATTTATTTTTGGCCCTTATTTAACAGACACTTCTGCATCATGCCAGCTGCAAGAGAAAGCAATTAAATTTCACAGAAGCCACCTTGGTTTTGAAGTCATCCTTAATTCAAAGCTGCTAGGGAAAGTAATTAGATTTAATAGAAGCCCTGGCTTCTGAATAGATATACAGAATATGGTGCAGGTACTTTTGGGTTTTTTTCTCCATGCTTATCGAACACTCTTCATTATCATTTTTTGGTCTTAGGGCAAAGAGAACATACTGCATATTCATTTGCTAAATTAACACATTCAAAGTAATATTTGAAAGGCAAGCACATGGTGGACTGACATCAGCACAACAGTAATGTTTAATAAATAAGTCAAAAGAAAAACAGTTGATTGAAAGCAGCCTGCTATTTCTTGTGTTGTTTAAAGAAAATCTATTTTAGAATAACACAGAGCTGCCCATCACAGTCATTTAGATCACTATTTCATTTGCTCAAAAGTAAATAAAAAAGGAATTAATGATATATTTGCATATTTTTAGGGATCACAGTGAGCAGTGGTTGATTGATGTTCTTCTGCCACAAGGTAAGACTCTCTTTAAGGGTGGATAACCCAAAATAATATGAAACACAGTCATTAGTATATTCATATTTTCTCTGTTTTGTGTTATTTGAAATACTGTGTTATACATTAAAGAAAACTACACAGAACCCTAGAAATTAATAATAGTTTGCACTTAACATGTGACTTAACATCTTCAGAGTAATGTGAAGGACCTAATTAGTAGGTCCTTTACACCAGATGTGAGGCAACTAAGGAATATCATGTGGCTCTTTATATATGAGACAGCAGACACCCCAGGAAAGATTTCAAGAGCTGAACATCCTCAGATGGGCCTTGATTTCCAAAAAAGCTCAGCTTCTGCTCTTGGACTGAAGGGAGAGCTGATTTCTTTTGGAAACCTGGCCCAGGACACATCTGAAAATCTAGCCCAAAGATATTAACTAATTTACCCAAAACCACAAAATAATCCCCACAAAACCAGGATTAAAGTGAGGATGTTTCCCAGTCTGTTAGGTCCTGTGAGGTAAAATCCAGATATCCAGATTGGTCTTTCATGTGCTTCCACATCAGGCTTAGCCCCGACTAAAAATTAGCAGATGTCTGGTACCAAGAGCATTCAAAGAAACAAGGCTCTGTAAATAATCAGTGGGAAAAGTTAGGTGCCTCTAAATGGCAAGTCAAGTCTGGACACTGATGGGGGTACCAACAGGAAACACTGAATACAGGGTTGTGCCTGAACTCTTGCCCCTCTTGAACTTGGCAACTGACTCTGGGCAGTATATTGTTTCCTTTAAGTTTGATTCTGGAGCATGGAACCAGCTCCTAATAGAAGGTGCCCAGTGGCAGCACCATCTTCTGTATAACAGCCTACCTCCTAGAGCACTTGCCTGGGAAATGGGAAACTGGGGTTCTTGGGTCTCTCCTAGCCTGACAGGATGCAAATCAACTTCTTCCACCACCCAGCTAAGTGCTCTAAATAACAGGAAATAAAATAAATGAAGTATGGGGGCAGGCACCTTCCACCCTTCCTGTTGAAGCTGCAGTCAAGAATGTAGGAGTCCTTGGGCCACAAGGCGAAAAAGCAAGAAGGAGCCTAGTGGTGAAGGCACACACTTGGGAGGAAAGGGTGATCTGGGTGCATTATTTCTGTGTTTTACCCAATGACTGTCTAGTCTAAAAAGCATTAAGAGCTAAATCCGATTTCACTTTACATAGCACTTACATAGCAACTAACTGCAATTTTTGGCACTTAAACACATTTTGGATTTTATTTTCACCTGCAGCAGCAGGAACAAGAACCTCCCAGTCCAGTGCTTACATTCAGAAGCTACAAAGTTATACTATAATCTGACTTTGATCCCCACTCCCCAGGTCCTCCAAATATGGTCTGTGGACCACTGCTATTCCCTGGTGCCTTTGCTACTAGTTCACAGAAAGAGGGCTGGTTATATACAATGCTAGCCCCTCTTCCATTTTCACAGTGACTAAATCAAGCTAAAATAGATAAAACTGTATTAACTGCCTGAATTAAGTTTTCTGTATAAGCAACTTTTGGAGTTGCTAGAGGGAGATTGTATGTTTGGGAACAAGGAAAGAGCTATCAGTGAGATATCTCCATATTATGAAAATGTTTGAGAGTCCCAGAGGTTGCCCACCTTCCCAATACTAAGGATTATTTCTTATTGTTCATTTTGTGAGTTCCCTACATCCAAGATCCAAGGCACTGTAACACATATTTCCCAAGCAGAACACACTGCAAGGAAGACATACATGGTAGGGTGGGTACAAAGAGCAGCAGGTCCCAATTAAAAAATAATGATGTAATAATGTAAACAGACAGACTTTGAATAAACTAAGTGTATTACAGTCCAAAAGGTCAGGAACAGACAGGGAACAGTTCAGACTCCAAGTATCCATAGGCAGGAGGCATAAACTATTTGTTATTGGACAGTACTCTGGTCAATAAGAGAAACCCAGCTTGCCATCACATAGCCAGTCACAGCCATTGCTTGCTGACTAACTTGCGTTAATTAGCTTCATTGACCAAACTGGCTGACTTTTGTCTAAACAACCCTGACAAGGGCAGGACATAGAACTTCCTCAGTCCCTGGGCTCCTGTTCTGCAGACTCTGCAAATCCTTAAGTCCCAGGACCTTGTCCTTGTCAATGCCTTTCTTTCACTCTCTATCTGAAAATCTTAGACTCATAGAATCATAGAAAAGTAGGACTGGAAGGCTGCAGAGGTCATCTAGTCTTGCCGCATTAAGAGCAGTACAGGTAAATTGTACTAGGTGTCAAGGGCCTTACATAAAAATGAATTAAGACAGAGCTGAGTGCATCCATCCTTGAATCTGGAAACGTGGATCAAGCACGTGATTGGTAGTTCTACATGGTACAATGCAGTGCTGCACAGAGCTACATGAACTGACTGTAAATGCTTTAGCTTGTGTGGAGTCTGCATGGGAAGGCAGCACCATGCAGAGAGATACCTGAGCTAGCTCTGCGCATAGAAGATCCAGAAATGGAGGCAGTACAGATGTATTAGCACAGTGCTGCATCCAGGTTAATAAGTGCTGTTTCTCAGCCATATAACTGTGCTCTATGGACCTCAGTTTACTAGGTCCTAACTTGTTCCAACTAACCTGGCATTGGTGCTGAAGCACTGCATTCTGGGACATGTGTCTGTTGAAAGAGAATCACCTGTGGCTCACATTTAGATGCTCCTGGGCCTTCAGCATATCAGCTGTTTCACCCTGATATTCATTAAAGGTTGCTGGTGGTGAGAAACAGACATTAGGATAGAGAGTGACTATAAACATGAAGAACAGTGGTGAGTAGATTATGGGAGCTGGCTTTGGTCCTTAGGCATGCCAAACTTCCATTGACTTCTCTGGGAGTTTTTGCCTGTAGGATTGGGCCTACTGGCTTAAATACAATTGACTTCAACATGCTGAAGTCAGACACATTTTGGGAAACCTTCCAGAAAGCTGGAGAAAGAATCTATCCCTGGAGACTTGCTTTCTTTTTATCAAACCCATTTCTGTCATGGTTGCCAAAGAAAGAGAAAAGGATGATCCTACTGTGTTGATATTTTGTATACCTTCCCCTTACAGCTGAAATTTCTGCTATATGTCAGAAGAAGGTAAGATGAAGACATTTTTATGATGGGGCATGAATTGGTGTTTTTGTGCGTAACTTCATTCCATTTCCATGTGATACATTTTTTGCCATCCAGAGTGTTTTGTTATGTATCCGTTATCACATTTGTTAAGGATAAATTAAAGTAATTTAGCAAGGACATTTCTTTCTGCTCAAATTCCTGATATCTCACTTGATTTCTAGGTATTTCCATTAAAATAATAAATGTGCAATTGAACTCAGTTGTCTGTCTAATATTATGTATAAAGAAAGATGTAGGGAAGATTTATTTTAAATTTAAACTTGTTGGGTTTTTTTCCTGGGCTCTGCTATGCTAAAGTCCTGCATTAATCAGTCTTTACTTCAGCAATACTCCCATTATAATGAGTACAGTTTTCCCTAAGTAAAGCTTAGGTTATTTGAAAAAAATGCTGTCCAGCTGGCATAAATTGGTGCTGATCCTCTGAAGTCACCAAAGCTCAGCTGACTTACAGTAGCAGAGGACGTGATCTTGTTATGTGAAGTTTACTTCAATTCCAGAGTACAGCTAGGGCAAAGAGAACCTGTAGAGACACAACTATTAAACTTTTAACATATAAGGCAAATGACTTCCTCTTTTTGTATTTCTAGTTTATTTCTAAGAATCAATCTGTCAGGGGAGGCATAGCAGGTGTTCTGAATCAGTGTGTGGGTGGACTGGGATATAAACACAGTAGAGGAGAGCTAAAATTCAGAGGTTGCTGCTGTTAAGTATAGAGATGGGCCCAAGTAAAAAAGTTGGGCTTGTTGGTGGAGATACAGGTTTAGATTAGCCAGGGCGTTCAGGTCTAAGCCTATATCCATCTTTTTTTTAAATTCAGTGATATATACCTTTGTTTGTTGTTTTGGGCTCATCTCTGGTGAATTATGAAACATGCCAACATTTTAGCTCTCTCCATTATGCTGACTTTATTTTTGTCTGCAGTTCCACTTGCAGAAATTTATGGTTTAATGAAATCTGCTGCTTTCAGAACTGTAGCTCACATGTGAGAAGAGCTGTCGTCACCTGCTTTTCAGCAGGCTGTTGTGGCCGCCATGGCAACAGGCCAGTGCGCTACTGCAAAAGATGTCATTCGAACCATCACAGCAGCGAAGTTGGTGCAGCAGCAGAAACCCATCTTTACCAGACTTCGCCTCCCCCTATCAATACACGGGAATGTGGGGCTGAGGAACTAGTTTGTACTGTGGAAGCTGTGATCAGGTAGTGTACCATTTACAAGGCAAGAATGGGCAGATCGTAATCCACATGCAAATCCTCATGTGAACCTGTGTGAGACACAGGGCCATATTCTGATCTTAGCTTCAACAAGTGACTTCACTGAAGCGCTGCTGGTGTCACTGAGATCAAAATCTAGCCCAGGGACTTTGCTGAGAGGTGTGTACATGTGTCTGAGTTGCAGAAGAGCTGGGATTTAATTTTATAACCCTCCAACAACACAACACACAGAGTTGAATGAAATCTAGTGCTTTAAGCTTCCATTAATTGCTGATCTGCTACTGACCTAGCACAGGAAAGCTGAATCATGAACTGTGTTCATATTGTCTTACAGCTTGCTGAAAGAAGCAGAATTCCATGCTGAGCAGAGGGAGTATGAACTCAACCGCAGAAGACAAATGGGCCTCTCCTCTTCCCATCATTCCTTGGACAACACTGACTTTGATAACAAAGATGATGATAAGCATGACCAGCGGCTTCTGAGCCAGTTTGGAATCTGGTTCTTAGTAAGAGTTCCTGGATATTCTCTTTCCTTCTCTCCTCCCTTCTCTCCTCTCCTTTTAGGGTTTGGCCAACACTGTTCTGCCAATAGGCCTTCATATACTAAGCTTTGCCAAGGGGGTTTTGGGCCTCACTCCAGGAAGGCAACTGAGTATGCAGTTAATTGTAAGCAGTAGTCCCATCAGAGCTTAAAATACTGTATATACATGAATAGAAGATGACCCTGATGATCAGGTAACCTCCCAATAATTAGATTCTATATATGGAAAATTTATAAATTTGTTAAAATTTTCCAGGTATAGAATCTAATTATTGGAGGGTTGCCTTCATTTCATTCCCCTCTCACTGCTACATCAAGGAAAATAAATCTGGGGGGTCAGGTAGCCCTTTTGCTCTCTGCTTTCTTCCAGCATTTTCCCCTGGAAGCCCCTTCCCCCTCTCCTTACTGTCAGACCCTGCTCTCCCTAAGCACACACAGGTGGGCACGTCTACACATGCATTTACTCTAGCCTAGATTTATTGTGCAGTAAGCTACCGAAAAGTAAGGGCATGTCTACAAATAGCTCATCACTATGTCTCTGTAGGGCAATGTCACCATAGTGATCATGTATGTCTACATGTGATCACCAGCTACATCACCATAGGGGCGCGCTCCCTGGGTATAGCACTCCATTACGATGATGTAGCAGCAAAATCTACCTGTGTACCATGTGTACAGCACAATAATGGCCCATAGTGTGCCGTGCTTTAGTACTTCCAAAAGGTGCCATAGCAATGTCACTTTACGGCGACAAGTGTAGACATGCCCTAAGGGTTTTTGGGCAGGTGTTTACACATGCGGGGAATAGGGAGACGATTTTCTCCCAGGTCCTAGCAGCCCTGCAATGCATCCCTGCCGCCACTGGGGTGAGCTCCAGGCTCCACCTGGGTGCTAGCCTAAGGGAAGACAGGGAGCACTGGGCCAGGAGACAGCTGTGTCCAGGCTCTGTGGGGCTATCTGCTGCTGGGGCAGGGACAGTGTCCCCCTGCCCCAGCAGCAGGGAGCTTCTGGCTCTGACTCCCCAATAAGAGGCACGGGGCTTGGAAAGAGCTGCAGGGGAGGGTCAGGTTCCAGCCCCCTGCTCTTATCTGCCAGTGGGGCAGTGAGCAGCTAGCTCACTGCTAGCTGCCCCACCAGTGGATCAGGGCAGAGGGTGGGACCTAACCCACCCCTGTAGCTCTTTCCAAGACCCATGCCTTGATCACATGGTCAGAGCATGGGGCTGGGACCTGCCCCTGACCAGGACAGTTCCAAGCCAGCCCCAAGATGCGTGGGCAAGTCTGCATGTGCAGCCCAGAGCTAGCTGGGGACCGCCCCAAATGGGACAGGGGCAAGTTCCATCCAGCTCCAGGCTGCATGGGGAACTGTCCCCATTCAGTGAGGGCTGGGGAGCTTGTTCCCAGCCTGTTCCCAGCCCCTGCTCTGTGATTGTGATCAGGGAGCAGAGGCTGGAAGCTCCCTGCTGCCAGGGCAAGAGAACATTGTCCCTACCTGGGCATGCAGGTTGGGGGCTGGGGAGCTTGTTTTCTGCCCAGCTCCGTGAGCATGGAGCTCGGGTGGGGGGAACAGGCTGGGGAGCTAGTTCCCCTTCCAGCTTTGTGCTTGCAGAGATGGGTGGGGAACAAGCTCCCTAGCCCCCACCAGCGGGGAGCTCCCAGCACTGGCTCCATGACTGCGGGGTTGCTACTGGGAGATGCTTATATCCCAGCCTGAGTTCCATGGTCTTGGGGCTCAGACTGGGAGACCCTAATCTCCCACCTCAAATTTTGCAGTCATGGGGCTTGGGCTGGGAGATAAGCATTTCCCAGCAGCGGCCCCATGACCACAGAGTTCAGGTTGGGATATAAGCATCTCCCAGTAGCAGCCCCTCAGTTGCAGAGCTGGTGCTGGGAGCTCCCTGCTGGCAGAGGCTGGGGAACTTGTTCCCCAATCAGCTCTGCATTTGTGGAGCTGGGTGCGGAACAGGCCCTCCAGCCCCTATTGGGAGGGAGGTCCTGGTGCCAGCTCCATGACCGTGGGGCTGGTGCTTGGAGACCCTTATCTCCTAGTGCCTGCTCCATGACTGCGGGGCCGGTGCTGGGAGATCCTTATGTAGATGCACATGCTTACTTTACAGTAAACTATGCTAATCCTAACTATGCTAATCAGTGACTTGGACGAGGGAGTGAAATGTACTCTGTCCAAGTTTGCAGATGACACAAAGCTATGGGGAGATGTGGACATGCCGGAGGGCAGGGAACAGCTGCAAGCAGATCTGGACAGGTTGGACAAGTGGGCAGAAAACAACAGAATGCAGTTCAACAAGGAGAAATGCAAAGTGCTGCACCTAGGGAGGAAAAATGTCCAGCACACCTACAGCCTAGGGAATGACCTGCTGGGTGGCACGGAAGTGGAAAGGGATCTTGAAGTCCTAGTGGACTCCAAGATGAACATGAGTCGGCAGTGTGACGAAGCCATCAAAAAAGCCAATGGCACTTTATCGTGCATCAGCAGATGCATGACGAATAGGTCCAAGGAGGTGATACTTCCCCCCTCTCGGGCGCTGGTCAGACCGCAGTTGGAGTACTGCGTGCAATTCTGGGCGCCGCACTTCAAGAGGGATGCGGATAACCTGGAGAGGGTCCAGAGAAGGGCCACTCGTATGGTTAAGGGCCTACAGACCAAGCCCTACGAGGAGAGACTAGAGAAACTGGACCTTTTCAGCCTCCGCAAGAGAAGGTTGAGAGGCGACCTTGTGGCTGCCTATAAGTTCATCACGGGGGCACAGAAGGGAATTGGTGAGTATTTATTCACCAAGGCGCCCCCGGAGGTTACAAGAAATAATGGCCACAAGCTAGCAGAGAGCAGATTTAGATTGGACATTAGGAAGAACTTCTTCACAGTTCGAGTGGCCAAGGTCTGGAACGGGCTCCCAAGGGAGGTGGTGCTCTCCCCTACCCTGGGAGTCTTCAAGAGGAGGTTAGATGAGTATCTAGCTGGAGTCATCTAGACCCAGCACTATTTCCTGCTTATGCAGGGGGTCGGACTCGATGATCTATTGAGGTCCCTTCCGACCCTAACATTTATGAATCTATGAATCCGAATTTAAGTATCTCGGGTAGACGTGCCCACTGAGTAGGATATTTGAAAGCAATAACCTTGAAATTAAACATGGCTGTAGTAATTTCCATATGGTACCCATAGACTTAGTATATCCAGGATTGATGCACGTTATCTTTTTTTTTTTTTTTTAAACTACTGCACGTTTTAGCATAAGTATGCCATAAACACACTTTTGAGCAGCACTTTCCCACCTACTTATAAATAGTACAAACTATTTTTTTCTTAAATTAAGAAAAATATCCAGATTCAATGTAGCTCTTTTTTCCTTTCCCCTCTCCTCTCCTCTCCTCTCCTCCCCTTCAAAAAGCATAGTTAAAAATGCATCCTGTTCCTGGAAACACAAAATCTTCTCCAACGTACTCTCTCATTTCTTTTAGGTATTCCACCTTTTACATCTTATCAGTACATGAACCTTTCCCCATCCCCATCCCCTTTATTTATACAACCCAGTTTCCCATGCAACTCTTTTTTTACCTCTTTCTTTCCTTAGGTTCTATCCACAAACATCAGGACCCATTTCTCTTTCTCCCAGACTGTGCACTTTTTCCTCCCTCTCTCTTCCTGATCCCTACAGAGGTATATTTTCACCCTGTATAGACCTAGCTTTAAGCTGTTTGACACACCACTCCACATTTATGAAGACCAGCAAATTTCATACAGTCCACAAGGCATTTTTAAAACAAATTACCACCTTCTGTCTTGTGCAAGCTCAATTTTGTTCTGCTTTTGGCATATCTCCCTATTACACCACTTCAGCTGCCAGCTTGGTGCCTGTTAGAAGGTATAATTGCTTTACACTTCCCCACACCCTTTGTGCAAAAGCACATTCCCACAGCAAGTGCTCATGCATTTCTTTCCTGGTACACATATCCCTTTGGCATTTTGCAGTCCAGTAGAGCTGCCAGCAATGTTGCAGCTCATAAACTGGCAGTATTCTGTGTGTCAGTATCCAGCTTAGCTCTCGGTACTCTTTTAAAAAGTCTTTTTCACACCACAGAGAAAGTAGACAGATAGTGTCTACTTTCTCTGTGGAGAGTTTCCTGATCAGAGCAGTTCTATCTCATTCATGCCCCTTTTGTTGGATCTTGCAATGGTCTTTCATTTCCTCCAGTTATATCTGCTATAAATTATATTGGTTCTGGAAAGCTTCTATTACTGGATACCATTTAGGGGGCTGCCATGCCCGTGGCTGTGTGGTCAGGCATTCTCTTGTTTTTCCCATGTCCTCCATAGTCTTCCTTCCTGACAATGCGTGCTGCTTTGGACTCTGCTCTGACCACCAGTTACAGCACAGGCTTAAGTAAGTGACCGTTATAAACAAGAACACATCTGGGAAGTTTCTCTCCCCCTGTATCTTCTGTCTTTATAAAATGCCCCATGCCATGCTCTCCTGTTGTGACCCCCAGAAGCACACACACATGCTTCTATGTATTGCACAGGCTGTACTCCATGCTGGAGGGAACACCAATCCTGTATGTAAAATTACAGCAAGATCATGGCTTTTAGCAGCTTCACCTTTCCCTCTAGGGTCAGCTTCTGCCAACTCGAGAGTCCCAACTTTTGCTTAACCCTCACAGTAGTTTTCTGTCATGCCTTCTTCCCTTTAAGCTCAGCATTAAAATGTACTCCTAGTACCTGTATCCCTTCTTTTACCACCTTGACCCATATCTCTGACATGTCCCTTACCTCCCCATGTCCCATACCAGTACTATTTGCAATGTTGAGTTTTGCTCCTGCTGCTTTCTTGTAAAGCTGAAATGCTTTATTGCTTCCCTGATGGACCCTTGGTTCCTACATGCCACATGTATGTCAACCATGTATGTGAGGCACTTGGTCTGCTTTCTGCTTCCTCCCAATATTTGAAGGCCTACTACATTGGCATCATTCTGTATTCACTCTACTAGCCATTCTAGTGCACAGATGAAGAGTAATGGAGACAGGGGGCACCCCTGCCTCACCTCATATCTCACTTCCACTGGCTCCATCAGGTGTCCATTTATTAAGACTTGGCTTTTTGCACCTGCATACAGCATCTTTACTCAGTTGAGAAATCCTGCAGGGATCCCCAGCTTTCCCAGTGGTTGCCATAGGAATTCTTGTTTGACACTATCAAAGGCTTTCTCCAGGTCTGTGTTTAATATTGTCACACCGAGGTTTCTTTGCTGTATTGCATGGCATCTCTTAGTTGTATCGTGGTCTCGTAATCCTCCTCCTGGGGACGGTGCATACTTGATCTTCTAGAATTTTCCCAATTACTTCTTTTAGTCTGTTTGCTATTACTTTGACTAGGAGCTTGTAGTCAAAGTTTAACAAAGTTATTAGTCTCCAGTTTCTTATCTGGGTTTTGTCTCCTTTCTTGAAAATCAGGATTACTATTCCTTCTTTCACGCTTTTCAGGGGTCTTCTTTCTCTTTCTCTCATTTTAGATTTCTATCAGGTCTGGTCCCAGTTGGTCCCAGAAAGTTACATAGAATTCTTTTGGTAGTCTATCTTTTCCTTTAAAAATTCCCGTTTTTAAAACCTTCCAGTCTTCTTCCAGGTGGTGTTGGTCTTCTTCTGTTAGCTTCTTTTGCAGTCCTTCCAGACAGATCTGTCTGGCCTCTGGCTCTACCTCTCTGTCTGTATAGTTCCTGGTAGAAATTGTTCGCTATTCACAGTATAGCTCCTTTTGATGTTTGTCCTTCTCCTTTCTCATTCTGGAGGTGCTTTCCCTCCTCTTCTGATCTTGGTAAGGTACACTGTCCACTTTTGCTTTTTCTCCTCCCATTGTGCTCGTGTCAGAAACACTTTTTCCATCCTTGCTCTTTAAAACATTGTTCCAATTCTCCTTTTGTTTCCGTGATTTCTTCTTTCACTTTGTTGGTGTAGTCTTTGCAGTTTCTGTTACAGTTGCACCCTGTGTGCTTCTTTCCTTTTTGCTTATTCTTTTCCTACTCTTATAACATAGTCCTTTGTGCGCTCTTTTACCCATGCCTACCAGTCTCTTACTGTTTCAAAGGACTTTTTTAGTGCTGTCTATCCTATGCAGTTTTTTTTTAGTGATTTCTATCTTATAAATAATTTTTCATACTCTTCTTAGGTGTTCTTTTCTTCCAGTAGCTTGGTGTCTAGCTCCCAGATTCCTTTCCCTTTCTGCATGTGTTTCCCTTTTTCCAGCCTTGCTGTAAGCATGAAGTGGTCTGAGAAGAAAACTAGTGTTGTTTCTGCTTCTCTCTGGCTGTATCCACACGAGTGAGCACATGCCAGTAGTGGTGTCTCAAAGCAGTTTGAGACGCTGTAGGAGGCACGCCATGAACTAAAAAATGTGCCCCATGCTGGAAGTGAATGTGTAGGGGTGAGGGGGACAGCGTGGGAGAGGTGCGTTGCCCATCCATCTGTCCCCTGCGGTGGCAGCAGCAGCAGCAGTGCCTGAGACCCAGGGGCTACATGTGGCACATGGAGCTGGCCTGACCCGCTGGTGTGCACTTTCAGGCAGTACAGGGCTGGCTCCTGCCACCACCTGGGACTCCCAGCATGGCAGGCAGGAACTGTGTGCCATTAGGCCGGCCATCTCCTGCCTCCATGCGTCAGGCACCTGGACGCAGGAGTCCGCTTGGCTCAACGACATGCGGCTCCTGCCTACAGTGCTGGGAGCCCTGGGTAATGGCAAGAGTCAGCCTGGTTGTGGTTGAAGGCTCCCCCCATATGCCACATGTAGCCCTGGGTCTCAGCTGGTGCCATGTGCTGCCAGGGGGCTCTGCTTGCAGTGGGCTATGAGTACCCCAAGGGCCCGTTGCTGGCTGCTGCTGCTGCTGCCAGTTTGGGCTGTGCGTTGTGTGGGGGTGGGTGGGTAAGTGTGTGGTGGGAACCCTCCCCCCCCCCATGAACCCTCCCACAATCCACCCACAAACCCCACACCCCTACCCACAAAACCCACCCTGCTACATACCCATTCACAATCCCGGCACCCACAACTCCCCTATGGACCTCCCCCCCACAATCTCCCCCACCACAAACCCCACACACACACACACACTCCCCCACATCCCTCCACCCCCCTGAAAACCCTACATGCCACCCACAAATCTCACACCCTGCTTGCCCAGGCACCAGACAGGATGGGACCTGCTGGTGGGAGATGCAGCTGCATGAGCCACTGCCACACTGCAGCCCTGCCCTGTACCCACACTGGTGCTGGGGCATGTGGCTCCAGCCTTGCAGGGTTTCAGGTCCCAGGAACCACTTGGGGGGTGAGATGGGCTGGGGGGGAGGGGCGGAGGTGGCAAGCGGGTTGGGTGATGGGTGGGGGGCGGGATTGAGGTGGCAGCAGGGTTTATGGGTGTATGTGATGGGCCAGGGGTGGCAGCAGGTGTGTGTGTGTGTGTGTGTGTGTGTGAGAGAGAGAGAGAGATGGGGGTGTGGGAGTGCTCTGGGTAGGAGGGGCCACCAGAGCTGGCCTTGGAGCCCCCCCTGCCTCGCTAGAGCAGCCTGTGCAGGGGGAGGCTGGCCTGGAAGGGCTCAAATGAGCCCCAGTCAAAGGCTTCCCAGGAACAGCACAGGGATCGCTGGGGCCTGGGCACAGGCACAGGGAGCAGAACAGTAAGGTCTGGCACTGCTCATAGCCACAAAACAGCAGGTGGGACAGCTGCAGCTGGACCCATGTCCTGGTGCTGGGATGGAGTGCGGGGGGCAGGCAGGGGCTGCAGATCAGGAGTTAGAGGGACTGGTGGGGCTGTGGGCTGGGAGTGAGGGGCAAGGGCACAGGCAGGGGCAGGGCACCGCCAAATCAGTGCTGCTTAGTGCCACAAAGCAGCTGCAGGTCCAGCTGCAGCTGTTCCCACATCCTGGTGAGCGAAAGGGGCAGGGGAAGCTCTGATTTTTCAATGATAAAAAACCAAAAGCAAACACCAAAGTGTATAGATATTTAGAATTCATTTTCTTATGATGATAGAGGCACTGGTAGGCTTCCAAGTTGCTTTAAAATTGTAAATATATCAGTAAATCATTGCCCAACTGATTTTTATATATATCTCAATGTTTTATTGATATATAGTGGCATTTCATTTTAATCATGGAAAAACACAGATTTTGGGTATGTTAATGAGAGAATTTGGGTTTTTTAATTGGAGAATTTGTCATTTTTAAACAGGAAACACCAGGACCCCTGTTGGTAAGGCAAGTGGCAGGACCTAGACAGAGGAGCCTGCCCAGGGCCAGCACTGGGGACACAGCTGGAGGGCAGACGAGGTGGCTGACCTTCTGGCCATTTGGGTCCAGGAGGACACGCTTTGACAGTTCAAAGTGGGTCACCACAACAAGCACATTTTCCGGATGATAGCTGCCCAGATTGGCAGAGCAGGAGCACCAGAAGGCATGACAGCAGTGCTGAGTGAAGGCCAACTGTGCAGCCATGGTGTGCTGTCAGCTGGAGCAGAGGTGCAGCTGGCTCTGCTGCAGTGCCTGTACCAGAGCCCAGATGGCCTTGCAGTCCCTGTCAGGGTCTGGCAGGCATGCAGCTATGGGGCCACAGGTCCAAGGGGGCAGATGCTGTTGCAAGTGGCAGCAGCTCACAGCGAGGCAGCAGCCCCTACTACCAGAGTGCTGCAGTGGGTAGAGGGTGCAGGGGGCACTCTAGGTTAGGGCAGTTTCAGCGGTCCAGCTGGCACAAGGGGATAGTGTCCCCAGATACCAACTGGCTGGGTCTCAGAAACTCATGAAGGCAAGCAACTCTGACCTGCTCACCAGGGCAGGTTTTTATACTGCTGGGGCCAGCACAGGTGCTGGCCTGTGCTTGCCTCCACCTCTAGTTCCCCCTGGCTGAAGATCCAGGAGGAGCTTTGCAGGGTCAGTTTGCCCCAAGTAGCACAATTTGTCCCACACCAAAGTGCATGTTCAGGCATGTGTGCTGAGGCACAAATCTCTGGCACAAATTTGTGCCACTGCTACTTGAGCTGCTGCAAGTGCACATGCCTGCATGTGTGGACACACCCTCTGGGCACGTCCAGACGAGCGCGGTTGTGTGGTATGTGGTGCTACAAACATGTTTGCAGCACCACGTACCGCACAGTCTGGTGTTCTCTGCGGTGCAGGGATGCACTGCCTGAGTGTGTGCTGTGCTGGGTTTTTTTTCCTGTGGGTTTTTTTGACCCCTGGATATCCAGGGGTCAAAAACAACTGCAGAAACCCACCCCCAGAGCAATGCATGCTTGGACAGTGTGTGCTGCTGAAAAATGGAGCCAGGACACCTGGAGCCGCACTCTGCTATCAGCCAGGCTCCGCGCAGCAGAATTGCCATGACTGCAGCCCTGGGAGGCCCCCAGGACCCCAGGTAAGGCTGCTGGGGCCAGCCTTCCCTACCCCACCCCTGGGTAACATGCCACATGCCAAAGCGCATGTGGCACAGGCGTTCCCTGGGGACCAGTAGTGATGGTGCAAGGTACACCACTGCTACTTTTCTCTGGGGAACCAAACATACATGCATGTCTGGATGTGCTCTCTTTGTGCAGTGCTTCAATGTCAGGATAAGGTCTATCCGTAAGAAACTTCTCTGTTGCATCTCCTCTTGTGAAGGTAATTTTTGCCACTCTTTCTCCTGTATCCTGCGAGTTGCTGTATGTGATTATTCTGTTTAGGATCTTTGATGACTTGATTTGTCTGTGGTTCCTGCTTGCCTCTCATTCTTTCTGTCCTGTGCTTGTCATACACAGTTGAAATCACCTACTAATACACAAGGTGTTTCACCAGTCATGCTGATCTCCATTTTTTCCAGGAATCTGCACCTCTCCTCTTGATCCACTGGTGCATAGAAATTTGTGATCTCAAATATTTTCTCACTCATGCTATACATTACTTCCAGCATTTTCCTACCCACCACTTCTTTTCTTCTCTTGATCTTGATACGTGGGTTCTTAATTAGCACTGCTACACCTGTTGCTCTGTTAATGTTTGAGCCAGACCAGGTAGATGGCCCCCACTTCCACCATCTCATATTCTATGTAATTTTTTGCTGCTGGTATTTCACATTCTTGTATACAGATAATATCTGCCTTTATCTTGGCTAGATATATTTAAATCATTCTCTATTTGTCCTTATTTAGTACAGCCCGTATGCTTAGAGAAGCTATAGTTAACATTTTGGTTTAAAATTTCATTTTACCTTCATTTATCTGATGTTAGCTTATTTCTTTACAGGCTTTCCTCTGTCTTCTCCTCCTCCTATGCTCCCTTCTCCCCATTTTCATATCTGTTGCTTTCCCAAACTCTTCCACTTCTGACTCTTCTAGAAACTTGTCCACCCACTGCTCCTGACTGGTGAAAATCTATTCTGGGTGGTCAGGGCTTTGTAGCGGGGAGAAACTCAAGGAGGAGAGACTACTGGCAAAGGTGCTTGGCTGGGGCTCTGCTTCTTTCCCCTCTACCCTTCACCTTGGTCGTTTGGTTTTTCCTTCTTTCTCCTTCTTTCTCTGTTTTCTAACTTTTTGCCATTCCATCTCATTTTTCTCCTTGTGTGACCCTCCTCCTTCCTCTGAGCTGCTCTCTTCCCTTAGTTCCTTTTTCAGTGATGCAGTGCTCCCTTTCTCTGCATTTTGTTGCTTTTCTTTCTTCCTGGCTTTTAGCTCTCTGTGGGGAGGTAGGGGTTGGGGTGGGAGGGAAGTCCTTGATAAGAGGAGAGAAATGGGTCCTGATGTTTGTGGATAGAACCTGAGGCTGGAGTCTTGTCTTCCCCTTCCCCTTCTGACTTTCCCTAGCGATCATTATCCTCCTCTTCTGATTCTTCTACCTGCTCCTCAGGCTCCGCATCCTCTTCCACAGGTGCCTCTCATTCCCTTTCCTCCTGCTATTTGTTCTCCTCCTTTCTTTGCTGCCTTGCTCTGTTTGCAAAGGACTGGGGGCAAGGGTGGAACACATGCCCTTCTTCCCCACAGTGGCTGCATCACTTTCCCCTTTTATATCTTTTGCCATGTGGCCCTTCTTCCTACATACTGAGCATATGGTATAGCGGCAGACCAAAGCTAAATGTCCCTCTTCACTGCATTTCCTGCACAGCTTTGGTTGGCTTTCGTAAAACACGAACCATCTGTTCACCCCTAGGGCTATTGCTGGTGGGATTAGAATACACATTTTCTGCATACATTCATCCTTCCCTTTCTCCTGTTTTAGATCCAGAGGTGAAATTAGTGCAAATAAATAAACTTATTTATATTAATAATAAGCTTATTGCTCCCAGGTGCTGTGTCTGCATGTGTGCCTGGGATCACAGCACATTGAGCCAGGTTGGAGCAGCTGCAGCTGGCAGTCTGTCAGCCCAGGGCTTCTCCCTTAGCGCAATGTGCTGCAGAAGGGGTGCTTCAGCATGGGGCTAGATGGCAGGCAACCCTTGCACTGAAGCACCCTTATGCCCCAGACAGCTGGGGCTGCATCTACACATGTGTTGCTGTGGAGCTTTTTGCTCCACAGCAGGATAGTACTTGCATTCACATGTACTATCCTACTGTGGAGTTTATTAGTTTGCTGTGGCCTAATAGTCCTGCACATGCAGACATGCAGACGTGAGACCTTTACTGCACAGCTAATTAGTCAACTGTGAAGTAAACGTCTCATGTAGATGCGTCCACTACCTATAAAAGTGATCCCAGTATTGTTCACGTTCACTTTTCTTCCCATGTAAGAAACTTCTTCTTTCAGATGAATTCCCAGAAATTCTGTGATATTGTTAGTGATAAATATAAAGGGAGCCCTTCTGCATACCAGATCGTATCTTTTTACATCTAATTGCATCTTCATTTGTCTCTGATTTCTACTTCATTGCTTGATGTTTTGACACCATTTCTATCCCAGAAGAATTTCTTTCTTTTTTACGGAATCCCAACTCACTTTTAAATCCATTTCAAAGTTTTAAGAATATGCTTTCAATCCTCCTCCTTGGTTCTGTAAATGTTTGTAACAAACTGTCTCTATCCATATAAATTCATTCACTTCTGGGGTTTGTTTCAAAACTAAAACTAAGCCGTGGCTCATTGTGAAAGTCCATGCATGAATCTGAGCTAATATACTAAGAACTTGGGGGGAGGGTTATTTTCATTAGTCAGATGGATTTGTGCTTTATCAAGTTTTCGTCTAAAAAAAGAGGTGAAATATATTTGACCTAGTTTCACATTCAGATTTGGGATCTTTAAACCTGCAAGTCAGAACGGAAGTCTTGAGGTAAAAACTCAAGTTGACCAAAGCTGACAGAAAGCTTGCATTTTCCACTAACCCCCTCTTTGGTTTACATGGATCTGCCTAGATCACCTCTAATATAATAAATATTCTTTCCTTGTCCACTAGAGCTGAACTTGTCATTTGGAGAAAAAGAGATTAATAAGGGAACATGGTAGCAGTGTTCAAATATTTGAAAGGTTGCTGTGAAGAAGAGGGAGAACAGCTGTTTTCCCTTACCATGAAATTAGGGGTTTAAACTGTAGCAAAGCAGAAACGTCTTAGGTGTAAGAACAGTAGGACAGTGGAACAAGTTGCTCAGGGAAGTTGTGGGGTCTCCTTCACTGTAGGGTTCAAGAAGAGACTGGATAAGTGTTTGTCTGGGGTGGCTTAGGAATAGCATATCCTGCAGTGCTTTGGACTAGATGGCCCATGAGATCCATTCATACTTTATGATTCTGTGAGTCTCAGACTTTTCCAGGGTGTGGAATAAAGAAATGATTCTGTAGTCATCTCCTACCCATTTATAATCAGTTAGGCCCTTTTCCCCTTGTGAGATTGCAGCACATCTCTGGCTTACTCTACAAAGGTGAGGCAGAGACCATCTCTCTTGCCCAGGTCTACCAGGTGTCTGCCTCTATTTCCCTTCATCCTTACCTGCCACGCCTTGTTAAGAAAATTAAAGGGAGGTTATATGTTAAGAAGAGCAAAGAACCACCTGGTGGAAGCCTATCCTCTTTGCAGGGATCCTCCCACCCCTATACCCTGCTTCTTACTACTCCTGGCTGGGTAGTCAAATCTGTGGCCTTATCTTGGGGATGCTGTACTCCTTGGACAGTAACTGTCAGTTGGTTCCTTCTGATCCAGTTGCTGTTCATGTACTTGGAGATGCTCACTTTTGTATTCTCCTTTATAGGTTCCCAGCCTGATGTCTCCTTTCAAGCCTTTCCTG